>NC_000070.6:122987380-123287380 GCF_000001635.26 Mus musculus | reverse complement strand
TCTCTCTCTCTCTCTCACACACACACACACACACACACACACACACAGAGCAGGACACTAGTCAAGAATGTCACTAGGGATGGATTATGGGGAGCAGGCTAAGAGAAGGTAATGGAGAAATGATATTAAGACACATATGCACATATATACATGAAATACCATTATGAAACCACTACATGTCACCAAAATGCTAATAAAAACACCAAAGCCAAGCCAAAACACCCTCAGTGGTAGAACACTGGCATCAGGCCATGTGCAATCCCCAGGACTGAAAGAGAAAGAATCTGCTTCCAGAAATTTAAAAAGTTATCACATCCAATTGTCTCAAATTCTAAGGCACCCTCCCTTCGATACTATCTTGCATATACTCCAGGCTGGCCTGGAACTCCCTAGATAGCCCCTATCTCACCAGCCAAGAGAACACCACACCCAGGTACAACATTTATCTTGTTTTCAAGATGCAGTAATTCTCCTCTAGCCTGCTAACATCATTTCACCGGGGCTTACCTTACAGGACAAGATGTTTCCAAAGGCAGAGAAAGTGTCATACAGTGCCTTGTTGTCTATGGATTTGTCCAGGTTCTTGATGAAGACATTTCCCACCCCAGATTTTCTCAACGAGGGATCCCTCTGCGACCACATGATGCGGATCGGCTTTCCCTTCATCACGTCGAAGTTCATGGTGTCCAAGGCCCTCTCAGCTGTCAAAGAGGAACACACATCAATTAGGAATGCTGATCAACTAAGAGGACTGTCAGATGCCATGCCAGAAAGATTCCTGAACTACTAATCCCAAATTTAAAAAAGTATGAAGATGGCCTGCCTCGGGACACCAAGATCCTCACCATGGACTAAGCTCATGTTCAAGGGACTCTGAGGCCCACCGACTAACTAGATTCCACCCCAGTTTTTTTTTTTATTCTCATTGTTATTTTTCTAGACAGGGTCTCTCTATATAGCCCTGACTGTCCTGGAACCTATATTTAGATCAGGTTGGCCTTGAACTCACACAGTCTGCTACTGCCAGAGTTCTGGGATTAGAGGCATTGCCACCACGCCTTGCCTATTTTTATCCAAACAAAAAGTGGAAGGATAAACTGTCACACCTTTATCACCGGCCTTGAGGTACCTAGGCCTTCCAAAAGTTTAATTCTATGGACTCCTAAGAATTCAGATGCCCTTTTTTTCTAGTAGGAGGTTGGATCGCTCCTTGACAGCCCAAACAAGCCCACCTAGCACCAGACATTGGTGCCACAATGGTACACTTCACTGGTGGCAAAGATGCCCACTTTTCCTTATGTGACCAGTGACTTCACTGAAGTAATGACCTAAGCACCCTCTATGACAAGATTAAAACGGGGTCTAAGGTACGGCACAGTGACACAAGCCTAAAACCACAGCACAAGAAAGAAGTCAGCCTGGGTGAGGTGACTGCCAAAATAGTCAAACTAAACAGACAGCTGGGCATGGGGCTCTAAATTCCAGCAGTGTTGTGGAGTTAAAACATTCCATCCTGAAGAAAGCGCCTTATTAAGCAGGAAGGCAAAAACTCAAATTAGCCTTAGGAAGTTCCCGAAACTGAGCACATTCCCTAGGGCCATCCCAGCAAGAAAAGCTGTCATATCGGGCCAGTTTCCTGGAAGATGCAGACAACTGAAGCACCTGGAAAGGCCACTCTGTTCAGTGGCCTGTGCTCCAAGCTTGCCAGCTTTGTGAGCTGTCATCGTCTATGCAGGGGTGGCCTTTGGTGATGCAGCTGTCTGTAAGCAACCCCTCACCCATATCCCTGTAAGTAACCCCAATAAAGCTCATTAATTAGTTCATAAAGTTGGACCTTTGGTGGTATCTGTACTTTGGTCTGTCCTGGGCTCCCATCTGTGCTGAGTAGACCTGTGTTGCATGTTCCATTAGAAAAGTCATGTCACATGACAAGCAGAGGCAGGTGGATCTCTGAGGGCGGGCTGGTCCACACACAGTGAGCTCCAGGGCAGCCAGAGCTACATTCAAGAGTCCTTGTCTCAGGTGAGCCTTTTTCACCCTTACTTCAGAGGGACAAAGACTAGCATATGCCTAGTATCATAGGTCCAATGTGCCTGAGACCCTAGCACTGTCAAAGAGAAAAAAAAAGCGCCCTAAAGCTGCTTAACAAATTAACTCTGTGCGATCAGCCAAGGGGATCTACACCCCTTTTCCTGAAGTATGTGTGGGGAGAAGCTGTGGCCAGGCAGGGGATGACAAGGCAGATCAGGGAGAGTCAGGTAGGAGCTTGCCTAGGTAGTGGCTACAGGAGATAGTTGCAAACTAACTATCCCATCATATTAGGAGCCCATTCCAACATAATTCATGATCTATTTCAGACAGCACCAGAGTCAGCCTAGCTTGACAAATCGGGCTGTGCTTATTTATAGCAGGGAGAAGTCTTACAGAGCTATGTGTTGGCAGACACACTGACCAGTGGATTCTGCTATCTCTAAGACACAACTTCTGTTCAGAAGAGCTAAGGGACTCCATGACAACCCCCTCATATCCCTGTGGCCAATAGAAAACTAGGCTCCAAGCCCTTTAATAGTAGGTATTTCATGGCATCAACTGGACCAACTCTGGTCTCAGCTGCAACCCGGGCAGTCCGTAAGCTTCTGTCTCATGGACAGAGGTAGGGGCCTAGAGATTTTTTGCCACAAAATGGCCTTGTGTCCTGCCCCTGCCCCAGGATTTCTCTGTATAGCCCTGGCTGTCCTGGAACTCACTCTGTAGACCAGGCTGGCCTTGAACTCAGAAATCAGCCTGCCTCTGCCACCCAAGTGCTGGGATTAAAGGTGTGCGCCACCACTGCCCAGCTCCACTTGGTCCCTTTTAATGTGGAGTAGTTTACAGCCCCCGATTGCGTTTCTGGGCTTATTTTGTGGCTTGCCTGCAGCCTCCAGTGCAACCAGGATGGCAGAACATTCCCTGGCAGCCCAACTTGAGGCAGCACAAGTGAGGCAAAACTGCCCAGTACATTCCATGTGACACCTTCCTAGACTTCCTGGGTACACTCCTCTACATCCTTCGAGCTCCATGCAGTTGAGCAAGTCCCCAAAAGAGAGCCTGGTAGAAACAGCTTGACACTAGCAACTCCCCTCAAGGCAACTGGATGAAACTGCTCTCCTTGCTTTCCACTGCCCTAAAGCCATCCCAAGTCAGTCAGTTCAGGTTAGAGCCCCCAGTTTTGCAACCTACACTTTCAGGTGTCATTTCAATGCACTGAGTGCCAGACCCACTTCTACCTGAGTGGGGCTAGACACACTAGAATACCCAAGTCCCTTTATTCGGATCCCGAATTACACAAATCTCCTTGGGTTCCAACCCCTGCTCTACCCCACCCCCACCCAGTAGCCCAAGGTCATCAGGTTAGCAAGTGGTGGGAGACTGAAGCCAGGGTCATGACCACATGCCTGGCTCATTTTGCTTCCACCCAAGGCTTCTCAGGCAACATGCTGTTATGTTCCCCGGTCCTGGCAGTTTGGCCTCCGCCTTCAGGATTCCCAAGGTCCCCAGGAATCTCCCGAATGTGTGCACACCGCTACTACTCACCGTCAGCTGGCTGCTGGAAGTTGACGTAGGCATAACCCAGAGAGCGCCGGGTGATCATATCGCGACAGACCCGGATGGACAGCACAGGCCCCGCAGGGCTAAACTTTTCATACAGCATGGCTTCGGTGACGTCCGAGTGCAAATCGCCCACGTATAAGGAGGCCATGGGGTAGCTGCTGGCTGCAGCGTTCATCTCCCCACCCCCCACGACCCCGAGCCCCGCCAGGAGGACTTCTAACAAGGCCTACTGCAGGACAAAAGGGGCTCCGAGGAGCTATGGCACGCGCCGCAGCGCACAGGTGGCACCAGCGACGCCGGAGAAGGCTGGAGCAGGGAGGCTCCGAGCCGGGACCCGTGTGCGGGACGACTTGCACGGGACTGCAAAAGCCCCAAGACAAAAGGCTCTCAAAAACAATATGGCCCGCTCCTGGAGTTTGTACTCTCCAGCTGTCCTGGCTTGAGGCTTAAAAAATAAAAATTAAAGTAGGAAATCCCCTCGTAAAGGGGGCAAAAAATTTTCAAGAGGCAATCAGATGCTGCGCTCACGGCCGCCTTGGGAACACGCGTTTCGTGATAAATATAGGCCCCGGACTCCCGGCGGTTTACAGTTACAGCAGCCCAGGAAGGGGGAAACCAAATCTTTGCGGGTGCCGGCGAAGGGCAGTGCGGACACGTGGTGCGGCCAGCCGGGGCGCGGGGCTGCCACGCGGCGCAGAGGCGTGCAGGGGCGGGCCGGGCCGAGGGGGATGGCTCACCACCGGACGGACAGACAGACGCTGACGGACAGGCAGGCCGGAAGCTGTGAAAGTCACTTCCCCACGGGCTCCCAGCACAAGTCGCTGTCTGGTTCTTTTTCTTCTTTTTTTCCCTTTTGCTTTTTTTTTTCCTCTTCTTTTCTTTTCTTTTTTTTTTTTTTAAGGTTTTTGAGGCTTTTGTGTTTTTTTTAAGCTTTTTCTTTTTTCTGCTTCAGGCGTGCTGAGCCCAAACGCAACACTGATGGCTGCGACCCGGGGCGGAGAGAGGCGGCTGGAGCCGCCACCGCTCCATTTATACCCTCCCGCCCCGGGCGCTGCTGGTCGAAGGGCGCCTCGAGACCTGGGCGCAGTCGTGCCCGCCCACTCTGCCCCGGGGGCCCAAGGCGGGGCAGTCACACCAGAGTGACCTGGAGCCGCCCGCAAGGTGTCACAGCGTCCCCTTGCGTTTGGAGGACCAGCAGCACGCACCTGTATGATTCTCTTTCTGCAGTGTATGGATTGAGTCATGTCCTCCCCAAGACCCACACGCAGGTATAATGTTTAAAACATCCATGAAATGCCCAAATCTACACAAAGGGATGCTAAAGTACAGCTACTAGGTGGCCCAATACATGGTTGAGCTGAATACGTAAGACATACGAAAGTTTTAAGAACATATAACCTTGAGGTTGGATTTTGGAGGTCATTAGAAATGGTGGTGGTATCTTAGGTGATGAGACTGTTTTTGAAAAGATGAACAAATCTTGCCAAAGCTTTTATAAAACAAAACGTGACTGTCCGCTCCTGTTTTGTTCTGGTGGCACGCCTACAGCTTAGTTTGTGCAAAAGGAGAAGAGGAGAAGAAAGGTGTATTTGGGCTCATGGTTCTTGTATAAGGGAGCTATCTCTAGTGATGTCCTTACAAGGCATCTCGTGGCGACTCATGGCACAACACAAAGAGAATGCATCTGTGCATGTGAAACAATGTTTTTGTTACTATGTAAACGCTAGTTAAGAGTTTACGCTTAGATGATGAAGGGTAATCATTGACTTTTTACCCAAATGAAGGTTTCACTGACCATTTGAAGATCATGTTATCTCATGAGACTAAATATGTGGAGTTATAGCAGTATTTCCTTACTCCATAAGTGCCAGGGACCATTTTTTTTTCTATCCTTATATTCACTCAAACCAGAAATTAGCAAAAGCTAGACAGATACTCGTCTACTGGTTGAAGCAAACAATTGAGGAAATATAAGTATTTAATCAATCAATTCATTCCAATAAATGGCTAATCAGAGCTCCCCCCCCAGCAGATGCCATGGTTGCCATGGTTACCATGGTATACAAGTAAGAGTCCCTCCTTACCTCTGAGAATAATTTCTGGTGACTATATTAAATAAAGAAGCCTTGCTAGGTGTAGTGACTCACACCTTTAGTCTCAGCACTTGGGAGACCGATCCCCCCTGAGTATTTGTGACCAACCAAATGGATATTGCAAGTTCCAAGCCAGCCAGGGCTACATAGTGAGACCGGTCTTTTAAAAAAAAAAAAAAAAAAGCCGGGCGTGGTGGCGCACGCCTTTAGTCCCAGCACTCGGGAGGTAGAGGCAGGTGGATTTCTGAGCTCCAGGACAGCCAGGGCTATACAGAGAAACTCTGTCTCGAAAAACCAAAAAAAAAAAAAAAAAAAAAAAAGCCAAAAAACAACAACAACAACAAAACAAACAAAAACAAAAAACCAAAAAACCCCAAAAACCAAAAAAAAAAAGCTGGAAAGTGGTGGTACACACCTTTAATCTCAGCATTTGGGAGGCGGAAGCAGGAGGATTTTAACAATTTTGAAGTCAGCCACAGCTGGGTGGGTGGTGGCTTGTGCCTTTAATCCCAGCACTTGGAAGTCAAAGGCAGGTGGATCTTTGAGGTTGAGGCCAGCCTAGTCTACAGCCAGGGCTACACAGAGAAACCCTGTCTTGAAAAGCCAAAAAAAAAAAAAAAAAGATTTGGGCTTTATGGCTTTATTCCTAAGATATATTTTTCTGCAAATATTCCATAATCTAAAAAAGGGAGGATTCCAAACACTCTAGTCTCAGGCATTTTGCCTGTTTCTTCATTTAGTGTCTGTCTTTCCCTATACACAAGCCTTATGAGAACAAGACCTTTAAATGACGTCTAACATGGCACAGACTAAATGCTCAATACCTGTCTGTTGAATAAGCACATGAATTCAAGGCATAGATAAGCAAACGCCACATGCTTTTACGCTCATGACGGTCTAGTTCAGAATTTCCTGCCTCCACAACTGTCATCCTGCTATCTTCGCTGAATTTTAATCTATAAGTAGCCTAATAAAGTCTATTAACACAAGGGGTTGGAGAGAGAGCTCAGCGGTCAAGAACACTTGCTGCTCTTACAGAGAGACTGGGTTTGATTCCCAGCAACCATGTGGCAGATTATAATCCCTTATAACTCCAGGTCCAGGGAATCTGAATGCAGTACATGTACATACAGGCAGGCACTCACATAAATACAAGTAAAAGAATAAATCTAAAAAATTCCTTTAGAGCCTATTAATGCTTAGCATATAAGTACATGTAAAGTTTTTGCACAGGTATGTAGAAGCTGTGTGTGGTGGTACACACCTATACTCCCAGAGTTTGAGAACCACAAGCAGGATTACTATAAGTTCAAAGTCAGCCTAGCATGCTCAGAGACCAGCTGGGTGTGGCGGGGCACACCTTTAATCCCAGCATTCCTTCCCGTGGCAGAGGCAGGCTTATCTCTGTGAGTTCTAGGCCAGCTTGGTCTACATAGCAAGTGCCAAGAAAGTTAGGATTACATAGAGAGACCTCCATTGTCGGTTCACCCTGCAAAAAAATAAAAGTTTCAAGGCTTCCAGGACTATATAACTATATAGTGAGATTTTGTCTCAGGGGAAAATAAGTAAATATATAAAGGAATACATAAATAATTGGCTGAAGAAATAGCTTATCAGTTAAAAGCACGTGCCGTTCTTACAGAAGAACTAGGTTCATTCAGTTCCTGGCACCTATATGATGCTAACCTTCTATAACCTTCTGTAACTCCAGTTCCAAGAGATTTGACCCTTTCTTTGGCCTCCTAATCACTAGGCACAATGTAGGCAAATACCCATGCACATGAAATAAAAGATAAATAGATCTTTAAAAAAAGTAAGTAAATAAAAGCTATCACTATGAAGCTAAGCAAAGGGGAGAGTTCTGAAGGGAAGGAGCATCTCGTATAAGTAAGCGGGCTCCTGCTGAGCCTACAGGGCTGCTGTTCTGTAAAGGCCAGGATGACATGAGGGGACCTTGGACTTTATCCCCAAGATCAGAATGCAAAGCTGAGGAATGACTAGAGGTAACTGTTATGGCTAAAATTATGTTACGTGGAAAATGAAACAGAGGAGCTCTGACTTTGGAATGAAAGGGGGCAGAGGACTGGAATGAGGGCCAGATGGCCACCTCTGAGGAGAAGCCAGTGAGGTGGGGGGCAGGGAGGTGAAGAAGTTTCTCTACCTTTTTTTTTTTTTCTTGTAGCTGTTTCAGCTGCTGTTGCTGTGTGGTAGTGGTCTCTCTCTCTCTTTCTCTCTGTATGTGTATTTTGGTATATATATGTGTTCCTATGGGTGTGTTCACATATGCACATGGAGGTCAGAGGTTAACATTAGGCATCCTCCTTGATCTCTTTCTGCCTTTAAAAAAAATTAACCGCCGGGCGTGGTGGCGCACACCTTTGATCCCAGCACTGGGGGGCAGAGGCAAGCGGATTTCTGAGTTCTACAGAGTGAGTTCCAGGACAGCCAGGGCTATACAGAGAAACCCTGTCTTGAAAAAAACAAAAACAAAAACAAAAAAATTAACCATTTATTTATTTATGTGGGTGCCCCACCGACTGTAGGTCAGAGAACATCTTGCAGATCCGTTCTCTCCTTCTACCATGTGGGGCCAGGGACAGAACTCAGGCTTGGTGGTAGGTGCCCGCCCCTGATGAGCCATTTTGCCATCCTATGACTCCATTTTTTGAGACAAGGTCTTCTCTCCTTGAATCTGAGGCTCATTGACTTAGCTAGACTGGTTGGCTCGTGAGTGTCAGTGGTCTTCGGGACATGAACACAGATCCTCAGATTTGCATTTTGTAGACATTTTGCCAACTGAGCCATTTCCCCCAGCCCCTTGAAATTTCATAATTGAAGATACATTAAAGCCAGGTAAGGCAGCTGTATTCCCAGTACTTGGGAAGTGAGGGCAGACAGACAGTCATGAGTTCAAGGCCAACTTGAAGTAAAAAGTGAGACTCTATTTTTTCTTTTTTTTTTTTAAAGGATTTATTTATTATTATATCTAAGTACACTGTAGCTGTCTTCAGATACACCAGAAGAGGACATCAGATCTCATTTCGGATGGTTGTGAGCCACCACCTGTTTGCTGGGCTTTGAACTCAGGACCTTCGGAAGAGCAGTCGGTGCTCTTAACCACTGAGCCATCTCTCCAGCACCCCCCCCCTTTTTTTTTTTTTTTTTTTTTTTTTTTGGTTTTTCGAGACAGGGTTTTTCTGTGTAGCTCTGGCTGTCCTGGAACTCACTTTGAAGACTAGGCTGACCTCGAACTCAGAAATCTGCCTGCCTCTGCCTCCCTTGCTGGGATTAAAGACATGCACCACCATGCCCAGCAAGACTCTATTTTTTTTCTTTTTTCTTTTTGTAAAGGTAATATTTAAGCCGGGCGTGGTGGCGCACGCCTTTAATCCCAGCACTCGGGAGGCAGAGGCAGGTGGATCTCTGAGTTCGAGGCCAGCTTGGTCTACAAAGTGAGTTCCAGGACAGCCAGGGCTACACAGAGAAACCCTGTCTCAAAGAACCAAAAAAAAAAAAAAGTAATATTTAGAGAATATAATTTGTGACTAATTTGCACGTAGAAGAGAAGAGAAGGGGAAAGTCTAGGATGGTTTCAAGTTCATGGGAAATCTGAGAAGTTCAGATTCACCTAGCTAAACATATAGGATAACTTCTGGGCGTGGTGGCTTACACCTTTAATGCAAGTCCTGGGGAAGCAGAGGAAGGAGGAGCCTCTGCATTTGAGGCCAGCCTCGTCTATAGACCGAATTCCAAGACTGGGAGGATTATAGAGAGACCCTGTATTTAAAAATAAAAACAAGCTGGGTGTTGTGCTAGTATTGGAAGGCAGAGGCAGGCAGATCTCTATTCTGAGTTCAAGGCCAGCCAGGTCTAAAGAGTGAGATCCAGGCCAGTCAGAGCTACAGAGAGAAATCCTGTCTTGAAACAAACAGACAGACAGACAAACAAACAAACAAGAAGCCACAAGATATCAATTAGCCTTGAGGGGAGAGTGTGTGCCCCTTTGGAACTATGTGTGGCATCCCAGGAGTTTCAGGGACATTCAGGCTGCAAGATTTAAATAGTATCTCCGAATGACAGAAGGCTGGTAGGAAGAGGCTTAAAGAGGTACCAGGCCAGGGATGCAAAGGGAAGCCTGTGTACCTTCATGTAAATCAGTGCATTCTTCCTGGGTTGGGAACAGGTTCTTTGTTACTTGAGGCAGAACTCGCTTTTAATGGATCTGTACTTTACAGACAGTGCTGGTGTGTTCGGAGAATATGCTCCGGGATGAGAGGAGAAAGTGGAGGGGAGTGGCTATTCGTGGGCCTTTGCGGGTGATGCTTTCACACAGAGAGGTATAAAGGCTTGGCCTTCTAGACTCATATGCTCATGTAGTCAACAGACTTTATGGGCAGTCTGAAGAAGCCTCTGTGCTCTGAGTGCTGAGTGAGGCTAGAGCTCTGAGCTGAACACTCACAGGGCAGCGGGCCTAGGAGAAACGGGAGTACCTGTGTATTCACGTGAGCCAAAGACGCTAGGGATGCTCTCCTTCAGGAGAGCTCCAGACAGTGAGAGCAGCTAGCCATGCCAGGGAGGCCACTGCTATCTACAAAAGCTCTATTTCCCGCGAGCAACAATGGCTCTGCCCTGTGTGCACGAAGGACCTTCCTTACCCACAGCCTGACTCTCCGAGATCCTCCAGGTTGGGTTCAGGCCTTTGGAGCAGGCTGCACAACTTTGGAGCATAGCACTAAGCTTCCTAACTACAGGATAGGCTCAGTAAGTCTTGGGAAGGAAGGCCATGCCCTTCCTCAGGAAAGAGAAGATACGTTCTCTCCCTTTTGAGACCTGTGAATCTATTTGGCTTCTCTCTGGCCTTTGTAGTTAGAAAATGCTTAGGAATGAGCCGTTTATTTTCAGATCTGAAACTCAGAATTAAATGTGTAGTATCACCAAAAACCAGACTATACATTTTTCTCTTCCTTTCCTCCTTCCTTTCCTTTTTTATTTGAGACAGGGTTTCTCTGTGTAGCTGGCTGTTCTGGAACTCAAGTCTGTAGACCAGGCTGGCCTTGAACTCTCAGAGATCTGCCTGTACCTCCTGAGTGCTAGGATTAAAAACAGGACTCACCACTACCCAGCTAAAGAACCAGACTCTTAAAAGTTAGAACTATGAAAAGCTAGAACTAGTCTGCAAAACCCATCATGAATAGAGGTCAAGGGTGTAGGTAAAGAGATTCGTAGCTGGGCGTGGTGGTGCATGCCTTTAATCCCAGCACTTGGGAGGCAGAGGCAGGCAGATTTCTGAGTTCGAGGCCAGCCTGGTCTACAGAGTGAGTTCCAGGACAGCCAGGGTTATACAGAGAAACCCTGTCTTGAAAAACCAAAGAAAAAAAAAAAGAGACTCATAACTATTTTCCTGCTGGAAGAGACCTAGGCTGGACCCGACTATCAAAACAGAGAAAGCACCATCCTTTCCCTGGAACACAGTCTAGTGGCAAGAATATTGATCTGTCCCCGAGACTTATAGAATTGAGCACCATAGACTGGGCCCTCGGGAAAAAGAAAAAATAATCTACGCAGAGGTGATGACTGGGAACGGCTTCCCAGAGAAGGTGGTAACACAGCTGTACTTTCAAGTTTAAAATGATATTTACTTTATCAAAGGGTCTCATGAGGCCTAGGCTGGCTTTGAACTCATCATGCAGCCAAGAATGGCCCTGTATTCTTGGATCTTCCTTTTATGCTGGAATTTTACAGGTATGCACCATCACACCCACCTTTGTTTACACTAGAAACACAGCTCCATTATGGACGTGCTTCCTAGGGCATGAGGCTCTAGATTCACTTCAGCACAATAATAATAATAATAATAATAATAATAATAATAATAATAATAATAATAATGAAATAAACAATAAAGGAAGCTCCAGGGGAAATGGCTCAGCAGGGAAAGTGCTCACCATGCAAACCTGAGTTAAGTCCCCAGAACCCACGGAAGCCGGAAGGAAAGAACTGACTCTGCAAAGCTGTCCTTTAACCTCCATGCATGTGTGCACTGCCCCCCCATATATATCAATAATACAACGATAATGAATAAATAATTCACAAATAATAAATGAAATACATTAAAATAAAGGAAAGCAGGACATAGAAAAGAGCTGAAGGGCTGGAGCAGGGGCTTAGCAGTTAAGAACACTTGCTATACTCTTTCTAAGCCGGCACTCTGTAAGGATGAAGCCATGCTCGGCTCGAGGGCCAAGATCGGGAAGCCCAATGGTGAGAATCTGGATGAGTTCGAGTCTGGCATCTCTCAGGCGCTGCTCGAGCTGGAGATGAACGCAGATCTCAAGGCACTCAACATCACCACAGCCAAGGAAATTGAAGTTGGTGGTGGTCAGAAAGCTATCGTAATTTTTATACCAGTTCCTCAGCTTAAATCTTTCCAGAAAATCCAAGTCTGGTTAGTTCATGAATAGGAGAAAAAGTTCAGTGGGATGCGTATAGTCCTCATTGCTCAGAGGAGGATTCTGCCCAAGCCAACCCGGAAAAGCCATACGAAAAATAAGTAAAAGCGCCCCAGAAGCCGCACCCTGACAGCAGTGCATGGTGCCATCCTTGAAGACTCGGTCTTCCCAAGCGAAGTTGTGGGTAAGAGGATTCATGTGAAACTGGATGGCAGCCGGCTCATAAATGTTCAGTTAGACAAAGCACAGCAGAACAACGTGGAGCACAAGGTCCAAACTTTTTCTGCTGTGTACAAGAAGCTCACAGGCAAGGATGTTAATTTTGAATTCCCAGAGTTTCAGTTGTAAAGAAAATGACAGAATAAAGTGTTATTTGCTTTTTTTTTATTATTTTATTTTATTTTATTTTATTTTATTTTATTTTATTTTAAAGGCACTTGCTACTCTTCCAAGAGACAGGTTCAATTCCCAGCATTCACATGGCAGCTCACAACTATCTGTAACTCCAGTTTCAGGAGACCCCATACCTTCTTCCAACCTCTCTAGTTACCAAACACACAGGTAGGCAAAAACACTTATGCGTATGAAATAAGTAAATATATAAAAAAAAGAGGAAATGAAACTAGGGCAATGAATGAATTCTCCAAACGGATGTCTTTAGGAAACCTTGAAGCCATGTATAAACTGTGAAAGCCACTCCCTAGCTCTTAGCCTTGATTTCCTCTATAATAAAGCAGAAATAAGATGAGAGACAATAGATAAAATTTCCACAGAGTCCCAGACACACAGTGAGCATCCCCAGGACAGCGGGTAACGTTGCGTGATTACAATGTAACATTTTCATGGATGCTGTGAGCAGAGAAATAAACCTGGAACCTAGATGAGTCTGGGACAGAACAGCTTGTGCCTCCTGAATGTGTGTGTGTACTGGATGCATGTGCGTAGGGCAGTGTGTGTGTGTTCCTATGTTAAAACAGAAAACTACAAAGCAGAATAGAGACTTCACAGAGATCCTGCGACACCACGCCAGAGTATGACATTTCCAGAAATCATTCCTCTAGTGCTATTATTTGAAAATGACGACACAAATCCGTTACACCGTGTAGTGCCTCTCACATGCTGGGCGCCATTCTCAACCTGGAGAGTCACGGCCCGAGATCACGAAAGCCAGCAAGAGTGGGCTGAGACGTAACTATCTCCTTGTTCTCACTCTCCCGCTGCCTACATCTTACATCTCACAGTGATGCTAATAATAACCATCACTGACATTTATTGAGCTCGCATGTGTCACTTCCCTGAACCCTCTCAACACGCACAGGGTGCGTAGTAACATCACTGCTGGGGGTTGGGGGGAGTAACCGGGTTCGCTTGTAAGACAACTTGCCACGGGGAGTGAACTTGATTGACAGCTGTCATTCTGTTTTGAGGACTGACTGTGCCCTTGCTGAGGCTACTCTTTCCTCATGCTGCTCCAGCCCATACTGAGCATAGTAGAGATCTGAATGGGGCTATTTCTTTACAGAACGGGTCTTTTCTAATAGATTTGGATGTACCCAATTGTTTCTTCCTGTTTTCTTGCTTAGCTCTCAGGTCTATATCATGGCCTTGATCTGAAGGCTCTCTCTCTGTCTCCCTCTCTCTTCCCCTCTTTTTCCCTCCCAGTCATTTCTCCAAATAAATCTCTTATGTACCTCATCCCACCAGTCTGCTTCTGGGAGGATCCAAACCTGCACACCTGCCGTGTGCTACGTGCTATGGTTTTACTCATTCTGCCTCGAGTGGACAGCCTTGAGGTTGGTAATGAATTTACACCCCAAATTTATTTCATGTCAAGAGAATGCCTCTTGGGAAATCTAGGCCTAGACCTTGGGAACAGAACCTCTTAGTCATGAAAATCTCATGTCGGACGTATTTCTCAGGAGAGAAGAGGTTTGACTTTAGAGCAGTGGTTTTCAACCTGTGGATCGCAACCCCTTTGGGGGTCAGATGACCCTTTCACAGGGGTTACCTAAGACCATCAGAAAACGCAGATATTCGCATTATACAGAAAACACATTACAGTTCAGAACAGTAATAAAATTACAGTTATGAAGTAGCAGTGAAAGTAATTTAATGGTTGGGGGATCACAACATGAGGAACTGTATTAAGGGGTTGCAGTGTTAGGACGGTTGAGAACGACTGCTCTAGAGAAAGAACTGCAGACTGGATGGAGGCTTAGCTTCCTGACCTGCCCCCAAGACTCAAAAAAAAAAAAAAGCTACTTTTACCAGCCTGGATTACACAGTAAGACTATGTCTATACACACACACACACACAGAGAGAGAGAGAGAGAGAGAGAGAGAGAGAGAGAGAGAGAGAGAGAGAGAGAGAGAGAGAGAGATGCTAGAATGGCTTTGAGGCTATGGTCCAGCCAGTTCAACAATGGCTCTCTACTAATGGAAGGCCCAAGAATCCAGTAGCTGTTCAGTCTATAGAGCCGGATGTCTCAGCTGGTCTTTATATATGCCAGAACGCTCATGAAGTAGGTATTGAAGTTTGGTCTGTTGCTACATAGTGTAATGCTAAATTCTGTACCCAAAGATCTAGTTTTGAGTGATTTTGTGGTGCAAGCCTTGTTCCATAATTTAAAACTATTCGTTAAATAAAAATGGTGACAGCCAATTACTGGAGGGATTAGAGGTAGGCAGGTTTTGAATTACCTGGTTGGGGGTTACAGAGCCAGTCGAGAGAAGAAAAAACACGGAGGGGAATGGGGGAGGAGGCTGCCATGAGGGAAGATGAACCGCCAGCACATGGCCAGGAGAAACAGCAAATATTTGGGGTACACCACTGGGGAAGTAGCCAGGCCAGCAGTCAGAAAAGTAGATTAGAGGCTCCCCCCAGTAACTGTCAAGACCAAATAAAATAACCACAGTCTGAGTCTCATTCATTTGTAAGCTAGACTGGGGTAAGCTTAAAATGGCTTAGAGTAGGTGCTTATTGGCAGTGAAGAAATGGACTTGGTAGCAAAGAGTGAGAGCAAGCAGGCCAAGAGCAAGCTTCCTTCTTCCATGTCCTTTACATAGGCTGCCAACAGAAGGTGTGCCCCAAATTAAAGGTGGTCTTCCCACCTCAAACTGTCTGGATCAAAAGAAGGTCTTCTCACTTCAAATGGTTTAATAAAGAAAGAAGCCCAACTGGCCATAATAGTGTACACCTTTAATCCCAGCATTTGGGAGGCAGGTGGATCTCTGTGAGTTCTGGGTCAGCTTAGTCTACATAGTAGGCTCCAGGATAGTCACAGCTACAGAGTGATAGCCTGTCTTAGAGAGAGAGAGGCAGGGGAAGGAAGAGGAAGAAGAGGGGTGTCCCTTTCAGGGATCCCCAGCTGCTTGAATTTTAGTTAATTCCAGATGTAGTCAAGTATACCAGGCTAGCCTTGAACTCACAGAGGTCTGCCTGCCTCTACTCCCAAGTGCAGAGATAAAAGGTGAGTACCACCATACTGGGTGCCTCTTACTTCTTTTGTTGTTGTTGTTGGTTTTTTGAGGCAGGGTTTCTCTGTATAGCCTTGGCTGTCCTGGAACTCACTCTGTAGACCAGACTGGCCTTGAACTCGGAAATCCGCCTGCCTCTGCCTCCCAAGTGCTGGGATTAAAGGCGTGCGCCACCACTGCCCAGCTGAGTCTCTTCCTTCTTTATCTCCTGACAAAAACAAAACTCTAGAGCCAGGTATGGTAGCTCATGACTTTAATCTCAGCATTCAGAGGCCAGTCAAACAGCCAGGGCTACACAGAGAGACTGTCTCAAAACAACAACAACAACACAATAGTTTGTGTCAGAAGGAAAGATCATTATGGCCTGTTTTTAAGGTAAGTGTTACAGGGGCTGAAGAGATGCCTCGGCAGCTAAGGGCACTGGGTGATTTCTGAAGAACTCAAGTTCGATTTCCAGCACCCACTTGGTGACTCACAACTGGCTGGCTGTCACTCTAGTTCCAAGGGCTCTGGTGCCCTCTTCTGGCATCTATGGGCACCAGGCATACATGTGGTAAACATATACTCAGAAACACACAAACACAAAAAATAATAAACACATAAAAAAAATAAATTTTTATTTCTTTAAAAAAGATAAAAATTTGGGCTGGAGAGATGGCTCAGAGGTTAAGAGCACTGGTTGTTCTTCCAAAGGTCCCGAGTTCAATTCCCAGCAACCACATGGTGGCCCACAGTCATCTATAATGAGATCTGGTACCCTCTTCTGGCTTGCAGGCATACATGCAGGCAGAACACTGTATCCATAATAAATAAATAAAATTTTAAAAAAGATAAAATTTATAGAGAAAAGAGATCTCATGACCTATTAAAAATGCCATTTGTGGGGCTGGTGAGATGGCTCAGCGGTTAAGAACACTGACTGCTCTTCTGAAGGTCCCGAGTTCAAATCCCAGCAACTACATGGTGGCTCATAACCACCTGTAATGAGATTTGACATCCTCTTCTGGT
Source organism: Mus musculus (assembly GCF_000001635.26). Taxonomy (NCBI): domain Eukaryota; kingdom Metazoa; phylum Chordata; class Mammalia; order Rodentia; family Muridae; genus Mus; species Mus musculus. Next base: position 123,270,762 of record NC_000070.6, on the reverse strand, counting down.
GTATCTAAAGACAGCTACAGTGTAGTTATATATAATAATAAAAAATCAATCTTTGGGCTGGAGCAAACGGGGCCGGTGTGAGCAGAGGTCCTGAGTTCAATTTGCACCGATACAGTGTACTCATATACATAAAATAATCTTTAAAAAAATGCCGCTGGGCGTGGTGGTGCATGCCTTTGATCCCAGCACTCGGGAGGCAAAGGCAGGCGGATTTCTGAGTTCGAGGCCAGCCTGGTCTACAAAGTGAGCTCCAGGACAGCCAGGGCTATACAGAGAAACCCTGTCTCGAAAAAACCAAAAAAAAAACCAAAAAAAAAAAAAGTGCCATTTGTGCTGGGAGGTGGTAGTGCACACCTCTAATCCCAGCACTCAGGAGGCAGAGGCAGGCGGATTTCTGAGTTTGAGGCCAGCCTGGTCTACAGAGTGAGTTTCAGGACAGCCAGGGCTACACAGAGACACCCCCTCTTCCCTCCCAAGAAGCTATCTGTAAAGGCCATCCACCTCTAGGACCTATACTCACAGTTTGATGCATTTTATTTTTTCCTGAGCACTTCTTTTTTAAAAAATATATATTTTTAAAGATTTATTTATTTATTAAATGTAAGTACACTGTAGCTGTCCTCAGACACTCCAGAAGAGGGAGTCAGATCTCATTACGGATGGTTGTGAGCCACCATGTGGTTGCTGGGATTTGAACTCCGGACCTTCGGAAGAGCAGTCGGGTGCTCCTACCCACTGAGCCATCTCACCAGCCCTCCTGAGCACTTCTTTCTCTTAACCTCATTCTAAAGCTACATGAAAGTATCTCTATTATACTAGTTACTACTAGAATTCCTTTCTGTGTCAAAGCTGTGAATTCCAGTTTGACCTGAGTGGTGCTCCCTACAAATTTAGGAGAACTTCTCAAGCTGCTTAAAGCTGATCACGTGGAGTTATGATTCCATCCCTCCCTGCTGACATCTGTGGAGGCTCACACCGTAGAGCACTATGGCCCAATTCTTCACTGACCTAGCCTACAAGGCACCTTTAGTTCCTTTGCTTTTTTTTTTTTTCTGGCCAGAGAACTGCTTAGTGTTTGGTAAGTGCCACAGGTTTTTTGTTTTGTTTTGTTTTTTTGTTTTTGTTTTTATGAGACAGGGTTTCTCTGTGTAGCCCTGGCTGTCCTGGAACTCACTCTGTAGACCAGGCTGGCCTCGAACTCAGAAATCTGCCTGCCTCTGCCTCCCAAGTGTTGGGATTAAAGACGTGTGCCACCACGCCCAGCTGTAAATGTCACAGGTAACAAAGGTAAAAAGCCCCTAGACTTATCTGTACCCTTTCCTGGGTCAGATGGAACGTCACACATGGGTCTTCAGGGGTACAACATTATAAGGTCTAGTCCCCCAGATGTTCTAAGCCATTTTCATGCTCCTTCTGAGATACAACAAGATATCTGGCTCCAGAATAAGCCATATTTTATCTCCACGGAGGTAAGCCTTGTGTTTTCACCCTGATAGAGGTCATTCTTAGCAGCATAGTTTCAGACCAGTCGAAAGCAAGCAAAGTTGGAAACCTCCTTAAATTTAACTGTTTAGACCCCTCCCCCTTAAATCCTCCTAGTATTTATGTAACTTTTGCAAGAACAGACTCTATCCTGCAACTCACAGGGCTACCAGGAGATAGCACTGCCACTCTGGTCTCCTTCCACTGTGGATGCTGTTGATGCACTGGGATTTTCATTTCCAGAACTTTCCATCTCAGGCTGGCCCCCACAACCCCAAACCCAGCAGCAGCAGGGAAATATGCGTGGATCAATCACTGCTGCCGGATAGTTGATCACACTGTGAACCCTGAGATTGTGGGGTTGCTTTTTTTACTGAAAAATACCTGTTTCTAGTTGTGGTATGGCTTAGCCCTTAGTACACACCTTTAATCCCAAACAATGAAAGCAAAGTTAGTTTGTAGAAGGAAGCAACCACGTTTGAAAGTGAAATGTTTAATCAAGTGGGAGAAACAGTGATGAATCATAGATTTGACAGACTAGGATACACTCAACTCTCACAAGAAGAGAGGAGAAAGGGCTGGTGAGATGGCTCAGTGGGTTAGAGCACCCGACTGCTCTTCCGAAGGTCCAGAGTTCAAATCCCAGCAACCACATGGTGGCTCACAACCATCCATAACAAGATCTGACTCCCTCTTCTGGAGTGTCTGAAGACAGCTACAATGTACTTACATATAATAAATAAATAAATCTTTAAAAAAAAAAAAGAAGAGAGGAGAAAGAGAAGCAACATCAGAGGGAGCTATACAGAGAGAGAGGGGGATGCAGTTTTACCTGGACAGAGACAGGTTGCAGAGAGACAACAAGCTACACACAGGAGAAGACAGAACAAGCCAGAGAATGAGAAGGGGCCAGAAGATTAGAACAGATTGATAGAGTGAGTTTGAGTCCAAGCAGTGTAATTTAGGAGAAGACAAAAGTGAAACCAGATTGGATCAGTCAACATAAAGAGATGATTTGAACCAGAAGACCTGGGTTGATCAGCCAGCTAGAGTTCAGAAAGAACTAGAAAGGGTGAGCTTATTCAGCAGGAAGACTCAGAGGCTGAAAACATTATAGGTCTAGATTAGGTTGTATGGATGCTCAGAGCTTCCAGGACTAGGCCTAGGTTAGCTGACTGAGGCAGTAAGCCTTAGAGACAGCAATTACTACAGGAGAATAAAGTTAATTTTACAGACAGACCACAATGATCAACTCGATTCTCAGTTTTTCGTGTACCTTGGCCCTGCACAAACTGCAATAATTTAGGTTATCTCTCTCCATGGGTTTTGGTTTTGGCCCTAGAACCAGACAACAGTTTGTCCCATAAAATAGAGTTATGGGCTTAACACAATAGTTTGGTTTTGTAGACAGAAAAGGGCTAGAGACAGAACATAAGCACATGGGTATTTCAAAATCATTGTCCTTCCTTGTAAGGCAGAGAGGAGGGGACAGGTGATAGGATAACGTCAGCTTACCTCAGTTATTCTGTATAAGGATTAACTACAGTAGCATAGCTGCTAAAACTGGCATTAGGACATTTGGTTCTTGACTCTTTAAAGCCGGTTTCTTAGGAGAAAATAAAAAGTTTAGTTTTAACTTGGGGATATGGACCTGTAGCACACATGGCCCAATTTTACATTTGGCCTAGACTGTACAAGCTCATAGCAAAGTAATGGCCTTGCCTGTGCTTTTGTGGATGTGTGTGTCTGAGTGCGTACATGTGGGGGTCAGAGGTCAACCTTAGGATGTTTCCCACCTTGTTCTTATCGACTTGAGCTTTATGATTATTAGGCAACGCACCGCCCCCCTCTCACCCCCTGTCTTTACCTTCCCAGCCAGGGATCACATCACAGGCCACCGTGCCCAGGTTTTCCACATCTGTTCTGGGAATCAAACTCTGTTACAGGATATTTGAACCCCTTTCTAGTTAGGGTGTGACTCAGTCCTTAACACTTTAATCCCACTGGCTGGAATACAGATACATCCTTAGAACTCACCTTTAATCCCAAACAATGATGGTAAAGTTAGTTTGTAGAAGGAAGCACCCATGTTTCAATTTGATGTCTAGTTGAGTGGCAGACAAAGTGACAAATCAGAAAAAGAGTTCACAGAATAGGATACCCCCAACTTTTAGGAGGAGAGAGAGGAAAGGAAAGCTACTTAAGAGACAGACAGACAGTACAGGAAGAAGAGAATATGCTACAGGAATATAGTAGTGTTCATGGAGAGCAGTACGGTAGAGTTGACAGCAAGCATAGAGCAGCCTGGAGGGAGACAGTTTTCCCAGGACAGTTAGAGAGAGACAGGTTGCAGAGAAAGAACAAGCTAGACACAGGTAAAGACAGGAGCCAGAAGATTAGAAAAGTTTGCTAGTCTCTACACTCTTGCCTCTTTCCTCCTTGCTCCTCACTTCCTCCCTCTCCCCTCCTCCACGTGGCCATAGCCGGCTCCTTCTTCTCTACTCTCTCCTTCTCTCTGCCTTCCTCTGCCTCCGCTATTCTCTCAATTCCTCTCCATGCCCTAAATAAACTCTGTTTTATACTTAAAAAAAAAAGAAAGAAAGAAAGAAAGAAAGAAAGAAAAAAGAAAAGTTTGCTAGTTAGTTTGAGGCCAATATAAAGGTCAAGAAAAGAGCCAGATTGGATAAGTCAGCTGGGAGAGGAGTTTGAGTCAGAACAGCTGAGCTAAGCCAGCCAGCTAGAGTTCAGAAAGAACTAGGAAGGGCACGCTTATTCAGCAGCAAGTTTCAGAGGCTGAAAACATTCTAGGCTTAGATTGTGTGGAGACTGAAAGGACTAGGCCTAAGTTAGCAGATGGAGGTAGTAAGCCCTGGAGATGACATTTACATCAGGAGAATAAAAGTTTCTTTCACACAACTCAGGTCTTCATGTTTGCGAAACCAGCCTTTTACCAACAGAGATTTCCCCAAGACTGCGGTACCTTTTAATAACATGCTCTAGAGTCATCATGTCCTGAAGGCATCTTGTGACAATCCTATTGAAGGGAGAGTCACCACTACTTTGCTTTTCTCCTTATCAGTCTGTCCCACCATCAGTTCCAGTACATCCATCACCCTAGACTATGGACATCAAGTCATCGTCACCGACTCCATGGAATGTAGCTTGAGGTAGGATGTGCACTTGGCCTAGGCCAGACAATGTTCTGTGTCTCACTATATCCCATTATTAACACAATAGCATGGATGTTTGCTGCAGAAATTTTGGCTGGATGAAACAACAGCCACATAGGTTTAGGAATCACCAATGGGGCAAAGGTAGACATGGCCCCATCAGAAGGCAGTGACAGAGACCAGGGAGAACCCAGAGCTATGGCAACAGAAGCAGTGGTACCAGCTGGATTCAGTGGAATGTGAATCCGTTGGCTGTAGCAACTAGGTATCTATTCCTACACGGGACTGTGGAAAGAGACGGAAAGCTGCAGAGAGGGAAGAAATCAAGAAGCAGGAGAAGCCAGGGGTGGTGGCCCACGCCTTTAATCCCAGCACTTGGGAGGCAGAGGCAGGCGGATTTTTGAGTTCGAGGCCAGCCTGGTCTAGAGAGTGAGTTCCAGGAGAGCCAGGGTTACACAGAGAAACCTTGTCTCAAAAAAACAAAAAACAAAACCAAAACAAAACAGAACAAAAAAAAAGAAGCAGGAGGAAAGGATGGGATCTGGTGCTTGGATGGAGGGGTTGAGCTACCCAGTGGAATGTGAGGTTGTCCATTGTCTCTCCCTAAAGAAGAGAAAAGAGTGGAGGTTGAGGCAGCTCCTGGCTGATGACCTCAGTTTCCTAGGGGGGAAAATGTGGTAAGGGACGCTCAGTTTATTTCCCGCTTGCCTTTATGGGACATTTGACAGGGTTTCTCTAGCTTCCCTCCTTTCAGGGAGTTTAGTCCTGTTTCCACCTAAGTAGCATTATTGCCTTCTGAGCCCAGAAGAAGCTGGTGTTGGAAAGACAATGGCAGCTGAAACAGCTGGACCCCACCACCATGTGGGCCAGGGGTGGGGTGGGGTGTTTCTAACCTCCTGGGAAGGATGGGTTGCAAGCTCTCCTACAGTTCACAAGCTGCTCCTTCCAGCCCAATCTGTCCACGGCAGCAGCGGGTCTCAACCTTCCTAAGGCTGTGACCCTTCTTCAATGGGTCATGTTCATGTTGTGGTGACCCCCAACAGTAAAATTATTCCACTGCTGCTTCATAACTGTAATTTTGCTACTGTTATGAATGGTAAAGGTAAAGCTCTGTTTTCTGATGGTCTTAAGCAACTCCTGTGAAAGGGTGGTTTGACCCCCTCCCCCCAAAGGGGCCAGGGCCCACAGGTTGAAAACTTCAATGTTCTTTAAATTGTGATCTCTGGGTCAACCTATAATCACCAGGGAATGGTCGGAAATGAATTCAGCAGGCCTCAACCTCAAACCTGCTGAGTTAGAAGCTGGGGGCGGGGCACACAGTGCTCCACAATCAGTGTTTTAACAGCCCCTTCAGGTGATTCCATTGGCAGGCTCCTGTTTCTCCTCACAGGGCCTGTCTCCTGCTCTCAGGTCTCTCCTCACCTGGCCTGGCTGGGCAGCCATGCTGCTGACTCCATTCTCGCACTTACACCTCCTGCCCCTACCCCCTACTCCCCTGAACGAGAGCAACCCACCCGGGATGAAATGAAGCACAGACCATCTCAATTTTATGATCCAGGGCCTCTCCGTGCCTTTTTCCTGGGCCCCTGGCCTGGTGCATCCAACCCTGCAGGGGTTTCTTCCGGGTCCTTAGAATGACACCCAGACACCTTGTCTGCAGCTCCGATGGGGAGCCAGGCACAAAGGCCAAGTGTGATCCCAGCACTTGGAAAGCAAGAGGCAGGAGGACCAGGGGGCCAGCTTGAGCAAGGAAACCTTGTCCTTCCCTAGCTATACTGGTCCCTCCATCTGGAGGGGGAGGTGAGCTTTGCAGAGGTCTCCTTCATTAGGACTCGTCCCCCTGTCCTACCATTCTCAGCTCCTGCATTTCTGCCTCAGGCCATGTCCCCAGGGGCCTCCGTGACTCCTGTGTGCTTCGCTTGTTACCAAACACAGAAATTGATCATGTGCAATCTGGAGTGCAAGCTCTGTTAGGGGGCCTGGTAGGCCTCACTCCTCACAGCTTCAGTGCACAGCATAGGGCAGACTCAGCCACCCTCCCCACTCATCCAATTGTCCAAGCTAGAGGAACCTGGTGTCTGCTCAGTTCTCATTCTGTGCAGCTGATCTACTAGTTGATAGCTCCTGACCCTACCTGGCTGTACCCCCAGACCCCATCCCCTGTCATAGTCAGCACTGGCGTAAATCCAGTCCAACCTTCCCCTGGCTTAATCCCTTCATGGCTTCTGTGTCCTTATTAAACTTACACTGTTGTTCTGATTTTTTTTTTTTTTTTTTTTTTTTTTTGATATAGGGTATTTTGTAGCCCAAGCTAGCCTGGCCTTGAATTCCTGTTTCCCCAGCTTCTTCTTATTGGAATTACAGGCATGTCTAAACATACTTGACTAATTTTTTTTCTCTTTTGAAAAAGAATCTGCCTAGGTGGTAGTGGCGCATGCCTTTTATTCCCAGCACTTTCGGGAGGCAGAGGCAGGCGATCTCTGTGAGTTTCAGGCCAGCCTGGTCTACGCAGGGAATTCTAGGACAGCAAGACTACACAGAGAAACCCTGCCTCGAAAAACCAAAAGCCAAACCAAACTCAACCAAACCAACCAACCGAACAAAAAAGCAATCTGTAGGTGCTGTGATATATATATATATATATATGCACCACACACACTCGAAATAAGTTTTTTGATTTTTAAGAGAAGAAAAGGCCTCATGTAGCCCAGGCTTACCTGTAGCTTGTTATGTAGCTGAGGTGACCATGAACTTCAAATCTTCCTTCCTCTATCTTGCAAGTGTGGAGTCTTCAGGTGTGCACTGTTTCAGAACAAATTTTAAAGGTTTCTCCGGCAGCCTCCAGCCTCTGCCTCCCTCGGCTCCCCCCTCCCCCACCTCCCACGGCCCCTCCCACCACTTTCCAGTTCAGCTCTGCCACTTTGAAATCTTCAGCTTGCCTTTTTTCTAGAAAGCTTTCTTGTTTTTCAGTGTGGACCTCAGAGCTGACTCCTTCCCTGTGTTCACGAGGACACACGAGGGTCTGGGGTTTTAACTTAATTTAATTAGTTTATTAACTTGCTTTTGAGACAGGGTCTCAATGTAGACCAGGCTCATCTTGAACTTACAGGGATCTGCTTGCCTCTGCCTCCGGAGAGCTGGGACTAAAGGCTTGCACCCCCTCCCCTGGGCTAATTTTTTTTTTTTTTTTTTCCGAGACAGGGCTTCTCTGTGTAGCCCTGGCTGTCCTGGAACTCACTTTGTAGACCAGACTGGCCTCGAACTCAGAAATCTGCCTGCCTCTGCCTCTGCCTCCCAAGTGCTGGGATTAAAGGCGTGCGCCACCACGCCCGGCTCCCCAGGCCTAATTTATGTCTGAGATTAAGATCGTGCCATGCAGCTGTGTAAACTGGCTTCAAACTCGAGTTCTCCCTGCTTCTGCCTTTCTGGCGCTGAGATTACAAGTGTGTACCATCAAGCCCAGCCCAGGTATCAGACTCTTTGCTTTTTAAACATTTTAAGCTATACTTTGTCTTTTGTGTGTCCGGGTGTGCAGGCCACAACACACAAGTGGCGGTCAGAGGACAGCTTGTAGGAGTCAGTTTACTCCTTCCAACCTGTGGGTGGGGATGGACCTCAGAGTCAGGCTTGGCATCGGGCATCTTACCCACCAAGCCATTGCCCTCCCTGTCAGTCTTGCTTACCTTAGAAAGCAGAACTCCAGCATCTTGGAGCATGCCCCTCAGTCAACTTTCCCATAATAGAGTTGATGAGTTAAAGGAAAAGAGAGCGGGCTTGTGGGAATTTTAAAGGGCCAGAGTGTTAGAGCCAAAAGGGGTGCTGCATGCCTATAATTATTTCAGAATTTATAAGGTTGAGGCCACTCTGGGCCACCAAGATATTTTCCCAAACAAAACAAATTTGATGATACATACCTATAATTCCAGTACTTAGGGGGATCAAGGGTTTAAGACTAGCCTGAGCTACATAAACCCTGTCAGAAACAAACACAAAAGCAACAGCAAAAACTGTTTACAGGGGTGGAGGCCCCCAGAGGAGTGGTAGCTGAGAAATAATGAGAAGGAAGGGCCATTTCCTGGAGGGACAGGAGCCAGAAACCCTCGGGAAGGCCACACAGGAGGATACCAACTTCTGGAAAGGAACTTTGCGGGTGGGGCAGGCCAGAGGGTGCCTGAGCAGTCAGTGTGGACTTTGTGACCTTGTCAGCAGCTGTGAGACACAGTGTCCAAGGTCCCACGATGCTGTGTGCTGTAACAGGAAAACCAAGCTGGCCTGAAGCTCATAGAGATCTGCCTGCCTCTGTCTCTTGAGTGCTAAGGTTTAAAGGTGTGAACCACCACACCAGGCCAAGGCAGGATTCTTGTCTTTGAGGCAGCAAAGAACACCGTCAGGAGCTGAAATGAAGCACAGTTGGAGTTTATCAAGGAAAGATTTTATTAACGTGGATTTAAGCAGGGAATTAACGAAAAATTAGCCACAAGGGGCTTCTTAAGAGAGAACCACACTTAAGTGGCATTTCCTATGTACAGGTGTTTTGCCCACATGTATGTATGTGAACCATATGTGTGCAGTGCCTTAGAGGCCAGAAGAAGGCACCAGATCCTCTATGACTGGAGGCTACCATGTGGGGTGCTATGAGCGGAACTAGGGTCCCCTGGGAGAACAACCAGTGCTCCTAACTACTGACCCACCTCTCCAGCCTATTAAACGTTGTCATAACAACAGTCATATAGATGATTTTGGTGCCTCTCAATTTATATCTTAAAGAGTTGCTATGAATTTTTGCCTCTTGAGTTGGGGATATGGCTCGGATGATAGAGTTCTAGCATGCCGAAGGTCCTAGGTTCAATTCCCAACACTGCATAAATGGGGCATGGTGGTGCACACTGGAAATCCTAGTGTTTGGGAGACAAGGGCAGGAGGATCGGGGTTCAAGGTTATACTCGGCTATACAGCAAAGCTAAGGTCACCCTGGAGCACATGAGACTGTCTCAGAAACAACAACAAAATGTCTTTCCCCAATTTTCCTTCTTTTGGGTAATTGGCATCCTAGGGAGGTTCCTGAGTTAAGGTGGATAGGACTAATATCTGATCAGATGAAACCTCTGCTCGCAAGAGGGTAAAGGGGACTTTTGCTATAAATGGAGTTTGTTGTTTTGCTTGGGACATTCCTAGAAAATTGTAGGCTCATGTCTGGGGAAGGGGAAAGACCATCCTAGGTCCAACATGTTCTGACTTTAGGCACGGCCAACTGCTATTTCAACATTCTTACTTGAAATATAAGAGGCAGGTTGTCTCCATGTGAGCACCTTCACAGCAAATGCTGTTAATTAGATTAGAATCCTTGGCTGGTGAGACTTCGATAAGACTCTATTGAAGAATTCTTCTCCTTCCTACGCCCCCCTCAGTCATTATCCCACCTCAACCACACCGGTGGACAGGCTACCAGTGCTCAGGTGACAAGAATTATGTAACCTACTTAGTCCCTAACACAGTCACTGGAAGAGATCTCAGAGCCCAGTTGGCTGGTATCCTGAAGTTCTCACTGTGGGCAGCCTGAGCTAGGCAGGGAGCTGTGTTCTCACGTGCAGGAGACACACTGTTCTGAATCTGGGCATCCTTGGGGCTGATACTGAGACAGGGGGATTGAAGAAGTTACATCTATCTGTAAGGGCTTGCATCAGCCTAGAGAAATAAAAGGAAAGGCAGCTTCTTGTAGGGCTAGACCTTTGCGGGTGCTGTTGGAAATCCACCAGCCAGCTCCCCCCTCAGCCTGAGACAGAGCCTCACAGCTGCCTCTCCTGCCTTCCTGTGGCACTCCTGCTGAACTCTGCACGTGGCAGCCAGAGTCATTTATCAAAACTGTAAAGGAGTCCCAGCCCCCAGCTGCCCCCAGCTGCCTCCAGCTGAACCGTGGTTGGAGGTTTCCCACGGCTCTTAAGATAGGAGCTGGCAATGGTGCCTCCAAACGGGTGGAGGGATGGCCAGGTAGAACCTTTTCAAACCTCAGTGTGGCTTAGTGAAATGCAAGTGGCATGTGGGCTACTGATTGCTACTACTGTTTATATTTCAATTTTTAAATTTAATTCAAAATGTAAAATGCTAATTTGCAAGTCTGACTCAGGTTGAGTGTGGAGGTCAGAGACAGCTCTGTGGAGTCAATTTTCTGCTTCGCCTTGCTGTGGGTTCCAGGGATTGAACTCAGGTTGAGAGGCTGGCACAAACATTTTACCCATAGATTCCGCTTCCAAATTTCTATGTCCCTCTTTTGAACTCACAATTATTCTTGCTTAGAAGAGGGCCCAGAGAGAAAAGTGAAGGAAAAGTATGAAAATTGAGGCTGAAGAGATAGCTTAGTGGTTGAGAGCACTTTCTGTTCTTGCAGAGGATCTGAGTTCAGTTCCTAGCATCTATATGGTGGCTCACAACCACCAGTAACTCTGGTTGCAGGGGATCCGCCAACCTCTTCTGGCTTCTGGGGACTCCAGTGTGTATATGGTGTATAAAAACTCATAGAGGTACGCACACATAAACACACAAATATAATAAACAGGATGGAAGGAAGGAAGAAGGAAGGAAGGATGAAAGGAAGGAAGGAAAGAAGAATAGGAAGAAGGAAGGAAGGAAGGAAGGAAGGCAGACAGGTGTTGGGGAAAATGCTTTCAATCCTAGCACGCAAGAGGCAAAGGCAGGAGGAGGATCTCTGAGTTCAAGGCTAGCCTGGTCTACATAGCCAGTTACAGGCCACCCAAGGCTAGGCTGGTCTACACAGCCAGTTACAGGCCATCCAAGGCTAGCCTGGTCTACATAGCCAGTTACAGGCCATCCAAGGCTAGCCTGGTCTACACAGCCAGTTACAGGCCATCCATCAGGTTTGACAGCATCTTTATTTGCTAAACCATCTTACTGGTCCTGTTTGTTAGTTTTAGAACAGAATCTTACTATGGAGCTCTGGCTGCCTTAGAACTTGCTATGTGGACCTCCAGACAGGCCTGGATCTTACATCCGCCCTCCCTCCTCTGCCTTCCAAGTTATTGTTTTGATCTGAAAACAGGGTCTTGTCAATCATAGTGCCTCAACTTCCCAAGTGTTGAGATTATAGGAATGAACCACAACACCTGGTTCAGATACATTTATTTATTTATTTATTCATTCATTCTTTTTTTTCCATTTCTGAGAAAATTTTATTGGCTTTTTGGATAAAATTTATTTTCCAGGAAGGATGATCCTGTCATACTTCTGCTGGAGCCAGCACATGGCTTTCTCTCTGCTGATTCTGTGTTTGGCCCCAATGCAGCCTGCTTTGTGCATCTTGTCTGCAATGCTGATCCTTGGTCTACCCAGTACCACATAGAAGTCCAGGCTGTAGATACCAATGCTTGGGTCGTATTTGATGCCCAGGTTCCTGAATTCCAAAACCAAAGTTTCCAGTATCTGAGAAGTTATTTTTCCGCAACTCATAGTCTTTTTTTTTTTTTAGATTTATTTATTTTATGTATATGAGTACACTGTAGCTGTACAGATGGTTGTAAGCCTTCACGTGGTTGTTGGAAATTGAATTTTAGGACCTCTGCTCGCTCAGTCCCTGCTCCCTCCGGCCCAAAGATTTATTTATCATTATACATAAGTACACTGTAGCTGTCTTCAGACAAACCAGAAGAGGGTGTCAGATCTCATTTCGGGTGGTTGTCAGCCACCATGTGGTTGCTGGGATTTGAACTCAGGACCTTTGGAAGAGCAGTCAGTGTTCTTACCCGCTGAGCCATCTCGCCAGCCCCCTCAGCAACTCATACTCTCGCACCTTCAGACCTTTCTCCAGAATTTCCTCTGCCTTGGCTCCACGGACTGTGCAGTGAATGGCAATCTTCTCATTTCTCCGGATGCCAAAGGACCTGACAGTGTATCTAGCTTTGGAAAACCTCGGGGTCTGGCCTGTGAGCTGCTCCAACACCTTGGCTACCTGGGTCAGTCTGTCTCCGCTCTCCCCGATGCAGATATCGAGGCAGCGCTTGCGGATGCGAAGTTCCCGCATGGGGTTCTCCTTTTCCCCTTGGTCTTGCACCATGGTGGAGAACAGGACCATTCATTCTTTTATACAAACCAGGGACTCTTTTTATGTAGCTCTGGCTAGCCTGGAATGGCTCTGTAGACCAGACTGGCCTTGAACTCAAAGAGATCCACTTGCCTCTGCCTCCCAAGTGCTGGGATTAAAGGAATGATCTACCAAGACCAGATTTAAATACATTTACATTTTCCTTTTTATGTTTATTTTTATGTATAGGAATGTTTTGTTTGCATGCATGTATGAATATCATATGTATATGTGTTCCTGGCATCAGATTCCCCGGAACTGGAGTTCCAGGTGACTATGAGCTATTACGTAGGTTCTAGGAACCTAGCCTTGTCCTCGACAAGAGCAACAAATGTTCTTAGGAGCTGCACCCCTTCAGGTACATTTTTATACAAAAATAAATAAAACTGAAGTCTCTTTTGTTCCTCTGGCCAGCCCAGCCCACTCCCTTTCATTTCCAGGAGCAATTGCTATAAGGAATCAGATATGTATCCACCTATTCTACTGTCCAAAACAGATGTGTGCTCATGGCAATGCTATTCATAAGAACCCAAAAAATTAAAAGCAACATTAACGTCTACCAACTGATTAACAGATCAACAACAACAACAACAAAATAGTACATCTGCTGCAGACCTATGTAATTCTAGCATTTGAGATACTGAGGCAGGAGGATCATAAATTTGGGGCGAGTCTGGACTATATAGTATAACACTATCCCAAAATAATAATTCAACTGTGGTATGTTTATACAATGGAATATTTTTAAACAAATGAAAGGAAATTATTAGGAGCCAGAGAGATGTCTCTGTGGGTGAAGTGCTTGCTGTACAGGTACAAGGACCTACCCCTCGCTGCCACCCAAAGGTCAGGTGAACACCTTGCACTCAGCACCGAGGAACAGAGACAATCTAAGGGATGGGGCAGGATGGCATTTGCTGGCCCAAAACGATGAATTCTAGCTTCAGTGGGGGGCTAGCAAGAAGGCTCAGTGGAGCCGGGAGTGGTGGTGCACACCTTTAATCCCAGCACTTGGGAGGCAGAGGCAGGAGGATTTCTGAGTTCAAAGCCAGCCTGGTCTACAGAGTGAGTTCCAGGACAGCCAGAGCTATACAGAGAAACCCTGTCTCGAAAAACAAAAACAAAACAACAACAACAAAAAAGATTTGGGTTTTTGAAAACTTTATTGTCATTCTTCACTTTAGGTAAAAAAAATCTCCCAGTTTACCATGGGGAGTTAACTTTGTGCAGAAATTAGCACCCACATTGAACTAAAAATGTTAAACTTAATTTTCTTCTGTTTATTTAGAGAAAACAGCGTATTATATATGTAAGGTGCCATCTACACGGGCTTGAACACAGAAATATATAAGATAGTCTCTAAGTGAAACAGAGATATGTTTAGGGCTATATCAGAGACTATTGCAAATTCTATCCTAACCGCAAACCAAAGTTCATCAAATGTAGCTTGTTTCTGGCTTCTTTGTGGGTTCTTCCTTCTTCCACCCTTCTCCACCCTTTCAACCCCCCAGTCCCAGATAAGAGAGAAGAAAGGATAGAGGGGAAAGGGGGGCTCTAGCATTGACACACCCTCTAAAGAGTCTGGGGAGTCCAAACATTACACAATCACAGAAACTATCTGCAGCTGGCAAAATCACTCCCCTGCTAGAGCATGAGGCAGATCATAGCTGCTGCCGCTCTGTGCCTCACACTGGTGACTAAAACAAAAACACATATTCTTAAAAATATTTCTGTGTATTTAAAAGAACCCAAATGCCAAAGTTGTCACTACAATCAAACTTTTGTTTGTTTTCCCTGCATAGCCTTGGCTGTCTTGGAACTCATTCTGTAAAGAAGGTTGGCTTCAAAAATCACAGAGATCCACCTGCCTCTGCCTCCTGAGTGCTGGGATTTAAAGGAGTGCACTGACACCACCACTACCTGGCTGAACTTTTTGTTTTCTTTCTTTTCTTCTTTCTTTCTTCTTCTTCTTTCTTTTTTGTTGTTGTTTTGTTTTTTTGAGACAGGGTTTCTCTGTGTAGCCCTGGCTGTCCTGGAACTCACTCTGTAGACCAGGCTGGCTTCGAACTCAGAAATCCGCCTGCCTCTGTCTCCCAAGTGCTGAGATTAAAGGCATGCGCCACCACCACCTGGCTTTCTTTCTGTTTTTCAAGACAGGGTTTCTTTGTGTAGTCCTGTCTGGCCTAGAACTAGCTCTGTAGACAAGGCTGGCCTGGAACTCACAGAGATCCACATATCTCTGGCTCCGGAGTGCTGGGATTAAAGGTGTGTGCCACACTACCTAGTCTGTTTTTAAAAAGACTTTACCCAAAAGCTCAAACAGCCATTGGGTTAAAAAAAAATCTTATTTTAAAGTTTTATTTATTTTTACATTTATTTATTTATTTTATTAGGGATGACATGTGCATGTCACTGCATTCATTTTGAAGTCAGAGGCCACCTTTATGGAGCTGGTTCTATCTTCCACTGTATAAGTCCTGGCTGTTGGGCTTGGCGGCAGGCCCCTGTATCTGCTGAGCCTTCTTACCAGCCCCTCATTTTATATTTCTTTATATATATTTTATAAGTGTATATGTTCATGTGAATATATGCCATATGTATGTGGGTGTCTGGAAGCCAGAGGTGGGCTCATCTCTCTATGTTCGTTCAAGGGCCAGCCTGGATATATATATATATATACCTAGTCCCTAGGACAGCCAGGGCTAGAGAGATTTTTGTCTCAAAAAGCCAAACAAATGATAAGCAAAACCCTCTCAGACACACACGGAATAGTGCCAGAACAAACATTTGGATACTTCACCACTATACAAAGCTGATATGAACTCAGTTAAAGCCATAGTTGGAGTTTAAAAAAAAAAGATTTGTTTATTTATCATATATAAGTACACTGTAGCTGTCATCGCCACTGTGTGGTTGCTGGGATTTGAACTCAGGATCTTCGGAAGAGCAGTCAGTGCTCTTAATCGCTGAGCCATCTCTCCAGTCCCCATATTTGGAGTTTTAAATTTCTTTATGAGCTGACTGTATGTAGCCTGTTACTTGGGATGTTGGCCGATAGCAGGGAGATACAGCCACGAGTCATCCATCCAGCTGTGAGGGTGAAGAACAGAGCTCAGCAGTGTGCCCACTGTTCTGTTGGCACGTGAAGCTCAGGTACGGTCAATGCATTTATCAGGATAAACCAAGAGTGCCTATAAATCAGTGAGCAATTATGTTATTTTGATGGACCACTAGGGGGCAGTAATGGATAAAGAACAGGCACATAGGCTATGAGAAATACCCCAATCGTTTAAAGGATTTGCAGCTAAGCCAGAATTTGATCCATAACCCATTTTATAACTTATTATTTGTAATAAATCATTTATTAATATTGCATACTATTACAGTTTTATAATACAGTTAGTAGTCACACACAAAGAACTCGCTGGCTTTGGAGACTCATTGCATTCCCAGTGCTTGGGAGGCTGAGGCATGAGGACAGGCCAACCTGGGCTACACAATAACTCTCAGGCCAACCTGGGCTACACAGTAACTCTCAGGCCAACCTGGGCTACACAGTAACTCTCAGGCCAACCTGGGCTACACAGTAACTCTCAGGCCAACCTGGGCTACACAGTAACTCTCAGGCCAACCTGGGCTACACAATATCTCTCAGGCCAACCTGGGCTACACAATAACTCTCAGGCCAACCTGGGCTACACAATAACTCTCAGGCCAACCTGGGCTACACAATAACTCTCAGGCCAACCTGGGCTGCAGAGTGAGACACTGTCTTAAAAACCAGAACAATAGGGTTGGAGGGATGGCTCAGTGCAGTGGTTAAGAGCACTGACTGCTCTTCCAGAAGTCATGAGTTCAATTCCCAGCAACCACATGGTGGCTCACAACCATCTGTAACAGATCTGAGACCCTCTTCTGATGTGTCTGAAGAAAGTGATAGTGCACTGAGTACTCACATACAATAAACAAACAAACAAACAAACAAACAAATAAATAAAATCTTTTAAAAAATGTTCTTTTATAAAAAAGCAGAACCTGGGCGGTGGTGGCACATGCCTTTAATCCCAGCACTTGGGAGACAGAGGTGGGGGATTTCTGAGTTTGAGGTCAGCCTGGTCTACAAAAGTGAGTTCCAGGACAGTCAGGGCTACACAGAGAAACCCTGTCTCAAAAAACCAACCAACCAACCAACCAACCAACCAACCAACCAAACAAACAAACAAATAAATAAAATTAAAAAGCAGAACAATATGTGGGGCCATGGTGGTGTACACCTTTGACCCCAGTACTCGGGAGGCAGAAGCAGGTGGATTTGTGTGAGTTCAAGGCCAGCCTGGGCTACAGAGCTAGTGTCAGGACAGCCAGAGCCATACAAAGAAACTCGTCTTGAAAAACTGAAACCAAACCGAACCAAACCAAACCAAAGGAACACTGAACACCCCTGCACACACCCACCCCCCCCAAAACCAGAATAGCACAAGATAAAAAAGAAAAGAAAGGAAAATTTCCTATCACCTGAAGGATTCTAAGAAGAAAAACTGACAAAAATGAGGAATGTTGAGGTTTTTATTTTATTGTTGTTCTTGGTATTATTATCTGAGGCAGTGTCTCCCTATGTAGCCCCTTCTGGCCTGGGACTTCCTATGTAGATCAGGCTAGCCTTGATATTGCAATAATATTCTTGGTATATTCTTAGTAATATCTTTGGTATATTTTTAGTAATAGTCTTGGTATATTCTTAGTATGCCAAAACCAGAGCGTAGAAGGCAGCTGGGAGTGCTAGGATGCTGGGGCTTGAGGGAGCACACACGAAAGTGGGTGCTGTTAGAGAATCCTATACCGAACGGGCACTGAGGAAAGTCCAAAGAACCCACAACAGGATACCTGCCTGCAAGGAATGGCAGAGGCCAGTGTCACAGGACACCAGAGCAATTCAAAGACGGAATGACTAGGGCTTGCTGGCACACTGGCTGTGGGCTGTAAGAAAGAGGTTCAAGGGGTTAGAGAGATGGCTCAGCAGTTAAGGGCAGATGTTGCCCTTGGAGAGGACCTGGGTTTGAATCCCGCCAGTCATGTGGCAGCTCAAGTGCTTGTAACTGCAACGCCTGGGGATCCAGTGCACTCTTCTGGCCTCTGCAGTCACCAGCCATGCCTGCATGCATGGGATGCCAATGCTCATACATATAAAACCTCGCTCTCTCAGAGAGAGACAGAGACAGAAAAACGGCTGTTCAAGGGCCAACTCTAGAACTTTTTATGCTTGAGCAACCGGAAGGACCAAGTTGCTGTTTCCAGAAACCCTGAAGGTCTGAAGACTGCATCAGAGGAACCAGATCTGAAGAGACCTGGCGTGTGGCTTTGGGCATGGTCGTCTGAGATGCCTCTGAGTTATTGGTGGTAGGAATCCACGTCTGTGCTCGGGAGGCTAGGTACTGGCTAGGAGGTCTCAATCCTAGCCTTGCTTCTGACCATGCAGGGAAGTTGCCAGGGTTTGGCCTAGGGCTTTTGTGTTCCTCCTTTAGCACTTCAAGTGCTGGCCTGTGTCCAAAGCCACCATACAGCACCCCACACAGAATCTCAATAAGACCCCTGTCTAAGGGACTGAGGCAGAATGGATGACACCCACGCATCTCCCTGCTGGTCATGGCACGGGGCCAGGTGCTTCGGACCAGTTATTCACATACTACAGGGACAAAACTGGAAATCCCCAAACCTGGTTACCCATGAACTCAGTCTTGAGTGAGAGCCTGACAGGGCTAGGAGAGTCCAGAGAAGGCACATGGTTCCCCTATGCCAACAATGATTGATCAAGTTTGCTTCTGGGTTTTAGCCGTCTTAAGAAGGGACAAGAGTGGGCTGGTGAGGTGGCTCAGTGGGTGCAGTGTATGAGTTCAACTCCAGGAACTCATGTAAACAGCTGGGTGTGAGGTTCCCACTGTGATGCCAGAGCTCCTAAGGGGGGAGGGGGGAGGCAGAAATGGAAGAACCAGCTAGAAGCTGCTCAGTGCAGAGCAGCAAAAGAAATGAGAGAGAGCCTGCCTGAAAAGCAAGGTGGAAGGAGCAAGCTGATCCTGACCTCCCCATGAATGTGATGCATGCACACACACACACACATACACACACACACACATGCACACACACACACATACACACACCACACACACACACATGCACACGTACACATACACACACCACACACACACACACACATGCACACATACACATACACACACCACACACACATGCACACACATACATGCACACATATACACACACCACACACATACATGCACACACACACACGCATGCATACATGCACATACACATACACATGCCCTGTGGTTGTTTGAATAAGAATGCCCCTCCCCCCTCATAGGCTCATAGATTTGAATGCTTGGTCATGAGGGAGTGGCACTATTTGACAGGGATTAAGGGTTGTGTTCTTGATGGAGGAAGTTTCTTGATGGAGGAAGTGTGACACAAGGGGTGGACTTTGGGGTTTCAAATGCTCAAGTCAGGCCCAGTGTCACTCACTGTCTCTTCCGGCTGCCTGCCTGTCTGAATGTTGCTCTCTCAGCTCCTCTCCACCTCTACCTGTGAGCTGCCGTGCTGCCCGCCATGGTGATAATGGACTAAACCCCTGAAACTGTAAGCCAGCCCCAATTAAATGCTCTCTTCTATAAAAGTTGCGATGGTCATGGTGTCTCTTCACAGCAACAGAACACTGACTAAGACACCCCCAAATAAAATTAAAAATAAATCTTAAGGAAATAAGAAAGGAACAGCATGTGAAATTGATTAGTGATGTCTGCCATGAGGGCAAGGTCAGGAAGTGTCTGTGAATGTGAAATTGATTAGTGATGTCTGTATGTAGTTGTGGACCTTGGCTTCAAAGGGTCCCTTGAGGTATTGTGCATGGTGAGTTTTAGTCAACCTACATTCAGTTACAGCAGCCAGATAAAACGTACCCAAATCTTCAGCTATGGGCTGGAGACTGGGAGGAGGGGCAGGGGACAGAAATGTCCCTGTGGAGATTAATTCTGCTCTGCGTCTCAGAAAGCCATCAGTTTTGTTCCAGGGATGTGGTTCACTTGGCATACGTGAAGTCCTAGGTTTGATCCCCTAGACTGTCATAAGCCAGGTCTAATGGGACACACCTGCAATTCCAGCAGGGAGAGCTAGAGACAAGAGGATCCCAAGTTCAAGGTCATCCTCAGGTATATAGAGAGTTCAAAGCCAGCTTAGACTCTGTGGATACCTTGTAAGTAAAAGAAAACCAACCAACAGACCAACACAAACGCAAGCAAGCAAAGAAAACACTAAAAGCAAGCAAGCATACTTCCACCTTCATCAAGCTGCACTTCCGTCTGCTTATTGACTAGAAATGTCCTAAGTGGGAAAGACCCCAGTTCGTCTCTCTGTATCTCCTAAAGAGAGGCTGAGCCCTGCCCAGCTAGCAAAATCACTGTCACCAGGGCCTGAGCACTACTATTACAAAAGCATCTAGTTTTTTCACAGAATAGGCAAGGCTGAATTATCTCTTCCTCCTCCCTCCTCCTCTAGCCTCCCACTCCTCCTCCTTCCCCTCCCACGCCTCCTCCTTCCCCTCCCACTCCTCCTCCTCCCTCTCAATCCTCCCCTCCCTCCCCCTCCTCCCTCTCACTCCTCCCCCTCCCTCCCCCTCCTCCCTCTCACTCCTCCCCCTCCCTCCCCCTCCTCCCTCTCACTCCTCCCCTCCCTCGCCCTCCCTCCCCCTCCTCCCCTCCCCCATTTCTTTTTCATCATCATTTAGCTGCTGCTTGTTTTTACAGTTGCATGCTGGTGCTTCCCCCTCATGAATGTCTGCACCACAAGGAAGCAGGGCTGAGGCGAGAAGAAAGCCTTCGAGCTCTGGGACTGGAGTTCTGGGTGATTGTTAGGGTCCATGCTGGGAACTGAACCTGGGTCCTCTGCAAGCAAGAGCCACAAATGCTCTTAACCATTGAGCCATCTCTTCAGTAACGACCCTCACCCTCACCCCCGTTTTGTTTGTTGTTTAAGATAGCCCCACATTGCCGGAGGCCTCGAACTCCTGACTCTCTTGCTTCACGTTGTGAGTGCTGAGGTTACAGACATCAGCCACCATGCTTGCAGCATCAGGTTCTTTTACTTAAAAAAAATTATGAATTTTATTTCTTTGTATGTATGTATACACATGCACATATGTGGGGAACCATGGCTGCATCACAGCCATTTTACAGATGAAAACGTAAGTTCAAGAAGGGCAAAGACCTTGAAGAAAATGATTTCTCATTAACAAGTATGTAATAAAGATTAGTCCCAGAGCTCAGGCTAGCCCATCCTCCACGTATGTTCAGAGCCTGCTTCTGTAGCTCCTGGGTAAACCTCCAGATCTCTGTAAGGGAGTCCCCTGGTCCTCCTCAGGGAGGGCTTGCTTCCAGGCCCCCTCCTACAGCCTGCCTAGCCAGAGACACCTACCCAACTCTGCAGCCTTCTGCCCTCCCCAGGGATTGTCACATGCCCATCTTATCTAGGTAGAGGATACACTGCCCTCTGAGTGACCATGTGTTTGTTACCATTGGCTCTGCCAGGCTTGGCTGGCACAGAGTGGATCTCCATGAAT
Organism: Mus musculus; assembly: GCF_000001635.26. Taxonomy (NCBI): domain Eukaryota; kingdom Metazoa; phylum Chordata; class Mammalia; order Rodentia; family Muridae; genus Mus; species Mus musculus. The sequence goes on along the minus strand of NC_000070.6, from coordinate 123,249,395 downwards.
GCTGGATTTGTTGGGAGCTAGATGTATTAAGAAGCCAGGCCAAGAGCAGAGAACAAACCCGCCGGCCAGCTCAGCTGTCAGCATTCACTCCAAGGCCAGCACGCTTGCGTCTCCTCTGGCCAGGGCCTTCTGACCATTCTGCCAGAACCCCCAGTCCTTTGGCCCTGGCTCTCCTGTCTCCTCTCAAAGTCAGCCAGCAGGAATGGCAGTGGAACTCACCCCTAGCGGAGTCTGCCAGCCACAGCAGGAAACAAGAAGCCTTCTCACCTCCTTGATCAATTTATGCAACAGAAGTTGGTAGGCACTGTGCTCAATGCTGGGTGCAGATGGGAGCACAGGCCAGCTCTGGCCCCTGGCCTCATTGAGCTTACGTTCCGGTGGGGAATATACCTAATCAAGTGGACATACAAGTAGTTATACATCAGCCAACTCTCCAGGCAGGTAAACAATGGGACCTTTCAGATGGATGAGTTATTCAAGCACATGAGTCTCAGAAGGCCTCCAGGAGGAGGTGACATGGAGCTGAAGTAGGCCACATAAAGGGAGTGGGGGAGCATTCTGGGACCCTCATATGAGAAGCTCTAAGAGGAAATGCTGGGGACAGAGAACAGGCCAGCGTAGCATAAACACTGAGCAAAATTGGAGCGAGCAAGAAATAAGACTAGAAGTCAGGTGTGGATTGTAAAAAGTGTTCCGATTTTTATCACTAGAATAACAGGGTGTGTGTATGGGGGGTGGTGGTGTCTGAGGCTGGGTTGATGTGATGTGCCCTGCACATGCCACATTCTCTCCAGTGGCTGTTCAGAACTGATGGCACAGCCAGAGAGAAGCAAGGAAGCTGGGGATAATGTAGGGGAGAGGCCAGGGCTATAGGTTCAGAGACTCCAGAAATACTTAGGACGTAAAGTCTGGTGGAAGTGTCCAGAACTAGACATCTCTATTGTTTGTCTGCAACACCCTAGAGTGGAATGAGACTACTGGGGTCACCAGACTGAGACTAAAAACAGGGGACTTGAGTTCTCAGCTGGGTGGGGGTAGGGTGGCCCTCTCAGTCTCCTGGGAGAACGAACCCAAGGCCAATCAGGATGGATGCTCAAAGGGTTCAGCCACTTCTGCCATGTCCCCATAGTGTCAAGAGACTGTTCTGCAGTTTGAGTACCTGCAACATGGAAATGTTTCCCACAGTGAAGCTGTGAGCTGTGACACTGAATCTCTGGCTAGGAGGCTGCCAAACTACAGGCCTGCACAGAGACCCGAATATCTGGGGACTTCAATCGCCTCCTCTCCCCACTTGCAGGAGCCTGCAGGAGCGTCCTTCTGTCCCTGTGTCTGTCTCCCTCAGAAGTCTGGTGATGCACACTACAGTGATGCACTCAGGTCCAACACGGCAGTGATATTAAAAGAGCTTCCTTTCATTAGAGAGTAAAGGGAGTCTTTATCACTTCTTGACCTATTCACAAGCACTTTCTGGGTCACTCAGGTGACCTCTGCCCTCTGTTCCACTTTTCTGAAATGACTCTTTTGCTCCACGGCTTTTTGTAAACTCTAATCTTGTGCCCACAGGCTCCTTACAACAGCCCTGGGGACCATGGTTCCAACAAAGTCTGGGGATGGGGTTTGCGGGAGGGCAGGGGGAGACCTTTCCAGGGTGACCTCAAAGGTATCCCATGATCAGCATGGTACCAGCAGTAGTGAGTAACCAGTTCTAGTTTCCCACAGTCTTGACTTTGCCAGGGATTAGCCAGGGTGCTTCCAGAGGGCATGCTGGGTGGTCCTGGGGGGGAATTGTGGGGAGCAGGTGTTCACCAAAGAGGACAAAAATGTTTCCACACTTTGTCCGCTGACAGGACAGCCCTAAAGGTTGGTTCATTCTCTGTTGTTCCACTGGCCATTTATTCCCACTAGAAGCCAGAGGCCTGAGGCAGGCCTCTGAGCAGAACCAGCTGTGTGAAATCTGGGTGAGCAGGCTCTCAGGCCCTCAACCCACTCCATGACCTTGAAGAGCCGCCTCTGATGGTTCTCCCCCTCCTCCAAGTTATTTTTATCCAGCCTGACAGCCCTTGGCTGTGGCAGCAGTCTGGGCTCTGGGAGCCGGATGCAAACCAGGCAGCTCGTATGTCTGGTGCTGAATCCCAAGGGAATGACTCTTTGGGAGGTGCCACCATGGGGCCGCTGGTCCTCCAACCTGGGAACCCTGTGGGAAGGGTTGTAGCCTTAGATGGACTGGAGAACAGATCTGTTCTGTGTTTCACTGTTGTGGGGTGAGCCACAGAGACTTCCCAGTAGCCCCTGCTTCGCTTTCGTCTTCAGGGAGTGATGCAGACGGTACATTCCATCCTGTTGGCTTGGGATGGCTGAATCCCACCAGTCATCCCCACTAAGAGGGGGGCGGTGTGTCTCACCTCTTCATGGTGCTGGCCATGGAATCCTTGAAGTTAAAGCTTCAACCCAGACCCAAGGTCCATGTGTATACTGGGTCCACAGTACCTGGGGGCTCACAAGGCACCATGTAACTCATCTGCGCCAGTGGGAAAGGACACTAAGGCTCTGAGCTCTCATAAGGCTGCAGAGAAGCCAGGTGGCTGTCAGCATCAGTGGTGAGTAGGGTGAGGGGGGCGAGGCTCTGACGGGTGAGGAGAGGTGCCTTTGCGTAGATGCCATTTGAGAAAAAAAAAAACAGAAAAGAGGGCACCATTTTAGAGCTTCAGGGAGAGAAAAAAAAAAGAACCTTCCTCATTCCCAGGGGATGGTTGTGGGAAGTCAGCTCAGAAAGCCCCAATTTCAGTGATTTCTGAGACCCAAGAGTGGTAGAACACTGCTCCCGCAGGCCTCCCAGTTGGCCCTGAAGGACATGGACTGGAGATAGAACCAGACACATTGTCATCAGATTTCCCAGCTCCAGGGGCTGTTGTGGGGGAACATGGTGGGATTGGGACTATGCTCCTGGCAGCCCTGGCATCAAGGGCTGTGGGTGGAGGGGCAGCTGGCCTCTCAGGAAGATGGGCTCTCTGGGTGGAAGTCACCCCTCGGCTGGGCAACAAATTCCGCCGGGTTGGGGGGATGGTACCAGCAGGTCTGTGCACTGGTGCCGACCTCAGGGCTGAGATAGGGTAAGGGGGAGAAGAGATGCTGGGGAGGACAGGGCCGGGCACTCTTCCCAGGATGGCGAGCTGACTGTTCAGGGAAGGCAAGCCTGGACAGCTATGCAGGAAGGACCAGGGCCACACGGGAAAGGCCAGGGCACTGGTGGTCGTGGGTGAGGGCTCCATCTCTGCTGCATAGCTCTTGAGGTGGGAGAGGAGGCGAATCCGGACAGGGTCGGCATGGCTGCTGGGTCCTTCCAGGACCCCCAGGTATCTTATGACCTCAGTGAGGCATTCCCGAAACCCAATACTCCGGAAGTCAACAGCCAGGGCTCGGGCATCAAAGAACCCTGTAAAGTAAAGGACTGTGAGGGCATGCCAGGAGAGGAAGCACAGACCTGCGGGGTGAAACCCTATGGGACCTGCTGCACCTGAATAGCCTAGAATGACCAAGTGATCTTGGACTTATCCCTTCTGAGTCCCAGTCTCTCATTAAAAAGTACTAGAGCTGGAGAGATGGCTAGATGGTTAAGAGCACTGATTGCTCTTCCAGAGGTCCTGAGTTCAATTCCCAGCAACCACATGGTGGCTCACAACCATCTGTAATGGGATGCAATGTCCTCTTCTGGTGTGTCTGAAGATAGCTACAATGTATTCATATACATTAAATCAATAATTTTTTTAAGCACTAGAAACCACACTGCATTACAAAATTTATTGTCTTCACACTTCATGATTAATGCGAGAAAACCTTGCGGCCAACATAATTTCACTAAGCGGGCTCCTGGGAAAAGACTGTGAATACAGAAGATAATAGAATAACCCTGCCTGAAAGGAGGCAAGTCTAAGGAGAGGAGAGAATGACAGCAGCCATCAGAGTATAAGGCCACTTGAAGAAGGCTCAATTTTGTGGTGGTGGGGTCTTTAGAAGCCACCAGAGCTGGGTTGGGATCACAGATCTGCCACTTACACTGGGCACCTGACCATGGACAACCATCCCTAAGCCTCAGTTTCCTTAGCCTGAAAATGGGGGAGCAATAGGACTTGCTTCAGTGAGAAGAGAGGGTGAAATGAAGTGGGACTTGGGCACGCTCCAGAGATGCAACGGTAGCCCGGTAGCTGCTGCACCAGAGTTCATCCTCCAGCTCAGAGACAGTCTGCAGTGTACTGTCTCCTGCCCCCCCCCCCAGTCCATCCCCCCCCCCCAATCCCCAGCCAGCTGCCATTAGGCAAGGGATCTCTCTGTTGGCCTGGCGTCACTGATGCCTGTCCCCAGAGGCATCTGCCCTTTTCTCAAGCACCTTCTAGGCAGAGAAAGCGGAGCTGGTACTGGCTCCTGACTGTGGCAGCAAATATCTTGTCCCTGGCTCATGGTTGGGGTCCCTCTGTGGGACAGGACAGCTCAGCAGGAGTGAGACTTGGCTCTGCGGTGTGATCATACCTGTGTCCTGCCTGTGTTTGCTGGACTCTTTCACTTTAAGCATTTGTTTCTTGGTATACATTAAGACCCAGCTTGATGTCACCCAGGCTGACCTTCAACTCATTACGTAGCTGAACTTTGAATTTCTGATCTTGTCTCCACACTCCAAATGCTGGGGTAGCACGCCTGTGCCATCACACTTGGTGTATATAGGGCTAAGGGATAGAACCCGGGTTTTGTGGCTAGTAGGCAAGCACTCTGCCAACTGAGCTACAGCCTCAGCCCCTGTTAATTAGTTAATTAGTTAATTTTTATGATAATGATTCATGTAGTCTGCACTGGCCTAGAACTCAGAGCCTCCTATAAGCTGACCTCCTGATCCTCCTGCCACTTCCAGAGGACTGTGATTACCTGTGTGTATCATCATGCCGGGCTGTGTTGTTCTTTTTAAACAAATGCCTGCTGAGTTACTTCACTGCAATATCTAATTGAATCCTCATAAACGCTTTTCTACCATACCTACTTTTATACCTGAAGAAACGCAGGGGCAGAGAGGATAAACCAGTTGTCTTTAAGTCACAGAGTTAGGAAGCAGCAGAACCAGGGGTCAAATTAAAAGCCTGACCGGGGTGAGGACAGCCCACCCCCACGCCCCCACCTCTCTGGTTCTTGTGAGAATGAGGTGAGATAAGGCAGCATTTTAAAGTGCTGCCCACATGCTAATCACTACTTTCTTTTTAATAGGAGAAGCATGAATATAATTCAGAGCGTCTCCCCACTGGCTGCCACTGTTAGGAATGTGTACTGTTCAAAAGGAGCTCCCCCATTAGAGTTAATTGGGTGGGTCAGCCAAACTTGAAAATTCCTTCTATCCAATCCAGACTAACACTTTTGGGGTGGGGTGGAGGTCGGGATCCCGCAGTGCTGCCTGTCCCTAGGGACCACTGCTAAGCAGCACCAATTTGAACCACTTAAACGCCACTGCTCTCTTCCAGAGTTGAAAGCTGCTCTTGGGATTTCCATCTTTGCAGCTAAGGCCTGTGAAGTCTGAAGGCTTCCGGACAGTGAAATCACCAAACACGCCCGCCCAGAAGCTTTGAGACAATGTATCCATTCACCTGGAAGGCTTTGAAAAGTCACCATGGCTCTACTGATTTTTAATGAAGACACGAACTAAATGATGGAATGGTTTGTATCTTCCTATAAGCCCGCATCTGCTGTGAGCATGTCGTCTAGCACTGTCAAGGGTACAACAGCAGTTCCCAAGCTTAGGCCAGTGGGTAGAGACACTAATAAGATGTCTATGGCTAAAAATCTTAGGCAGGTTCCTCCTTGGGTGTAGGTTGGCTGAAGCCTGGGATCCTACGGAGAATTTGCTTACCCGACCTACCCACCAACCAGGTCTTGCTGATGAGACTTTTGGAAGCCTCTCACACAGAACAATCCTCTGAGACTGGGAGGATTTGAACTGAGGAAAGGGTTAGGACAAAAGGACACACAGGAAGTAGTGAGAGAGACAATGGAAGAAGAAGGACAGCTGAGTGTAGTGGCCCATGCCTGTAATCTCTGAATTCTAGAGGCTGGGGCCCGAAGATTTGTGAATTCGAGGTCAGCTTGGGGTATAGAGTGAGACCCTTTTCTCAAAACAACAGTTACCTAACAGACTGAGAGCCAGAGGCCAGTTACAACCTACTTTGTGCAACAGTTTGAGCTCATCGTTTCATCCCCAGGGCCCTGTGTCAAAGTACTTGTAATGTAACTCCTGAGAGAGTAGGGAGTGCAGTTACCTGTGCCACCAGAGGCATGGAGCATCTTCAAGTGATCCACGGTCATCTGCAAGACCTCAGCTTTCTCCAGCTTGGAGGAGCCCTGCAGGTAGGGAAGGCAGAGGGTGGGGCACCCCCCAGTTGATAGCTGTTGCTCACTTCCCTCCCGTGCCTGTCAGCATTCACCGCCTCTGATTCCTCCCACTCCCTGACCACCAGAGCTACCACTTCATCCAAGCTCCCCAGATCTGAAAGATGGTCACCAGTTCACACCTCGGTCCACCTGTCTGCGGCACTGCTGGGCTGCCCTTGTAAAAACCCTCCCCCGACCTGATGGCCTCTATTAAGACCGTTTTTTTTTTTTTCTTCTGTAGCCTCCCTTCACCTTGCCTCTTGAGGGTTGGGGGTCTGCCTCCTAAAACATTCCTGGTGAATGTCAGCCCTACTCATTCTGTTTTCTCTTCCCACAAACACTCATCTACCTCCATGGCTGCATCCACCATCACCAGACTCCACTTGCCCCGTAGATCTGCTAACCTGGGAACCTAACTCCAACTTCGCTATCTCCAAGACCTAGAACATTATCTGAGCCAGAGTCCTGCCTTTCCTCTGTTTTCTCTTGGGAAATGTTTACTAAACCTCCAGGGAACCTGGGCTCCTATAGGAAGTGTTCAATTCTTCATACCAGTCTCTTAAATACAGACACCAATTCTAGTCCATGGCTGGTTCTAAGAAGGTTTTAATGACCATCTGTGGAATGTCCAACTTGAGCTTACTGGCCTAAGGGAAGGCAGATGACATGTGACCTCAGCCTTGGGTGTAGAGTTAAGGATCTTTGAAGCAGTCCAACTCAACTGTTTGTCCACTGTAGTCCCTGCCCCTACCATGCTCAATGATGGGTGCTCCCTCTCTGAGTGGCCTGTTTTACTTTCAAAGAGTTCTAGAAACGTCAGGGGACATGGGATACAGCCGCATGCTCCATTTCTGCTCAGATATTTACTGTGTGTAAATGCAGTGTAATCTGTGTAATGTAGTAGATAGAATCACATGACACCTCTGTTTTTCGCTTTTCTCACCTGTGTGGGGGGTGTCCATGTGTACACATATGGAGGTCAGGAGATAGTGTAGAGTATCATTCTCTATTGCTTCCGATCTTATTTTTTGTTAGATTTTTATTGTTTCTATGTGGTCTGTGTATCTGTGTGAATGCATGTCCATGTGTGTACAGGTGCCTGCAAAAGCTCGAAGACATCATCAGATCTCATGGAGTTGGGGGGTCCTATGGAGTAATGAGCTGCTAGCTGGGAACTGCTGGATCATCTCTCTAGCCCTACATTTAAAAAATTGTGTGTGTGTGTGTGCGCGCGCCTGTGTGCACACTCATGTATGTCAGAGGGTAGCTTGCTGGTGTCATACCTTTCCTTCCATAATGTGAGACCCAGATTGAACTCAAGGCATCGCTGTTCCAGCTCCTAGAATATGTCCATCTCTGCCTCCAAATGCTGGCGCTACAGCTGTGCTCAGCCATGTGGCTGCTGTGGATTTGAACTCAGATCTTCAACAAGTGCTCATACCCTCTGTGCCATCTGCCCACAGGCAGTAGGAGATGCCGTGAGAACCACACACCCTGCCTTCTACCCACTTGGTAGTTCCTCTGACACAATCAGCAAGGGCACATACCTGTTTCTCAAAGGCAGTGGGGACCAATCGTCGCAATTCAGAAAGGCTACTGTTGATGCGGTCTCTGCGCCGTTTCTCTATGATCTGAAAAGTAACGTGGAGAAGTTCCCTGTGGGCATTCCCTCACACCTTCCAGTGTGTCCTGACAGACGCCGAGTCACATTTCCCCTCAGAATAGTTTTTCTAGGCAACAAATCTATGCTTTATTTATGGAGGACAAGAATGAAAGTTAAGACTGACAATAATTTGCTTAATGTCATACAGTATAAACTTAGAGCTGGGACTAGCACTCAGGCCTCTTGTACTAGTCTATAGGGACAATATTTACTGCCCATCAGGACAGGGATATGCAGCCTTAGCAGTGGTGTAGACCTGGGGGACTCTGCTAGGCCAGTTACTGGGTCATGACAACACCAGAATTCTGAGTTTTGCTCTCTTCAGCCACAGAGGCCTTCATGCACACTATCTGTTTCCCCTGCAATTCTGGCAACAGAATCCTCGGAGCTGGGCAGGAATTATAATCCTTCACTTTTTCGAGACAGAATATGAAGCTGGGAAAGACGGTTTGACCATGTCTTCTGGGGAGTGAGTAAATGAGTGACTGGCTGGCTCTGGCTGGATCCTAGGCCTCTGGATGCTCAAGAAAAGGTGAGGCGGATTAAGACGGAGAGCGGCTAGCAGTGAGCTGCCCTCTGCACACCTCCTGGCTTAACACACGAAAGAAAGTTATGGGTTCAGAGGAAAACTGGGCAGAGGGCAGACTATAATAAAAGTATTAATGGATGGCGCTCAGAGTTTATGGTGATGTACTCTGTCTTAAGAATAGCCCTTTGGCAGTTGGGGATGAAGTTCAGTTCCCACTGTGCTTGCGTCTAGTGTATATGAGGCCTGAATTAACTAAATCCTCAGTACTGTAAAAACCAAGCGATGATGCAGGCCTGTGATGTCAGCACTTGGGAGGCCAAGCCAGCAGGATTAGGAGTTCAAGAGCATCCTAAACTACAAAGTGAATTTGAAAAAACAACCAAGTTAGTCTTTTGAGGTAGGTGCCACCTGTCACTCAGAGGAAGAAGCAAGGGACTGGAGGGGAGGTGGCATGCCCAGCCTCCAGGAATCCAATTGGCAGAGCTTGGGTTTGAACCTGTGCAGCCGGCTGGGATGTTGGGCACGGTCTCCTGGGATTGATTTGCAAACCCTGCTTGAGCGTCTCAGTGGCTGTTAAGCACCTCAAAGGCTGTTGCACACTCACCCCTCTGCGCTTCTTCCGGGCTTGCATCTGCGAAGGGCTGGGGGTAGTCAGCGGCCTGGCCATCTGGCTGCAGAGGAAGAGAAAGGCTAGTTTCTCAGAGCTGAAGGATCATCTCCCTGGCCTAGGCTGACCTGGGAGGCCCAGCTGGCAGCAGGCCCGGAGGGAGTGGGGGAATGGGGTGCGTAAGGGCGGGGCTCCCAGGTGGCCACAGTCTCCTAGGCCAGGAAGGGGCGCAGAACATGCATGAGAGAGCTCGCCCGCTCTCCCTTTCTCCCCGGAGACCCATTTCTTCAGGGCCAAGACCTCCATGCTCTCCCAGCTTCCTGCCTGTTAGCCCCTGGTGGCCACGAGTTGCTCGCTTAGCCCCTGCCCCCGTGGGCAGCAAGCCGTCGGGGAACCGCGAACCAAGATGCTCCCTCTCGGGTCCTGCAACCCGATCCCGGGGGCGGGCTGACTGAGGGCGCGGGCCAGCGGCGGCCGGCCGGGCCGGGCGGGTTATATTTCAGAGCTAGCCGCTGAGAAGGAGCGTGGAAAGCACAGATGCCGCCGCTTCCCACGGGCCGGAGCGCCGCCGCCCGCCCTCCGCCCGGCCCGCAGCTGCCGCCTCCTCCCACGCGGCGCGGCCGGGGGCGAGGCGGAGGCGGCATCTGGGTCACAGTCTCCTCTCGCACGCTTGGGGACATTGCTCTGGCCTCCCAGAAGGCACGGGTCCGGGTATCCTCGCTCTCCCTCCCATGCCGGTGCCTTCCCCTGTAGCTCAGGCTGGATGATGGATGTTTGCTCCAACCCCAACAGCTGTATTACAAAGACTCTAACCTAGGGGTTTCCTGCCCAGATGTTGACCAGAATAACCACTCCAACTGCTTCCAGTCAGGATGGCCTTTTGCTCTAGCTGCCCTGTCAGATGGCAGAGGTTCACTGGAGAGCATCGAGGACCCAACCCTACTGATGCTCAGCTCCACAACTTTGGGCAAGGTGCCTCTCCTGCCATTTTGGAATGCCAACAAACATCTCAAACATGACCTTGCTCAACACCTGCTCCTTGTTCTACCCAAGTTTTATCCCAGCAAAGGTCCCCCCTCCCCCAGCTTCTAGTCCTCTGGAACATTCTTTGGCTCAACCCTTGTCTTCACCCTCCTGGTTAAAACCTGCCTGTCCCACATCTGTATAGTTTTATCTCTCTCCTTGATCTCCAAGCTCCTCTATGTCTCTCACTCGCAGGCTTACAAGAAGAACTTTTCCTTGGGTCCCCTGTACCCTTTGTACTTCCACTACCAGTGATCATTGAAATGCAAACTTGATCTTGTCCATCTTAAATCTTGGTGGCTTCTCAGTGCTTTTAAGATCCGTCCTTCGGTTAGTCCAGCTGATTCCTGTCACCTCTTAGTTCTGACTGTCTCTTGCTCTGCAAGCCCCAGTCTGTGAAAGCATCCAGTGCCCTACATTTTCATATGTGTTCTGTGCTCTAGAAGTCTCTGGTTCAGCCCATCTCCTCACCACAAGTTTAACTTCAACTGTCCCCCAGATTGCCACCCAATGTCACCTCCTTTAGGAGCGCCTCCCTGCCCTTCTCTTTTCTTTACAATTATTAGTCCATTATGTTCCCTTTCCCAGGCTCCTGCATCCACCACATTTATGTTGGCTTATTGTTTTACTCTTGCATGATTATTTGATTAACATCCATCTCTCCAACAGGCTCGTGAGTGTGGAGTGTGTGTCTGTTTCACACACTAGTATAGCTCACGTCTTCAACAAGCATGGGACACAGCGGAGCTTGTGGTCGGAATTCTTACTTCCTTTCTTATCTTTACTGTCACAGAGAATGGTGATACCCCAGAAATCTGCCTTCTGATTCACCAGGAGGGTCTCAGCCTATGTGACTATCTTCATGGCATCTGAGGTTGGGTCATTTTCATCAACACTTCACAGAAAGGTGGCTTTGGGAGAGAGCAGATACCACATGCTGCAGGTCTGTTCCAGGCACATCTGGAAAAATGTATCTCTCACCCTCACATCTGGACAAACAGAGCTGCTCAGAGGCCTGTGAAAGCCCTTGGGAGCCAGGGCCCTGGAGGCAGGGCCTGAGATCTGTAGGGCAGCTTGTTTACAGAGCGTCTCTGGTTCACTGGGGACAAGCTCTGAGAGCCAAGGTACATAAGAAACACAGCCTTTGTTTCCTTGGCAAGATAAAGCGTCTCTCTGGGTATTGGGTTAGCCTTGCGCACGTCACTGCCTCTCAGTCTGATCCCTCCTCAGGGACCAGCTGTCAGAGGTTGACACAGCAACACTCAGCTTCAGGGCCAAGGGCACTTTCCCCCAAGTCCCACCTTTCCCCAGTCTCTTGGTCAGTTTGACCCTGCCACATGATCTGCCCCTTCCTCTCAATTTCCCAGGCGAGTCTCACCTTACAGTTTGCTAGGCACCACTGCCAAGTATCTCCCCTCTGGGTTTTATAAAAGTCCATTTTCCAGATGAGGATGCTGAGCCTCTGGGGGCCAAAGTGGCTTGTCCAGCCCACACAGCTGCTCAAGAGCAAAGCATCATGGGAACTTATCTTCTGGCTCCCAACTCTGCATTGTTTTTCTTCTTAAGTCTGACTTCCTGTCTGTCTGACTTAGTCCTCCAATCCCCTTATCCTCAAGGCTCCCAGCCAGAGCTCACCACAGCCTGGGATCTATCTGGCCCTGATAGTGAGAGGCGGGCTGGAGACTTCTCTGAGCATCTAGGCAGATCTTCATGGCCCTAGAAAGGAGGTGGTGAACTCTGGGATCTTGGAGGGCCTCCTGCATCCCCTCAGTGAAATTCCCAGGCAATCTCTTCCGGTAGTGTGGCTTCCTAAGTGGCCTGCCTGCTAGTCCTGAACACCCCCAGTCCCAGCTATACCTGGGAACTCCCCTGTGTGGGAGCCTTGGAGGTGACTCCACTCATTTAGTATCAAGCCAAGGAAGCACTCCAATGCTCTAATGGTTGGACAATCACACAGAGCTAAGACCATTTGTAAAATGAGAATAGTCAGAGAGGAAAAAGGACCTTTGGCCAGCCACACAGAAGAGAGAAAAATTCAGAATCATTTGCCTTATTAAAAAAACCACATGTGTATGGGTGTTCTGTCTGCATGTATATCTGTGACAGAATAATGCATTAGATCCCCTAAAACTTGAGTTACAGGCAGCTGTGAGCTGCCAAGCGGGTGCTGAGCTTCGATCCCAGAAGAGTCAGCCCGTGCTCTTAACCACTGAGCCATCTCTCCAGCCCCACACCTACTGGCTTCTAATTCAGCACTCTTGGTGATGACGTAGCTCACATATCTCTCACATCACCCCACTATGTCTCCCTGCTAGGCTGCACTTTCTGTTCTAGACAGCAGTGCGTATCCATTTGTCTCACCTATTGCACAACAGATCTTAGGGGAAACGATCATTTTAGGCGGAGGGATGCGGCAGATGCAGAGCTGAGAATCACGCCTAGTAACGCAGCCTTTCCATTTCCAGTTTTCCCATCGAACCTTGCTGCCTCATGAACGGGGCACCCTCCCCACCGTGTGACAACACTTATTAGAAGCTACCTTGTGCCAGAGCAAGAAGCTATGTGCTATATGTAGATACAGCCTCACACAAGCCTCACCCTCAGAGGCACAAACAAACAGAGAAAATGTCAGTTCAGGAAAGGGGTAAAAAGCCACTTACACAGGAAGTGGTGTGGAGGGACTCAGGTCTCCCTGACTTTAAAGACCACCAGCTGCCTTCAGTCTTAAAGGAGAAGCACATAGACCCCAACTCCCAGGCTGACATACTGGAGCTGCTCATGAAATATTTGAAGATGGGTAAGGGAGAGGCATTATTCTGTGTGGATCCAGACTGTTGCAAGGGCCCAAGTTCACACACGAGAGCTCTGTGGGTGATTCCCATGGGCGGGACAGGATGCTATTACCACCAGGCAGATGTCCTTGGTGACATCAGAACACACTATGCCCCTTTGGTCTTGAAGCTCTGAGCGTGAGGAATTGTGTGCTGCTTCTGACCCCCAGAGTCTGGCTGCCCTAACCCTACGGCCCCTGCCACAGTTTATCTGGCTTTCTTTGTACATGCAACTCTTCTTCTCTGAGAATTCCCTGAGGGCAGAGGCTGGGCAGGATCCATCTGGGCTTGGATGCCCAGTCCGGGGTCTAGGCCACAGCAGGCATCGTTCAGCGGTCTCTGAATTGAAGCATTTATGTCTGCTGGGGGGAGGGCCCTTTGCAAAGTGCTACAAAGAGGCATCTATAAGTCAGACGGCCAGATGTCCAGCAGCTTTCCCTCCTTGGAGCGGTCTGGTCTTCTGTCTAGACCAGACCCTAACAATGGACTCTGGCTAAAAATGACAAAAAGAGATATAAGGGGGAATCCTGCAGTGACCTTTACACCTTAGCCCTAATGCTACCGCCATCAGGAAACTGTTATCATCACCCATGGCTGTGAGTGGCCCCTCCCCAGATTCTTCCACTGTGTTCAGAGTCGCCACATCCCTTGGCAGTTACTTTTCTGGCTGTATACTCATGAAGGATAGAAGCCAGTCTGATCCACCTCAGCTCTCTGCCATTGAGTCTGTACTCTGGTTCTTGAAGACCCAATAGCATTGAATTTGAGATCCTCCGTTTGCCATGACCGTGTGGTGCTAGGCCCCTCATGGCGGCAGAAACAGGCTTTGAGAATTATTTCTCTTAAGTAGCAGTTTCTGCTAAGTAATTTTTAAAGGATTTACATAAGGAACTATATTATACATCCCCAGACCTAACATGTAAGATTTGAGGATGAGAGAGAGAGAGAGAGAGAGAGAGAGAGAGAGAGAGACTGACTCTGCCCTTTTTTAGATAGGGTCTCACTAAGTCAAAAGTTAGCTCTAGCTACTTATAGAGATCTTCCTGCCTCTGCCTTCTGAGTGTTAGGATTAAAGGCATATGTCCCCATGCCTAGCTGTAGCCTCTTAAAAAAAAGTTAGATGTGTGGTGGTGGTACGAGCCTTAATCCCAGCAGTTGAGAGGCAGAGACAAGTGGATCTCTGAGTTCGTGGTCAGCTCAGCCTACAGAGTGAATTCCAGGACAGCCAAGTTACACAGAGAAACCATTGAGGAAAAACCTAGACAAACTAAAACAGTCATTCTATGTATGTGTGCACGTGCCGGGGCATGTACAGGGTGGTCAGAGACAAATAAGGTTTAGTAGAGCAAGAGAGACACCTGCTCCAGAGGCCGGTTCCTTTTCTTTCCATTCGCATCCTCTTCTCTATGTGGAAACAGGCCTAGGCAGGGGAACCGAAGGCTCAGAACTGCATGGTGACAGGGCACTTGGGTAGCATGCACCAGGATCTGGATCCAATCCCTAGCAGTGGATGAAGAAAAAGGAAGAAGGAAGAAGAGGAGGGGGAGGAAGAATGGAAAGAAGAAAGGGAAGGAAAGGAAAAGCTCTAAGGTGAGTTGGTGGCGGTTGTGGGCTGGGTGGCAAGGCCTGGAGACTTAGAGCCTGACACCACTAAGCACTCACCATGAACTACTGCTAAGGCCTTGACATTCTTCCGTTTGATGTCTACACCCGCTATGAAGCTAGCTTCATCATGTATACCCATTTTATAGACCAGAAAACTGAAGCTTATGGAGTCACCGAGCTGATAGGTAGCAAGGATTGTACAAGTTCAGTTTGTTCCACAGGTTAGAAGTTAGATTATTTAACAAAAAAGAAACTGCATTGGCGGCTTGGTGGTTTGGTGGAAGGGGTGCTGAAGATTGGAGTCTAGGCTTTTGCAAGTTGGCTATTATTTCCCTCAGTACCTAAACACAAATCCCAGTATGCTCAAAGCGAAAAGGACACAGCCCCCAGTCCTTTTGTGTACTATGTGAAAACTGTTCCCAAAGAAGAGTGAAATTGGAAAAGTACAGAAGTCTTCATAGTAGACAAACTATGGGCAATGGAATGCGGTATCTACATCTATGAAGGTTTCCTAGGTCTGCAGGAAAACTTCTCAGGGGCGTCCCTGGGGGTAGCCAAACGACAGAATATCCTCCAGCTGAACTGTCCTCCCATCCCAGCTCCCTGAACCATAGTTGGTTCAGGGTGTTATGGTTCAGGGTACTCAGGAATCTGCCGCATTGGTGCTATGGACGCACTGGAGTCGCTGCACACGCCCCCGCATCTTGGCTGACACCTGAGGGCTGCGCACAAACTTGAGTGTGCTGGACTTTCTCACCCCCGGACGGCCCTCGCTCCACCCTGTCTTACCTAAGATCGTTCTCTTGACCCACATCGATGGGTCCATCAGACTCGCCGTCGGAGCCACTGGGCGCCCTGGGCCGCTTCATGCCGAAAGCTGGCTGCGGGGTCCCAGCCCTGCGATCCCTGGAGTTGGTTGTTGGGCCCCGCCTCAGCCCCGCCCCGGCCCGGGAGCCGACGCCGCCCTTTCCCAGGGCCCTTTCCTGCACCGCAGCCCGGGGCGCCCCGGCGCCCCCTCGCCCCCGCGGTGACGCGCCACCGAACCGTGGGAAGGCCCCGGGCGGTCACCGCCCCCATCGGCCGCTGGGAGGTCCGGCTCCGCTCCACCGGCGCTGCCTGGGCTGGCGCTCTGGGTGGCCTTGGGCAGGTGCCCTGGGAGGCCCCACGGGGAAGCCCAGAGAATCCGGATCTGTCCCTAGTTCTGTGCGACAGACTTCGCTTTGCAGTGCCTCAGCTTTTTATAAGGGTCAGACCTGTACCTTCCTGCTCCAGGGCATGCAGGGAGGGCAGATAGGTTTGGAAAGGTTACTGGGGGTGCCTGTGACCCCTTGGAAGTAATTCTTCAGTCACTCCTTCTATAGGGGACCAAAGTTTGTGGTGTGTGTGTGTGTGTGTGTGTGTATTGGGGAAGCTACGTGCACTGTGGGATGCTCAGAACTTCGAAGTCCTTTGGTGAACCCCCAAAGGGGTGGCTGCTGCTTGCCAGCTGAGAAGGCTGGAGGAGGGGAGACAGGGTCATAGAACCCAAAGTGGCATTGAACTTGATGTGTAGCAGAAGATGACCTTGAACTACTGATCCCTGACCCTCCTGCCTCTGCATCCCAAGTGCTGACTTTACAGTGGCCAAGATCTTTGAGCTTCTGACTTGTGGGAGGGAGCACAGGAATGGAGAAGGTAGGTAGGGTGTGGTGGTTGGTGGGGTATCCCTGGGAGTCACCCCAGTTCATTTAATGACAGCTGTCCTGGCAGGCACCAGGGAGAGGAAGAGAGGAAAGGAGCCTTCGGCTTCTCTTTCTGGGGGAGCCTGTCTGACCACAGACAACTATTTAGTCAGTGAGAGTTCCTGTCCTTGTGCCTAGAGATTCAGCTGCCATCCTCCCAGGTCATCGTACGCAGAGAAGTGCAGAGGGAAGCTGAGGGAGGAGAGCAAACTTCTTGCAGGGGCGGCAGGGAGATGGTGGAGGTGGGTGTGGTGGGCAGGGCACCAGAGGAGTCCTCTCCCTTTGTTCTGCTCACTGGGACAGGCACAAAAGAAAGCCAGCTTTTGGTGTAGGGAAGTGGGGTTGGTCACCTGAAGCTGACTACACACACTTTCACCATAGTCAGCTCTGCTTGCAGATACTTCCTGATGGGAAAGAACAGGCCTCTTGCCACTCAGACCCACACGTAACCACTTGGCCAAGCACAGAAACTTATCATGCTCATAGATGACCAGATAGGACTGGCATGAACGGTCGCCATCAGGAAACTCTGCTGGCCACCGCAGCCGCAAGCACCAATTCTCCTGTTCCAAATGCCCTCAGCACTCACATAATTTCTGTGGGCACCTGCCAAAACAGTGAGAACCTCAACCAGTGTGAAGAGTGCCCAATGTGTGCACTAGGCATTTCCTAGAAAGGCAGATACTTGTTTGCTCTATGTGATTGGCTGAGAGAGAAAGGGCTGGCAGATTTGCAGGGGAAGGTAAGGGCTCTGAGGTAGGCATGTTCTCGAGAGACGTCCCAGGTCCTCAAAATACACTGCACAGTTAAATAGGGACTATGGGGTTCGGCAAAGAGATTTAAGTTTGGAAGTCATTAGGTAATGGACGGCCTTTAAAGCTTTGGGAGAGGGCAAATGGATGGAGAGGCGGCGGAGCCTGTTAGTTACTGTTTGGTGAGTGCTTCTCACAGCAGCTGGAAAGGTACCTAAGCCAGTGGTTCTCAGCCTTCTTAGTGCTGTGACCCTTTAATACAAAGCTTCATGCTGTGGTGACCCCCAACCATAAAATTATTTTCATTGCTACTTCATAACTATAATTTTGCTACTGTTATGAATCATAATGTAAATATCTGTGTTTTCTTTTATGGTCTTAGGCAACCCTTGTGAGAAGGTTGTTCAATCCCCAAAGGGTCTCAGCCCACAGGTTGAGAACTGTTATTCTAAGTGTTCTGTAAATTTTAATTCATTTAACCCTCAATTGGCCAAGCGAAAGGAGATGGGTAGTTAGAGCAACTCCGGCAGAAGAAGAAGGAGAGCTGGAATTCCACAAGGCAGTTTGATTTCAGAGGCAAATAACTTGGCTTTATTATCTTATAGAGCTCTCAGACATTAGGCCATGCACTCTAGCTCTAAGCCTAGTGCTATGCTGTCAGTTCAGTGGCCTTCACACACACGCCTAAAGAAATTGAAACCTAATTGGCTTGAATTTCTGATTGCAACACAACAGAATTTTAAAAAATTACATCTATTTATTTATTTAGTGTGTGTTTCAACTCAGGTTTGGTGGAAAGCACCTTTATGTGTGAGCCATCTCTTTAAAATACATATATTTTAATTCAAATTCAATTTAATTAAAATTCATATATATGTATATATATATCCACAAAAATTTAAAATACATATATTTCAATTCATCTTTTTTATTTCACCCTCTTCTTTCACCCTATTCTTTTTTTTACTTTTTTTCTTCTTTTTTCTTTTTTGGTTTTTTTTCTCTATATAGCCCTTCCTGTCCTGGAACTCACTCTGTAGACCAGGCTGGCCTCAAACTCAGAAATCTGCCTGCCTCTGCCTCCCAAGTGCTGGGATTAAAGGCGTGCACCACCACTGCCCAGCTCCTTTTTCCTATTTTTAATGTCAGTATTGTAGCCCAGGCTGATATTGAACTCAAGAGCCTCTAGCCACAGCCTCCTGAACACCAAGATTATAGGTGTGAGACATTAATTACATCTTGCTTTTTTTTTTCTTGCCCTACTGTGGCTCCTAGAACATCTTTGGTTGTATAAACAGCTCCCATGATGTTCTCACTGGCTAGTACAAACCCAGAACGGCCTTCTCAACCTTTATACTAGTAATAATCGGGGCTGGGTAACTGCAGCTTGGGGTTATTCTGTGGCCTATAGAAAGTTAAATGCTAACCACTTCCCACTAGATGCAAGCAGTATTTTCCAGAAAAATCTACGGGTAACACCAAACGGGAGAAATTGGCCCCAGTTGAGATGTACTGCTCAAAGCAACTGCTTACAGGCGAGTAAAACCTGCAGACCATGGGCCACTTGCACCCAACATAAAACTGAAAACTTACTTAAAACATTGAGTGTGTGTGTGTGTTTAGAAAGAAACATCAACAACTCTTTTGCATAGTTCTTGAGTATAAACCTTGTAGAAACAGTGCCGTGTGGCAATGTAAAAGTGTAAAAGACTGGGCACACCTGGAAGGTTCGGGAGAAGACTCAGGTTGCTAGCGGGAAGCCTAGGAAAGGAAGGAAGGATACTCAGAAGGCTGGGAGAACCAAGAATGCTCAGCGGGGGCCCAGAGAACGCTGCCCGGACTTGGCTGTGAGCCTTTACAATGCCACCAGAGCATGTCACCTCCCACTCAGCATCACCCCCAGCCTCCCCATCACATCCTAAACCAAATGCTAGCTGCTCCTCACGCAGCTACACAGGGCAAGTGTGTAATCTATTATCTAAGCCTCAGTATCCTTAAGATTGAAGGGAGGCAATACTAGTTCTTATTCCCCAATGGTCCAGGGTACACAGGTATGACCACCTAGTGAATACTTGTCTCTAGGTACCTCTCAAGCTTCATCTTCTGCCAGCTTCTGCCTCACTTCT
The DNA here is from genome assembly GCF_000001635.26 of Mus musculus. Lineage (NCBI taxonomy): Eukaryota > Metazoa > Chordata > Mammalia > Rodentia > Muridae > Mus > Mus musculus. The sequence goes on along the minus strand of NC_000070.6, from coordinate 123,230,136 downwards.
GCAGAGACCCCAGTCTTCCTGCCTTCCTCCCTGCCGGTGCTCCATGCTTGTCTCTCATTCTGAGTCTTGGCTCTGCTACTTTTTCTCCCCAGGATCTTCATTTGTGTCAGATCATATCAGATCTCACTTTATCCAGTTCTTTGTTGTCACATCCCCAGAGAGGACTATCCTGACTGCCCCAAAGTAGCCACCCCCCCCCATCAGTCTGTGCCTGCTACCTCTCCATAGCCTTTCCTCAGCATCCAACAACATAGTTTACATTATCTTAGACATGTCTACTTATTCACTGTCCATGCCCCATATGGGTAGGCATTGAAAAAGGCTTCCAAGCTGAGCATGGTGGATCTCTATGAGTTCAAGGCCTGCCTAGTCTACACAGCAAGTTCCAGGCCAATGAGGGTGAGAAGGGAAGTGTGGAGAAGAGCAGTCCTTTCTCTGTCTCCCTCCTCTTAGACTGAGGCTGTCTGACATACCAAGGGCCGCCCAGATTTACCCCTCTGCTTGCTTCTGAGCCCTTCACCATTGGCCAACAGACGGCTCCTGCAGAGTGTCAGACGGTCACTACACTCTGGCCCTGAGCAAATAGGGGACATTCAGGGACGGGTTTCAGCTCTGGCAGTCTCCAAAGCCACACTAGGTCAGTCCCGTCTTCTCTTAGATCACCAAACAGATGTGGCCCAGGCTCTAAATGGTTAGCATCCATGGTGTGGCTGCCATCCAGGGAACCAACTTTCCAGGGCCCTCTGCTGGGGTGACCACGGGGCCTCTCACGCTGCGGTGGAGATGGATCTCAGGGTGGGGTGTGAGAGAAGCTCTGGCAGCGGCTAGCTAGTTAAGAATTGTGCAATAATTTACATCTGTCTTGGGGACAGCTTCGGAATCCCCATAAAAGCAGGAACTGTGTCGGGCTTGTTGCTGTTAACTCCCGCCGTCTGGCAGTCTGGCACATCGTAGGTGTTTGGTACAGGCTGGCTCAAAGTCTAGTGATAAGAGAGACAGGAGGGTCCCTGAAGGCCTCTACCTTTCCTGTGGATGAGGCAGTGCTGGGATCCCTGGGAAGACAGCATAATGTCAACCAGGACTTCCCTTTGTCGGGACGTGTTTGGGCCACGTGGCTTCTCTGCGGTGCCTTGCCGCTGTGCTCCCTTTGCGTCTGAGGCAATGACATCTTCAGAGGGGCAGGTATACTTCCCGGTGCACACAGTGGAACTTTGGTTTTCACACCTATAAAATGGGCTAGTAACACTCTTGCTGCCATAGGCTCATGAGGATGACATGACACACCATGCCTGGTGTCCAGAGGGTGTCCCTTATGGTCAGCCCTTGTCTCTGTCTGTCCTCTCTCCCTAGGTGGTTCATTCACACCCATGGCTTCACCTCCTACAAGCCGGTCATTCTCAAAGTTGTGTCTCTTGTGAGGCCTGAGATTTAGCCCCATGTATTATCTCACTGTGTAGTCTTTCTCGTCTTACTCATGCCAAGTGCTAGTTAGGGCACTCTGGGGCTGCCCTGACCTCCCCAGACTCTCTGTGCCAAGGTCCAGATGTCAGCTTCCTAGCAGCTGCTTTTCTGCTGTGTTCCAGCCTGAGAACACTCTGAGCTTCCTTGTCTCACTCCCTGACCCCTGCTCATCTCAGGTTCTTCCTGCCCTCCCCGTCCCTCCTGGGACCCATCAGAGCTCACTCTCCACCTCCACAGCTGCCACCACAGCTGGTCACTGACGGAATGTGCAGCTGCTGGGAGCCACATGTGTGGACAGGCAGTGCACAGCTTCCCCTGGGGCTGGTGGGGATGAGAGTGAGACCATCTGTCTTTGTCTGTCTGTCTGTCTGTAACATATACACATGAACAAAGATACACACACACACTCTGTTTCTTGTCTGTATAATATGGGTGACAATATGGGCTTGATTCTTTTTTTCTTAGCCCTGGGCTATAGAGGTTATGGTGGTTGTACTGTCCCTTGGGAAGGTTCCTGAGAGTGACCTGAAGCCCCGATGCTGGTGCTCAGCCACGTCCCCACTCCCATGTTGAAAGAGTACAAGTCCTGAAATGGCTGCTCAGAGCTGGAATGGCCTTCAGAACCTCCTCAGCTTTCCCAGGCCCCACGAGACAGCCTTCTGTGGAGGAAGCCAGAGGCTCCAGACACATTCCAGAGCCCCCTTGGCAGCACCCAGGGGCTCTGGAGTAGTCTCTGCCTGGGGCAGTGCCAGTAGCATCTGTCCTGGTTCCCACACTCTGGCCCCGCTGGAATCTCACAGATTTCTCTTCCATGTGTTCATGATGTCAGTAGGACCAGGACACTGTGGGAGGCAGGGAAGGGCTTCGCTTCCTGAAGTCAGATGGTTGTGGGAGTGGGGGCAGGGATAGAGGGAGAAGCTGGCTCTTACCATGCTCACACACGATGATAGATGGCTCCCTCCCTAGCTCTCAGGCCTAACTGGGTCCCCAAACCCTGCCCAGCTCTCCTCAAACCTGGGCCTTATCTGTAGCACAGGGGAAAGTATTTCCCTGCATACAGACTATCTGGTATGGTCCTTTTTGATTTCTCTTTTCCTCAGATAGGACTTTGCTGTGCAGCTCAGGCTGGCTTTAAGCTTGTCATCCTTCCTCCTTAGCATCCCTGAGAGCTGGTATTATAGGTGTGTACCACCCCAATAATTAAGTCCTACCACCATAATTAAATCCTTTTTACTTTTGGGGGGGGGTGGAGTGGTAGAGGGTTCAGGGTCTCATGTAACCTAGGCTGGTCTTTAACTAACTGTGTGGCTGAAGATGATCATCCTGCCTCCACTTCTCAAGTCATAAGATTACAGGTGTGTACCACCATACCTTGCTTTATGCTGGTGACCAAACCCAGGGCTTTATGCATGCCCGGTTAAGTATTATATAAACTGAGCTCCGTTCCCAGGCCATTAAGGAATCCTTCCTCCTGTTTTATGGGGTGTGTGTGTGTGTGTCTGGTGTGCATGTGTGTGTGTGTGTGCATGTGTGTGTGTGTGTGCGTGTGTGTGTGTGTCTGTGTGTGTACAAGTGCACACATGTGTGGAAGTGAAAGAGAAACATGCTGTTGATTCTTTTCACCACATAAATTCTGGGGATCCGGCTTGGCAGCAGGTGCCTTAACCTGCTGAGCTGTCTTGCTGGCCCCAAATTAAATCATTCACTAAGGCCCCAAAGCAGCCATTTCTGCCTTTGCCCACCAAGGTTCCGCCCCCACTGGGCACATGGAGTAGAAACAGCCCAGGACATGAATGTCAGAACCAGGGACTGGGTTAGGACCCAGCCAAAGGCTCTCTCCTCTGCCTCCAAACCCCCTCTCTGATGCTTTTATATGGAGCTCAATGGGGTGAGGGTCCAGGCCTTGGGAAGTAGTTGATGTGGTTGAAATTGGAGCCTGCTGGGTCCTTATGTTGTCAGGGAAACCACACTTCTTCTTCACTTCTTAGTGATGATGGAGATGTTTAAGAACACAAGCCCCACTCACGTGCTCTCCTGAGTGTGGCCAGACATGAGCCAATGGCCCAGAAAGACTGTGTTGTATTAGCGCTTCTCGGAGACAGAGACTGAATCCAGTTAGAGAGACAAGAGATTTCCTGGAGAACTAGCTTGGAAGGATAGACGGGAGGGAGGAAGAGTGGCTGGTGGCGTGCCATGGAGCAGTTTCCATGAGCTTAAAACTTTCCATCTTGGAGGGAAGTTTGTTCAGACACACGCTGTTCCAAGGGAAGGCAAAACAGTCCATTCTATGGGGAAGCACTCCTTCGACAAGCTGAGCTGCCTCGAAGGGGCCAAGACCAGCCAAGCCACCTGGAAGAAATGCACCATCTGAGCTGTCTGGAAGAGGCAGAGTCCATCCAGCCCAGCTGCCTGGAAGATACTCAGACCAGACCAGCTGCCTGAAAAATGTCATCTCCCTCCCCCACGCTGAGCTGCCTGCAGGCTGTGCAGTGCGCTCTGGGTTCCCAGTTTCCATGAGGTGTCACTCATGGTGGGGTGGGCTCTGGTGATGCAGCTGTCTGCATATGACTCATTTCTGCTCCTGTAATCCCTCACCCATACTCCTGTAAACAACCCCAGTGACACTCACTGGATCACCAGGTTGGACTCTGGTGGTGTCCTTACTTTTAAGCCTGTCATCGCTTCCTAATTTAGGGTGATAGATGTTCGTTCTGGTCTCCCGGGAATTGCGTGACACAATATGGAACTCTGACCTCTGAAGGAAAGGGGAGAGGAAGGTGCCTTGCATAATAAGAGCCACTGGCAATCGTTCGGTTCTGAGGGAGCCTTGGTCCAAGGTAGACAGGAGAGTCTTCCTTACTGCAGAGAGAGCCATGTGTTGTGCCTGGGGATGTGGCTCAATAGGTGAGTGTTCTTGTGGTTTATGTATGAGGTCCCAGGTACAATCTCCAATACCCAGATAAGAAGCAGGGCACAGTCACTCACCCTTGTAATTCTAGCCCTGGAGCTTTTTGACACTGAGCTGAGATTCAGTGAGAGGCACTGTCTTCAGGGAATAAGACAGGGTGTGACAGAGAAGAACACCTGATGACTTCCTTTGGTTTAGTTGTACATGCTTGCACACACACACACACACCACACCTCTACTACAGACACACAGACATAGTTTTGTTTTGTTTTTATAAAGATTTATTTCATGTATGTGAGTACACTGTAGCTGTCTTCAGACACCCCAGAAGAGGGCATCAGATCTTATTACGGATGGTTGTGAGCCACCATGTGGTTGCTGGGATTTGAACTCAGGACCTTCAGAAGAGCAGTCAGTGCTCTTAACCACCGAGCCACCTCTCTAGCCCCAGTTATTTTTATTTAAAAGAAAAAAATGAAAAGAAAAGAAATGCGTGGCGTTTGTGTCCTTAGCATGCCCGGTCACTCTGGCAATAATCTCAGGGAAATGTATTCCACGGCAGCTCTGAAGGTGTGATCCCTGCAGCCGAGAGGCGGTGGCATTCTCTCCGGAAGCAGGTTCTCTGGCAGAGAGATCCCCGGAGCATGTCCTCTTGGCTCCGGTGGAGGTGTGCTTTACAAGGTCACCCAGCAAGCAGGTGACGAGTTCACACCTGGAGTTATGGCTGCGCTATCCTCTTGGTGGGGTGAGCTCTATAACACATGGAACGCCCAAGGCTTCAAGACAGGACTTTGCTGGAGCAGAGAAAGAAGGGAGACTCTGACTTCTGTGTCCACCCCCACCCCTGATTCCTATGATGACAATCAGCTGTGGATAATATTAGACTGTGCGGCCTGTGAGAGGAAATAGCTCATGAGGGTCTGCCCTCATGAATGTGGCCAGTGTCTTTGGAGAAGAGAGCGAGACAGCCTCTTTGTCCCTCTACCCCACAGTGAGGTGGCCTCTGATGAGACAGAAAGGATACTCAGCAGACACCAAAGGGCCCAATCCTTGATTCTGGATTTCTGCCCCAAGGAGTTTGAGCTTTTTCTTTTTGGTTCTTTGCTCATTCATTTGTTTGTTCTTTGAGACCACATCTCTCTATTAGAGTCCTGGCCATCTAGGAACTTGTTATGTAGATGGGGCGGCCTTGAACTCACAAGAGTTCCTCTTGTATCTGACTCCTGAGTGCTGGGATTAAAGGCATGCACCACCATGCCTGGCCTGAGAAATAAGTTTCTATGCTGCTCAGTTTATGGTCGTTTGTTATAGCAGCTAGAGCAGACCAACACATGCATGGAATCAGGCAAAACACGACATCCCAGAGGGAATGGTTCCAACCTGGAGCAACAGTTTAGTGCTCCAATTTCCTTTCTGTGTCAGACAAACATCTTTCTTTTCTCTGCAAGATGTAAATAGAAAACCCCACTTCTATCTCCAACTCAGGAAAAAAATAGTGGGTTAAAGAAAAATCACTATTTTTGTCTCTATACAGAGAGCCCTGCTTCTCTTGAAAGTACCATAGGAGACCACTCCACACACTTCTGCCCAGAGTCACTCAGATGAAGAGGAAGTCACCACTCCTGAGGTCTGGAGACACATTGTGCAAACTAAGTAAATGGCAGCTCAAATTTTCTGAGGGTTTTAAGATTTGTTTTTGAAGCCATACCTTTAATCTCAGCCCTCAGGAGGCCAAGGCAGTCGGAGTTCAAGACCAGCCTGGTCTGTGTAGGGGAGTTCCAGGTTAGTTAGGGATATGTACTAAGAACCTGTCAAGGAAGGAAGGAAGAAAGGAAGAAAGGAAGAAAGGAAGGAAGGAAGGAAGGAGGGAGGGAGGGAGGGAAGGAGGGAGGGAGGAAAAAGAAAAGACAGGAAGAGAAAGAGGGGGGAAGGGAGTGAAGAAAGAAGGGAGGACATAGGGAGAGAGAGAGAGAGAGAGAGAGAGAGAGAGAGAGTTGTTTATTTTCTGGGAAAGCCTCTAGATGTACCCCAGGCTGGTGTCAAACTTTCAACTCTGCCTCAGACTCTCCAGGGATTAAAGGAGTGCTTCACCATACCTACAATTCTGCAAGTTTTATCTTTTAACATGTATATAAGGGACTGGCGTGATAGCTCAGAGGTTAAGAACACTGACTGCTCTACTAGAGGTCCTTGGTTCAATTCCCAGCAACCTCAGAGCAGCTCACAACTGTATCTCCAGTCCCAGGAGATTCATCGCCATCTTCTGGCCTCCTTGGGTACTTCATGCAAGTGGTACACAGACACATGCTGGCAAAATACTCATACAGATAAAACAAAACAAAATAATTAATAAACAAATGTACATAAGACCCAGGTGTGGTGGTACAGCACTGAGGAAGGAGAGGCGGGTTGATCTCCATAAGCTTGAGGCCAGCCTGACTGATGATTTGTATAGAAATTTCCAGGTCAGTCAGCCAGCGAGATATATATATTCATATATATATGAATGAGACAGGGTTTCTCTGTGCAGCCCCTGGCTGTCCTGGAACTCACTCTGTAGACCAGGCTGGCCTCGAACTCATAAATTCGCCTGCCTCTGCTTCCCAAGTACTGGCATTAAAGGCGTGTGCCACCATGCTCAGCTTTGGTTTTGTTTTAAAGTGGGCTTTTTTGGTTGGTTGGTTTGGTTTGGTTTTTGCTTTTAGAGGCGTATAGGAGAGTCAGGACAGTGTGTAGCCATTCAAATACATTTATATTGTCCTGTTTTCTTCCTTCCTTTTCTTTCTTTTCTTTTTTTAAAAGAGTTCATTATAAGTGAATAATCCAGGGGTTGGTATAAGCACTAAGAAATCTAGCCCTGTCATCATTTTGAGATAAGTCTTACAGGTGCTGGACAAGTTCTGTCCCAGCACTGTGGGACAGTTTTCTGAGTCACTCCTGGAATTGGAGTTACAGGTAGTTGTGAGCTGCTGTGTGGGTGCTGGGAATAGAAACTGGATTATCTGGAAGAATGTGCTCAGTTTCAAGGCCAGGCTGGTCTACAGAGCAAGTTCTAGGATAACCAGGGTTATACAGAAAACAAAACAAAAAAACAAAAACAAAAGCAAACCTGAAGACCAAAAAACCCACCTGTCTAAAAAACAAAATGAGGGCTGGAGAGATGGCTCAGTGGTTAAGAGCACTGGCTGCTCTTCTGGAGATCATGAGTTCAAATCCCAGCAACCACATGGTGGCTCACAACCATCTGTACCATCTGTAATGGAGTCCAATGCTATCTTCTGGTGTGTCTGAAGACAGCTACAGTGTACTCACATTCATAAATAAATACATCTTAAAAACAAAACACACACACACACACACACACACACACACACACACAGAGAGAGAGAGAGAGAGAGAGAGAGAGAGAGAGAGATGCTAGAGAGATGGCTAGATTTCTTAGTGCTTATACCAACCCTTGGATTATTCACTTATAATGAACTCTTTAAAAAAAAAGAAAAGAAAGAAAAGGAAGGAAGAAAACAGGACAATATAAATGTATTTGAATGGCTATTTATTTGAGTGGCTTTTAAGAAGCTGAAGCCCTTGTAAAACGAAGGCATAGCATGAGCACGAGGAAGGAACTCACGGTATTAAGCCTGTAGCGTCCTTTGTTGTTTGACCAGGAAAAGAGTGGACAGAGCAGCCCCGACCCCTGACCCCCCCAGCGCTAAGAAAGGTGTGTGCCCACTCTTGTCCCAGATAAGGACGTCACCAAGACAAAGCAGCACACACTCTAGCTCTTCAAGGAAGCCTTGGGGGTTTATGCCAAACAGCAAGACAGACGGTCAGGAGCAGCCCAGGGCAGCAGAAAACGGGGACAGGCAGGGGCCACTGTTATGTCTGGGCTTCATCCTTGATCTTGCTCTAAAGAGAGGATACTCAGACATTGTTGAAAGAGGAAATTGGAAGTTAGGTTCATAAGTGTGTTATTTTAAAAGTGAAGTTTGTGCCCATTCATTCAGTTTTTGTCTTGTCTTGTCTTGTTTGTTTACCCAAGACAGGGTTTCCCTGTTTCCAGGGCTTCCTGGAATTCACTCTGAAGACCAGAGAGACAGACTGAGGCCCTGGCTGGCCTTGAACTCAGAGATTTGCCTGATTCTGCCTCACAAGTGCTAGGATTAAAGATGTGGGCCACCACACCCAGCTTGTTTTATTTTAAAAACAAGGCCTCTCTGTGTAGCGTTGACTATCCTGCAGCTTGCTAAGTAGAACAGGCTGGCCTTGAACTCACAGAGATCCATCTACTTCTGTTTCAAGAGTGCTGGGATTAAAGACGTGTACCACCAACCATATTCAGTATCATTCATTTTTTTTTTTCTAATAGAGTCTTGATATGTGGGCTAGGCTGGCCTTGAATTTAGCATCCTCCAATCTCAGGTTCTTTAGTGCTGGGATAACAGGTGTGCACTTCCAAACCCTGCTTGTATCCCAGCACTTAAAACACCAGGGATATTTTCTGGCATATCTATGTTCTCTTAAAAACCCAAGCTGAGATTCTGAGAGTAATGTCCCTTCCATCCTCAGTAACTTGGGTCTAAAAATTCTAATTCACTGGGCTTCAGCCAGAATGAGCAAATTGGAGATTGGAGAGGTGGATTTGGCTAACAACATAAGCTCCTTTTGGCCTGTATAAAGTTTTCTAAACTTGAAATGGTTGCCAATAATTGAAAGTTCAAATTTCTAATTTCTCAGAAAACAAATCAAAACAAGACACCAGGGCCCACCAGCCCAAATTCCTATGTGGCGGGTATGCTGGATTCTTGGTGCTATTTTTCTTCTCAAGACCTTGCCCAGTGCTCTTTGCGCCTGTTTCCTGTGTGGCTCCTGTAGACATAGCGTTGTGACCCCTGACACACACAGTATGTTTGCAATGACCTTGGCAACTTTGTGATCAGCGTCAGCTCCAAGCTTAGCCTTGAGCAGTGGCAGGCAGCCACAAAGGCATATATAGCCTTGGCCAGGAGTGTGAGACACTGCTCTGCAGAGTTTTGGTTTGTCTTATTTTGCAAACATGATTCATTCAATCTCTAGACCCTCTTGGATGGGGGTGAGGTGGGGGGGGGGCATCAGGGAGACATTTCCCAATCAAGGTCATAGGTAAAGCATGTCTGGCAAGAGCAGGAAGCCCAGAAGGAAGTCAGCTTTCCTATTGGTGGCCGCAACATAGCTCCTAATGGGACCATATTAACCCTGGCACTGTTGGGAGGAGGGGTGAGATGCGTGGAGATTGAGTCAGGTGGAGGCAGATCCTGCCACTTCCTCCCCAAAGCTGCAGAGCCGCAGGGGTAGGAGGCCGAGAGGTGAGAGGCAACAGAAGTGGAACTGAAGCAGAAAGCTAGAGGAAGACTGAGAGGCCTGGCCTCGGGGGCCTCGGGTGATGCGCATGCAATGCCCATGAGATGATGTGAGTCCCCAGGAACGATGCTGGTCATCAGCAAGTGGGGCCCGGGATCCTCAGATAACTGAACTGTCTGTACATACTCCAAGCTTGCAAGTGTGCGTGCGTGATACACTGAGACAGACACACTTGCACACAGAGTCATCAGCAGAGAAACACGAGCTATTACACTTGTAAACGCATACTCAGTCCGTACAGAGGCGCACATCCATAGGTGTTTCTCCACACACACCATCACAGTGGTTTTCGGTGAGAGCCATCAGCTCATCATACAGAGATGTTTCACGAACATTCTCAGAGCACCTGAAGTCCTTTCTGGCTGCCAGAGCCCAGCACAGTAATCAGTAGCATAGAAGGAGAGAAAAATAAGCCAGGCACTACAGGCACAGCTGTGTGCCAGCCTGCAGTGCCACCTACTGGCAGGAGAGGTTTCTGCACCTTGCCTTAAGGGTAGAACCCAGGACTGTGTCTCAGGAACCCTTTTCGGTGAAGTTGCCAGGCATGGTGCCAATGGTCCTCCTCATCATCATCTTCTTCATCCTCCTCCTCCTCCTTCTCATCCTCATATTCCGCTGGAGACAGGTGAGAAGCTGGCCTCCTTGGAGCCGTACCATAGCATCAGTGAAGGACCATCAAAGACCATGCACACCTGCTGGAAAGCGATGGTCCTCTAGAGCAGTTAATAAATCAGGTTCCAACTTTCATGCACCTCCAGCTGGGACAGGCTCCTGAAATGCTGCCTGCAGAATCCGAGGCCACGCCTGGGCTTTGTAAGGGGGACTATCATGATGGGATAGCGACTTCAACCGTGACAGTAGGTAGGACGGCTTACCATGTTTGTAGCGGATTCTGGAACATTCCATTGTGAGGGTGTCCCAGTGCTGACATCTGCTAGCTGGGTAACATTGAGCAAATTATGGTAGTTCCATGAATCTGTATGGTCCCGATACCTCAAGGGAGTAGACAGGGGCCACTGTACTGGTCTATCCTCGGGCAGGCTGGATTACCATAAAATGCATTTCCAGTGGAGGGGAGTGGGCAGCTGACATTATCAAGGGATACCCAGGGGCTTGGGGCAGAGCTATTTACTACATTTGACATTCTGATCATTGCTTTGACTGCATGGATACACACCAATTGAATGGAGGTGCAAACATCAAGTCGATTTTGGATTTGAACGTCTTGCTAGCTTCTATTTTCTTTCGAACATATTCTGCTCCATTCCCACGAATGCAGTTGGGCCATCATGAAGGGGAAAGTTTGCTTCCTTCTTTTTGTGATGGGGTCTCATGTAATCCAGACTGGCTGTGGACTGGCTGCGCAGCTGACCTTGACCTTCTGATTCCCCCTGCCTTCATCTCTCTAGGGCTGGAAGCATAGGTGGGCCCCATCATATCCAGTGTATGCATTGCTGTGAGTTGAATCCAGTGTTTTGTGTTCAGTAGGCAAGCATTCTACCAACTGAGCCAGATGTCCAACTACATCTGCCTCCCCTGCAGGGAGTTCTATGGCGATCTTAGCAGTCTCCATGCTTAATAACAAGCAGAGCCACTGTTCTGCTGAGGGACCGTTCTACTGGGCCTGCAATTCTGTTGGCAAGCGCTTTCTAGGAGGAGTGTCCTGCCAGACCTAGGGATGTGGTACTTCCAGCTAAAGGGGTCCAGTGTTCTGGGAGCAGTGGCTCCTCTACCCCAGTGCTGCAGTCTGAGGCTTCGCCTGGGGCTTTTGTTGTTCAGTTGGTTTTTTAAATCTCCTGGTAACACAATCAAGAAATAAAGCTTCATGCTGCCAGGCTCCTCTTCAGCTCGGGGGGCCACCAGGAAGACTGTCTGGCTGCAGCTAGAGCCTGCCCCCAGGACGTCTGGCCCGTTGTTCTAGCCTCAAAAGCTTTTGTCCAGGACCAAGATGCTCATCTGTGGTTTCAGTAATAGAATTTGGACCGTTCTGCACTGTCAAGCGCTGTCCGTATCTATTAACGGTGGCTCCAGAAAGCCACAGCCCTTTCCTGCACCTTATCTTCTTGCTCTGGCATGGCACCATTCCTGTTTCCTGGGAAACCTGGGAGCGTTTGCAGCCTTCATGACCAGGCCGTGGGCACTAGACATCATGCAACCCAGATCCCAAATTCAGCAACATCTGGTGCTGTCTTCACAGTACACAGGTCTTTCCTGACTGGACAATGTAAGGACAGTCTGTGGGCCTCTGCTCTGTACATCCTTACAAGCTTCTTGTGACCACTGTGAGCCTCTGCTGAGATCCTTCAAGGGCTGTTGTGTGACCCAGTGAAGATGGAAAGTGTCCTGAGGCCCAGCTTCCTCTCTCTTCCCCATTTCCTTTCCTTGCATCTGTTCTTAGGGCACAGAGCATCTCTGGCTGGGTGTGGGGTACCAATAGTGCAGGAATCCCCTTACAGACTTTGTTCTATCCCCAGGCCTCCTCTGATGTCCCGAAGGGTCCTGGTTATAATGATGGAAATGGCCCTGTGTAAAGACACCTTCACCTCATGCCCTTCTGTCTGCAATAATGCCAGTGTCCCCATAAAGCAGCTGTGGTGGGTGCCAACCTCACATTCCTTCCAGGACTAGCCTCTGCATGCCACAGACACAGTAGTGCAAGCCTGGTCCAGGGTCTCTCTTCTGGCCCACGTTGGTGCTCATTTCTGGGAGTCCCTGCACCTTCTTCTTCCTCCTTCTTGCAGCTGTCACCCTGGGACACACTGCCCAGATTGTCTGCTTGCCCCTTCTTGTCTTCATAGGGGACCAACCATCCACTCTTCCACCCTTCCTCTGAGTTCCAGGGATGCTTAGCAAAGGAGGAGGTGGACCATCACTCATCATGTGGAGAAGAAAGGGCTGTAGAGACTCGTGCAAAGATGGAGTGATTGTTAATACCTCCCAGGGAGGTCAGCTCATCCCAGAATCCTTTGCACAGTGCCCCATGAGAGCGTATCACTTCCAGGGTAGCTCTAACTGGCTTCTGCTCACTATCCACAGCAGAATCATGCTGGTGCACATTCAGCTCATTGCTCTCTAAGCTATCACTTCCTTAGCATCTTTGGTTTCAGAACAGACCTGACACTTCCCACATCTGTAGCACCTATACCTCAGGTTCAGTCTGGACAACGACTTGCTTTAGAGTCTATGCTCTCTCCAAATTTGGGGCTAGAGTTCTTTCTCTGCTAGGAGAACTTCCTTATAGCATGGCAGGTGGAAGTGACTGGCAGACCCAGGACCGAGGTGAGGAGATTGGCAGACAGGACTAACTGAACTTTGCCTAAAAGCTGAAGGCAAAGGGAACCCAGAGTTGGTAAGTTGCTAAAGCCTTCTCCAGGGGGAGCCTGCAGTGCCCCCTGCTGGCTACAGGAGAATTTGCATGTGAGTCACATTCCTCCCTTCAGGTCTTCAGACAAACCTTCCAGGTACCAGCTCTCCATGGCTCAGGTTAGCAAATCACAGCAAGCAAAAGGTCATCATCTTGTGCAGTGGTTTCTAAACATGGGAAAGTATATACAGAGCTTCTGGGCACTGCTGTGCATATTTCCCATTTGGTGGGCTTCAGGGTCGAGGGGCAAAGGACTGGAATCTAGCCTATGTCCAGGCCATTAGTTTTGTAATCTACACAGGTGCCATAGGTACCAGCAGCCCCAGCACAGTGATTAATTTAGTGCTTAATCTTATAAAACCAAGCTTCTTTGGCTAAAGAACAAATTGAAAACCACCTAAAAGGTGGAAGTAAGACTTAAGGCATGCAGTTCATGCTAGATTCGCTTTAGATGTTAAATCTACCCACTCTCACACAATGTGTTCTTTGCACTACATGAGACATTTTCCATTCCAAGCCCTTTGACATCCTGGCTTCTCTGACCACACCACTCTCTCTCCCACCAATTTCTCCCTGACAGCCGGACTACCCTGCAGAGCCCTGCTTTTGAGCCAGGGTCATGGCTGTGTTTGCCCCGAAGGGGTTTTGAGACTGCTGGTTCTGTTTTCATAACTTTCTAAGAGTACCTGGCATGGAGGGTTGACGGCAGCATGCAGGAGGGTGGACGGTGAGGAGCCAGAAAAGTTCACCAGATGAAGTTCAGAAAGTGTGACAGGGGGCCTGGAGCAAGGTGGCTCAGCTACTGTGCACCTAATGACTGCTTCGCAGCGGCAGCCCGCCGGGGATTCTGAGCCACACCATAAGGCACATGGGCGGCCACCGTGCCCATCTCCTGAGCTCCAGCCACGTGGAACATCTGGTCATCAAAGAAGATGTGTGGACGGATCTTCTCAAGAAGGGGACCCTTGGGTGCTCCAGCTAGGAATAAGGCCTCATCCGTCTCCAGGCCCCAGCTGCGCAGGGTCTTGAGGGCCCGGGCTCCGGAACTGGCTGCACTTCGCGCGGTCACCAAATACGTGCGAATCGGGCACTCCAGACGCAGGCCCTTGGAGTAGAATTTCTTTTGCAGTCTACCCAGTGCTTCCAGGAAGCCCTTTAGGGGGCCCTGTGGGAAAAAGGAGAGGGATGCTGATTGATTCATCCCTCCTAAACATCAACCCCCCCCCCCCCCCCGTCATCCTAAAGCCTCTGTGATTGGCTGTTGGGGTAGGAAATCCCTAAATCCTTTGGTAGTTTGGTCTGCTTGTTCTAGCTCCTGTGTGCATACAGGGCTGTAGGTACCTTAGTCTGGGATCTGTCTTAATGTGATTAGGGTTGTGTGAGAAAAACCATAACCAGGGCAACTGTTGCTATGGATATGCATTCATGTCTCCAGCTGCAATTTGTCCTACAGCTCTGTAAGTGTGGTCTTCTGTGCTCATCAGCAAAGAAGGAATTAGAATGAGCTTGTAATGATGGCTCGGGCACCTGCCAATCAGAACAGACTCTATTATCTGTGAACATCTGGGCCAGATGGGCCAGTGTGTAGCTACTGAATTTGAGCCTGCCTGTGGACATACACATATGTGGCTCAGGGTGTTGGGCTCAAGCTCTGGGGTCAGGGAGAGTGCCCACAACCATGAAATCACTGAGGACGTGTGAAGAGAGGACTGCTTGGTGCCAAATGTAGCTCATTCTCAAAGCAATTGGAAGCCAGGGAAACCAGGTTGTGAGTGGTAGGGATTTTCCTAGCCAGGCAACCTGGAGTAAGCTGTGCTCCTCTGGGTCTCTGTTAACCCAGAGTGGGACAGTGTCCTGCTCCCGGCATGCAACTAGATTTCTATAAAAGCTCAAATTGGAGTTCCCAGCAGAGGGGAATCCCATAGCT
This sequence comes from Mus musculus, assembly GCF_000001635.26. NCBI lineage: Eukaryota > Metazoa > Chordata > Mammalia > Rodentia > Muridae > Mus > Mus musculus. The sequence continues at coordinate 123,215,079 of NC_000070.6, read as the reverse complement.
CCACCCACAGGGAATTCCTACCAAGCTCCAAGACACGGTTCTGTTCTCAGAGAGGCATTTAGAAGTGGAAGAGCCGGTGAGGTTCCCTGAGCCACATACGGCATGACAAGGGGTGACCCCGGGTCCCTATGAGGGTGCAATAGGAGTTCTTCTTGTCTCCCAGTGAAGGAAACAGGAGTTTCTGGCAGAATGGGGCTTTACTCAGAAGGGTATCCCAAGAGAGGAGCTGAAGGTCACAGGGAAAAGACAGTGGGTTAAAAAGTAGGCGTGTGTGTGTGTGTGTGTGTGTGTGTGTGTGTGTGTGTGTGTATCAGATTTTTGAGGAGGAGTGGGAACTTTTGGGAGGGTTCAAGTCTCAGAATGGGGCGTGGGTACTTCTGAGAGGTGATGGAGACCTTAGATGGGGGTTTGGAGGGAAACAGCAGGGAGACAGGAGAGGCTGCAGAGAAGTGCTTGGCAAGATGCTGGAGACCCCAAGAGTTGGAGAAAGGCACTTGACCGAGGAGGTGGGGCTTAGTGAAGGGGTGAAGTCTCAATGAAAGGAGCAAGGAGCCAAGCGAGAGAGGTGAGGTTTAGAACTCAGGAGGCAGAGGGAGGTGAATCTCTGAGTTCAAGGCCAGCCTGGTCTACAAAGCAAATTCTAGGACAGCCAGGGCTATACAGAGAAACTCTGACTTGAAAACCCAAAGAGAGAGAAGGCTTGGCTCTTAGTAAGAGGACCTGGTGGGTGTGTGAACTTAGCCTGGGTTTGGCCCTGGACTCAGGCCAGTTCAGGTTCCGGGGAATGAGGAATTACTCAGGGGTTCTGGAAATGTGTAGCACCTGCGCCAAAGGTTTGTTCTCGTGGGCCTTCTCATGCTCAAAGAATCTGTCCAGCCCATGGGCCTTGACGATGCGCTCTGACTCATCGGAGAAGAGTACTGCGTCCCCATCGAAGGCCACTCGAAGCTGACTCTGGGACACAACCACATCCCTGCTGGGGCTGAAGATGGTGGCAGCTGCAATCCCTGGGCAGAGAGAGGTGAACATAGTCTGAGCCTTGGCACAGAAGGTATCCCATTCCATCCTTGTCCCACCAGGACTAACAGCAAGCCTATCAAGGACTCATTGAAAGCATTTTAGAATAGGTAGTGCGTGGAGACTGGCTGCAATAGGCATCGGCGATAGCTCTGAGGCAGCACTGTGAGGGTCCCTATCAGTGTCAAAAGGCGACCTCATTAATATCATCTGTGTGGAGAGCTCTAGAGGTGTCCTTGGGATGGACACCGAGGAGCTGTTTATCAGCTAACACGAGGGTATTTGAATAACACGGAAGACATCTGGTGTGGACATCTAAACACCGGTCTTGGCTGGAAGCACAGGACTGCTATGCCACTGTTCTGTTTGGAGAATAGATAGGGAAGCCAGCCTGGAGGTGTGGTCACTCCGTCACAATTGATTCCAAGTTACACAACTCCTCCATACCGAGGTAAAATTCAGGTTCTTTCAGGTCTGTATGAAGATAAGCTCTCAGACCGCAGTAGGGGTGGACGGACGTGGACACCCTGTCTACAGCCACCAAGTACGCAGGTACATTGAAGCCACTGTGGTTCAGGTTGTGAGATAACCGTGCTTGGTCCTGGGAGGCTGCCTAAGCTACATGTGGTAATGAATATATACTTTCTGTAATCGGGGCTCCTCTGGCATGCAAGGATGCCCACCAGGGACCAAGGTTCCAGGCTACAGTCAGCTGAATCCCCTCAATGGTCTTCATCTTTCTCAAAGCCACTTCTATCCTGCTCCCCAGTAGGAATCTAGGGTCAGAGATGTAGACTTCTGCAGAGCTCTAGGAAGAGCTAGCGGTACAGGTCTTACAGCAGGTTCACTGGCCTAAGGATGCCCAGGGAAGGACCAGGTCCTGAGTATCAGACTACATACCTTCCCAGCTCCATCAACCCAATGCCAAGATGACCTGAGCCCCACTACTCTGAGCAGGACACCCACCTAACCACTCTCCTGTCCCTAGACCAAAGGTCAAGTTCTAGATGCGCAGAAGCACACCTCTATGTTAGCTAGTCGCCAGATCTCAGCCAAAGGGTTTGATGTGTCTAGGGAGATGCCTTCTGGGTCCTAGTTAAACAAGGCCTCACAGACAAAGGAGCAACATGGAGGGCAGTTGACAGGAACCCTGAGGATTCAGCCTGAGAACACATCCCGACAAATAAATGGGCAGCCAGTTCTTTCTTCTCTGTGGCTCCTATTGGGAGGACTGGGACTATGGCTGTCACCCCAAACTGCCCCTTGAACAGGGCACATGGAATGGACTTCTCATTATCAGTACTTGTAACAGAGTCCTCTAATCTCACCTTAGCACTGGCCAGCCCTGCTCTGGGAAATGACTGTTTTTGGAAGTTTACCTCTCAGGCTGGGCTACCTCTGTCTTATTGGCCCAGTGATGAGTAGAAGCTTCCTGGCCACACAGGAACCCGAGCTCCCACCAGCCCAGAGGGATCTTAGGAAGCAGTAGCTTTCTGGGCTGGAAGGGAAGTTCCCATGGAAACAGAGGCTAGGTGATGCTGATGAATACGCACTGTAGGGCAGGAGAAGGGCAAGAGGATTAGGTAGGGTTTTGTTTTCACTTTACAAGACAGATCCTAGGATATTTTCCCTTGCAGTTACCTTGGCAACCCCAGTGCCTGTTCAGAGAGCTCCAGGCAACAGGCTTCTCACCAGTGGGACCCCTTTATGTGTGGGGAGGTGTTCTCCCCACCCATGTTCTCCTGCCTCATTTTGACTTACCCTCATCGATGGCTTCTCGCACTTTGTCTGCATCGGCTGACAAGTAGAGGTTGGTGTGGTAGGCCTTGAGGTAGCAGATGGGGCTATTCCCACCTGTCATGCAGAATCGCTCAATGAACAGGTCTGTGGAGATAGAGAGTCCCTGATGAGGCCAGGGTCAAACTTCATGGCCCATAATGGTCTCTCTGTGCTTGAACTGACTGGTGAGACAGCAGTGACCCTCTGTTTGAGCCTAGCATCCCCCATCTCCATCCTTCAAGGGAATAAGATGACCACGTAGTGGGAGAAAACGCCTGGCTCATAGCTTCTCCACCTAGTCAGGGAATCATACAACCTCAAAAGATGGACTGGAGACCCTATCTTCCTGGTCATAGCTGATTGGACGGGGGCAGACTCTGGACCCAGCTGAGCCAATCAGAGAACAACCCGGGTAGCTTTCTCCGAAATCTGCAAAAGCTGTGCAATAGTTGCTGGCTGACAAGTGGCTGCTATCCTCAGGGATAGTGCTGCCTCATTTACCATCACTACATAAGTCCCTCAAGCAGGGCTGCTGTTTCCCTCATAGCTGACACCAGAAAGGGTTAATATCTGACCCCACAGTGGTGCTCCAGGCCCCAGTCAAGCATGGCGCCTGCCTCTTCTCATTGGTCAGCACCTATCCCCACCCCCAGGTGGTTAAATATTGTTGACATCACCCTCACGGTCAGCGACTTGAAATCAGTGCTATAAGATGCCAGCTGGAGACTAAGGAATGGTGTAGTTCAGTGATTGAACACAGACTACGGAGACCCTGGTTTCATTCCCAGAACTCAAAATAAAGAAATACGTGTTTAAAGTAATGAATAGGAGCTGGCGAGGTGGCTCAGTGGTTAAAAGCATCCAAGGACCCAAGGTCAGTTCTCAGCACCCACATAGCAACCCATAACTATCTGTAACTCTAGCTCCAAGGGGATCTGATGCTTCTCCTGACCTTCAAAGGGGCCGTCCAACGCTGGCTTACACACACAGACACATGCATATGCTCACAAGTTAGATTTTTGGTTTTTACAAAGGTAGTGAAGCCAAGTATATTGGCACATGCTTTTTTTTTTTTTTTTAAAGATCTACTTATTATTATAAATAAGTACACCAGAAGAGGGCGTCAGATCTCATTACAGGTGATTGTGCTACCGTGCGGTTGCTGGGATTTGAGCTCAGGACCTTCGGAAGAACAGTCAGTGCTCTTACCCACTGAGCCATCTCACCAGCCCTCGGCACATGCTTTTAATCCCAGCACAGAGGAGGCGGCAGGAGCAAAGGGTAATGCATGCCTGCAGTGTCTGAAAGCCCAACGCGAGTGACTCTCAAGTCTGAGGCTAGCCTGGCCTCAGGATCTACACAGTAGGGTCCTGCATAGAAATTAAGTAAATTAAAATAAACAGGTAACTGGGTTGTTGGCTGCTTGAAGTGAGATCTTGTAAACCTGGGTGGATTGGTGTTGGTGGTGTCTCCTAGTTTTTTAAAAAAAGTGACTTCATTACTTTTATTTTATGTGCGTTGGTGTTTTGCATGCATGTATGTCTGTGTGAAGGTGTCAGATTCCCTGAAACTGGAGTTACACACAGTTGTGAGCTGACAGTGGGGTCCTGGGAAATGAACCCGGGTGGACACGGGTCCTCTGAAAGAGCAGCCAGTGCTCTTAAATGCTGAGCCATCTCTCCAGTCCACAGCTTCCCCCCTTTAAAAAACATCCTGTGTTTGGGAGTTTTCCCTGCACATGTCTCTCTGCACCGTGTGCATGCCTGGTCCCCATGGAAGCCAGAAGAGGGCCTGGAACTATTCGGATTTCCGGGAACTTCAGTTACAGACAACAGCAAAGGATGAAGCTTTCTAAAGGACAAGCGCCCATGAGGCCCAGGGAAAACACAAGCCCAAGAGAGGTCGCCAAGACCTGGATTCTGGTCTTTCTAGGTCCAATTTTCCTTTCTGCTCTGGGGTTCTAAGTCGTCCTGGAAACAAGAATGTATTCCCTTCGCTGGAAGCTTGCTCTGAGGGATTCAGTACTTTCATTCATAACTGGACTAAAAAGAGAAGCACCCTTTTATTCTAAACTGCCCCTGACTCTCCTGTTAGCCTTGTGAAGCTTGTTAGTCTCCTACAGGTAGAGAAACTGAGGCAGAGAGGCAGTAAACACCTTTTCCAGTTATACAGGGAGTGGAGCCTGTCCAGTGAGGGAGGGCTGCAGCTGGCTTGTGCCGGTTTTTAAGAGCCAGTTATTACATGTTTAGGAATTTTATGAGCCGGTTATGTTGATCAACCATGGGTGGCCGGAAATCAGTCAGAGATGGCATCCCCCAACACTGGCAGCATTTCAAATCAGTCTGGTTTGTTTTATTTTTACAGGTTTTTGTTGGTGTTTGTTTTTCTAAACAAGGTTTCTCTTTGTGTAGTCCTTGACTGTCCTGGAACTCACTTTATAAGGCAAGCTGGCCTTGAACTCAGATGTCCACCTACCTCTAGCTCTGGAGGGCTTGGATTAAAGCTGTGTGTCACAACACACAGCATTACACTCATGTATGTATGTATGTATGTATGTATGTATGTATGTATGTATGTGTGTGTATATATGTGTATGATGTATGTATGCATGTATGTATGTATGTATGATGTATGTATATATGCATGCATGTACATCTGTATGTATTTTGAGACAGGATCACATGTATCTGAACCTGTGCTTAAACTACGGAGTCCTCTGCCTCCTCCATGGTTCTGGGATTACAGGTTTTATACCACCATGCCGTTTTTCTATTTGTTTTTTAAATTTAGTGCTGGGGAACAAACCCAGGGCTTCATACATGCCAGGCAAGCACTCTGCCAATTAAGCCACATCCCATATATTTCAGGCTGCCTTGAACTCACTATGTAGCATAGAAAGACTTTGAATTCCTGCCTCATCTTCCCAGTGAAGGTATTACATACTACTATTCTAACACAGCTAGTTTTTATGCAGTGTTGGAGACTGAACCCAGGGCTTTCTGCCTGCCAGGCAAGCACTCTATCAGTTGGACTACAGCCCCAGCCTTGTTAGTTTTAAAAGACCGGGATTAAAATGACAACACAATGGAATACAGTGCCAGGTGAGCAGCATACTGCTGGGGTCAGAATGGCAGCCAGGATAGCCCGACCCAGCCTGACCCTGAAACAGTGTGGCTTCCCCTTGGGAATATGTGTGGTAGGGTGTCCCATGCTCACCTGCCCCATGCTTACCATAATGGTTGATACTGTTGATGAGACGAACTCCCACCTGAGCATGGTTGTTGGTCATGAGGACAATGTCAAAGATATCTTCGCTATCAGGGTACAACTCCCGAAGTCGCTTGTTCACAGCCTCCAGGGCCTGGAAGGGACACAGCAAACTCCAGTTTGTACTGATGAGTGGAGTCAGTGGCCAGGGGTGCAGTGAGGAAGGAGAGGGGAGGCTAGAGATCTATACACTCCACCACCTGCTAATGATATTTCCCACCATCGAGTGGGTTGTTCACTACTCGGTGGCACCTTGTTAAAGGTGGATGGAGGGGGATAGTTCTTCAAACTGGTTACCCATCCTGGGGCTCCATCAGTCCCAAGGAAGGTGGCCTCTTTCCCCAAAGGCTCAGTCCTCTAGTCATGTGATTGCCTCTGCCAGGCAGAGCTTCTGACAAAGGCATTGTGTGTGTGGGTGGTTTCAGGAACTACTCCCTCACCTTCACAAAGGGGAAGGCAGGCCCGGGGCTGAAGGGCTCATTCTCGTGCTCCAGCTGGTATCGCACGTACTCCTCGACACCCTGCTCCGTGTAGATCCTCTGTTCCTCATCCATTCGGAACAAGGCTCTGGAGGACACCGCGATGGTGACCGCATTCTGAGGCTTTGGCTGTAGGAGGGAGGGACAGTAAAACAGGCTGTCACTCAATCCCATCCTGAGCCAGGTCCACCCATGCAAGCTCCTCCTGGACCCTGGGATGTGGGGAAGACCGAGGCTCAGCTCGGGCAGAGGCAGACTCTGGGCTGGACCCTGCTGGAGACTGGCTCCCTGTGTAGGAGTGTGATAGGAGGGAGGGGCATGCCCTCCGGGAGCTTGTGATATTGTTGGTCATCTGGACCTCAGAGAAAAATTAGTACAATGTATGTAAGCCAAAGTATGGCCACACTAAGATGACTCCCAAATGGTTTCCATTATGAGAGAAGAGCTGCATGCCCCCAGGAAGAAATTAGTGCCCAGAAACACAGTAATTATATAAGAAAAAGAATATCTCCAACCTGGGTCTGTTTCCTGAGCTGCAGACTCACATATCTAATTGCCCCAGTCACTCCATCTTACACTCCAACTTACAGTGCCTGGGGCAGAATCCCTCACCCTCACCCCAAAGCCAGCCTCTTCCCCCTTTCCTCACCTTGTGTCCAGTTCCACACCTACTCATCCAGATCACCACTTCGTGATCAGACAACTGAAGCCAGGAGGTAAACCTTTACTCCCCGCTGCCTCCCCATTCGCTTCCTCACCGACTCACGGTCTAAGCCACCCATGCTTGGAATCTACCCACTTCTCTCTTCTCTTCCACAGTCCAGTGCCCTATCATCCTCTTCAAATTGTCAGAGGGATCTGTCTAAAGTGCAGATGGGATCACAGCTCATCTCTTGTGCAGAGTCAAGCAGACAGCCTTCCCTACGGAACAAGAAGTCCTTTGCAACAGACCTCTCTTTCCTTTCTACCCTCTGCTTCCTCTTCCCCAGCTTTGCGCAACCTCGTTTTGCTCACGTTTTTGCACACTGCCCTTGTCCTTTGACTCTGGAGTGTGTTGCCCCCTTGGCTTATGGTGTACGGAACTATCCTATACCCTCTGTCTGGTTATGTCATGCTCTTGCTCTGGGATGCTGCTTCAGTTGGTTCCTCTATGGAGTTTGCCCTCACCCAGCTCTGCTGAGGAAGGGTTCTGGTTGGAAGATACGACTCCTGTCCTCGGAGCTCATCAGAGGATGGAGGAGAAGACAAGCAAACAGAACTAAGGGGTAGGCAATCAGTGACAAAGTGGAGGCAAGGTCTCGGTGACTGGCCTTCAGGAGAAGGCATTAAGGGAGAGGAGGCCTTGAAGGAAGAGGCCACAAGGATTGATGAACGCAAACCAGAAGCTGTCACAAAGGTGAACAGAGGCCAGGGCAGAGAGAGTATAGACAAGCCCAGAGGGACAGGTAGGGGCCTGGATTTCAAAGGAGCCCTTTGAAAGAGGGTCTTAGCAATGCTTCTTAGCTGATAAATCTGAATTTATCCCCCCTCCAAATCTCATGTCGAAATCTGATCCTGAATGAGATAGCATTTAAGGGTATGGACTTTGAGAGTGGTTAGGGCTTAGAAAAAAAGATAACAGAGTTTGCTTTGAGTATTCCCGCCATGTGAAGATACAGTGAGAAACTGCCACCTTTAAGTGAGGAAGAGGACCCCACTCTTTTGGCACCTTAATTTTGGACACCCAACCTCCCCAACTGCAAGAAAGACATCTGTATTGTTTACAGTATAAATAGCCCACTGTGTGGTACTTTGATACAGTAACCTAAAATGGACCAACACATAGGATAGGATGAGGAGCATGCCACCACGGACAGCAGCTGGACCCTGATTGATTTCTGGGGATTATCAGAATATGGGTGTGCAGGAAACTCATGGACACCACTTCTTTGTGAATGGGACAGTCCTACCATCATGGTCCCTAGTTAATAGGTAAGAAGAGAGGGTCTCAAGTAGAAGCCAAGACCTTTAAGTGGACCTAACATTCTGCTTATTCATGATAATTTTGTGGATGATGTATTCAACCTACTGCTAGGCTCCAGTTGATTGGCAGCACTGAGTGATGCTAAGCTGGGGATGTTAGGAAGCAAGATAGGTTTGAGTTCTGTCCCCAAAGAGCTTCTGGCTCATCCATGCAGATATTCCTGGTATCCTTTAGAAGACGGGGAGAGGAGCATGCCACCGAGGACAGCTGCTGGACCCTTCCTAATCTCTGGAAAATCAGAGTATGAATGTTCAAGGAACACATTGGCAGTACTTCTCTGTGACCTGGGCAGCTCTAGAAGACAGGACTTTATGGAAATGCTCTATAAACTGTGCTCTGTGGTTGTGTAGTGACTTCAGATGTAACTGGTGATGATGAAGATTTGAGTTCTAATTTCACTCGCTTTAAAAAAAATGAATGGGTGTATGTGTGTGTGAGTGCATGTTTGTGTGTGGAGCACAAAAGTGGATGTCAGGTGTCTTCTATTACTCTCCACTGTATTTTTTTTTTTTTTGAAGCAGGGTCTCTCACTAAGCCACCAGCTCGATCGTCCACACGGTCACACATGGCTTTCATACAGCTGCTGGAGAGCCAAACTCAGGTTCCTTGTGCTTGTATGCCTGGCGCTTTACTGACAGAGCCATCTCCTGGTCTCTAAATTGATTTAGTTTTAATGAATTTAAGCAGTTTCCTGTAGATAATGGCCAGTGAAGCCTCAGAGCCTCTCAGAATAGGAATGGAAAAAAAAAACAAAAATTTCCACAAAGCTGTGTAGCTGGCCACAGCTTATGTTTGGCATTTAACTTTAACCTAGATGGTGCAGGTGACCAGTGGGGCCAGTGGAAGATGGCATCCCTCTTCTGAAGCTCAGTGGCCCAATGCTTTAGCCAGTTTCTGACCACCCGTGTGCCAGTGTGTGTGTGTGTGTATGTGTGTGTTTATGTATATGAGTACACTGTAGCTGTTCTGATGGTTGTGAGCCACCATGTGGTTGCTGGGATTTAAACTCAGGACCTCTGGAAGAGCAGTCAGTGCTCTTAATCTCTGAGCCATCTCTCCAGCCCCCGCCAGTGTGTTCTTGGCTGGGCATTTCACAACCTCATCAGCACTTGGGCACCTTAGGGACAGAACTATCATTCCTGCAGAGACAGAGAACCCATTTTTCTCCATCCACTTCAGGCAGGGTCTGAATCTGGCTCCAGACCATGCAGCCAATCAAAGCCTTGTTCTTCACTTTTCTCTTCTTTACTTTCAGTCCCATAGCCCTGACTGGTCTTGAGTTTCCTTTGGGTGGGTTAATCAGACTCTCAGATCCCACTCCTGGCCATTGCAAGAAAAGTGTCTTGATTGCCTTGGCCTCTGGAGTGTCTAGTTTCCTCTCACAGATGAGGAAAGAGGGTTAGAGAGGGTCAGGGTATTTTATTGTTCACACAAAAAGTCAAGGTGAGATCTCAAGTCTCTAGTTTGGCCTCTGCCCACGTAAAGCTTCCTTGATGTGATCCTCCCAGAAGCCTCCATCTTTTACTTTAACAACTTGCCTGGACACATCCCAGCCTCCTTTCCCATGTTTGGAAGAAATGACAACAAGCTGAAGGTTGGAGAGATGGCTCAGCAGTTAAGAGCACTGACTGCCCTTCCAAAGGTCCTGAGTTCAAATCCCAGCAACTACATGGTGGCTCACAACCATCCATAATGTGATCTGATGCTCTCTCCTGGGGTGTCTGAAGACACCTACTGTGTACTTACATATAATAAATAAATAAATAGATAAATAGATAAATAAATAAATAAATCTTTTTTAAAATGACAAGAAGCATTGTATTCTAATACTGTTGCGGTTTTATGGTGGGATACTCTTCCCTTGAAAAATGATGGTTCCCAGGACAGAATCCTGTCTTCTATCCAAGTCACTCTGCTACAACATAATTGAGGTGGGCCTCAGGAACCTTCAGGGGTTGGTTGTCCAGCCTCCAAGTGGGTCTGAAAAAACAGGTGACTAGATCTGTACAGAGCCCGGAGAAGCTGAGCCCTTGTAGACTAACCCTCTTGTGCTTGTCCAGGTTTCTTAGCATCCAAGTTATGTGTGCACCCCAATCAGAAAGTCCATTCCAGGCTAGGGATTGGGTCAGAACAACCAGGGTCTCAGCTTGGGAGTACTGAGCTGCAGGGAGCCATGATCTTGCCAGCTCTCTGGGATTTAGGCTGATCGCTACGGCTTGGGGATGAGGGTGGAAGAATGAATAGAGAGCAGCTCAGCCCCACTGGCCTGCCTGCGGAGCTCCTACTTAGACCAACAATCTGTCTATTGCACTCAAGATAGGAATGTAGCCAAAGAAGCTGTTATTTCTGGAAGGACACAGGAGGGATGGGAGAGACGAGGACAGGATAGCTCTGGGTGAAGGCCCCTGACCCCAAGAGATGAGGGTCTCTGATGGTCTTCACTAGGTTAAATATTTTACTTAAGCTCTTGGGAATGATAATGAGGCCAGGCCAGGCCCCGATGGGGCCCATGAGGCTTACAACCCCCAAAATAGCCCATGGGAGGAGGGGCTATGGCAGGAAAGACAGGAGCTGGGAACTTCACCTAATCAGACCAGGGTTCAAGGCCAATGGGGGGACATGACTGATCATGGCCTGGTTCTCTGATGCTCAGGGAGGAAGTGGATTTTTGAACAATGAAGGTTCTCTCCTGTTTTCCAGCAGGCTCTCCTCCCCATCCCCGGGACCAGACATTATTTGTCCAGCTTTGCTATCTCATTAGCAAGACTGCTGCCAGACCCGCCCTTTTCAATCCACCCGATAAACAGCCCAGTGTGATTTTCATAAAATGAAAGTGGAACCAAATTAATCCCTGATAAGTAATAATAATAATAATAATAATAATAAAGATCCTGCAACAGTTCCATTATGATGCTGATATTTTTAAAGGTAGGTTGACCATTTAGTCAAATGAATTCTTAGGCAGAACTCCCCCCCCCCCCGCCATGTGTAAACCAAGGATATAACTGCTATACATCTCTTTTACAATTCAGCTCTTATATCTATACATCTATATGAGTGCATTTGTTGCAAAACTAATCAATAAAACAACACCTTGGGAACTGGAGAGATGGCTCAGTAGTTAAGAGCCCTGACTGATCTTCCGGAGGTCCTGAGTTCAATTCCCAGCAACCACATGGTGGCTCACAACCATCTATAATGGGATCCGACGCCCTCTTCTGGTGTGTCTGAAGACAGCAACAGTGTAACCACATACATGAAATAAATACATCTTAAAACAAACATACAAACAAAACAACAACAAGAAAACCCCAGCAGTTTAGGTGACAATATGTTTGAAAGCAGGGGTTAGGTCGCCACCATAGACACAAGAAGTTTCAGTATCCAGCCAATTTATTTTTATGTTTCTGCACAGTTCTGAGAGAGTCCAGTTTGCACCCCCAAATACTTGAACATGGGAAGAGCTGCTTTATTTTCAAATATTTAAAGTACTCTTTCTAAAAGAAAGGATTCACAGGTCTGAAGACTGCTTGAGACACAGGGTTCCACAGAACCCAGCGTGAAAGCCTCAGCCCCGTTAAATAAGGTTCTGGCCCTTTCACAAGGTACTCAGTCAGAGGGGTCCCTTGCCTGGGAGCCTTTTGAGTCCTTGTAACACTTTCCCCAATGATCCTGCATGTCTAAGTGTGAATTCTGAACAAGTTCTTGAGCTTCAAAGACAGCTTCTTGCTTTTCACTCACTCCTCTGCCCCTCCCACCCTCCCAGGAGATCCCACCCACTGAAGCTTTAAGATCAGCTCAAAAGTCATTATCCCAAAGCCTTCTCAGTGGCAGTCACCCCCTCCCCCCCAGTGCTCCCACAGCATGTAGGATCTTTTACCTGAGAATCCACCATCTCTAGAGCCTCCGTGGTCACACTCCAAACTCCTGAGACAGGCAGACCACACTTAATATCTCTGTCACCAGGATGAGCCAAGGCCTAGAGGTGACTGTGGATGGGGTAGCCTCCTGGGTAAAGTCGTTGTAGTGAAGCAGTGGAATGCTTTAAGGTCGGACTGGAAGTCCTTGTGTAACGCCTTTGGGTCCCTTTCTATTCTCAATCCCTTGCCCAAGTTCCTGGGTCTAAGGCGGAGAGGCGTGAACAACGCTAAGGTATCATGAACTTTCCTAACAGAGGAAGAGGAATGCTTGCCTCTGTGTGAAGTTGCAAATGGTTGATGCCACCACTGAGATCAGAAGCAATGTCTAAGGTGCAAAGCCCAGCGCTGGGAGCTCCAGAGCCTGGGAGCAAAGCCCTGAGCCTAGAGCAAGTAATCGTTCCTTTAAGATGCAGGGAGAGTGACCTGATCCCCCGGGGTCTGGGTATTCAGTTAGAGCCCAAACGCCGAGGCTTGGGCCAGGAAGCTGAACTGACTGCACAGATGGAGGAGACCTGAGAGCCCAGCGAGCAACCGGGTTCCCAGAGTCGAGTTAGGAGTTACGGAGCCCAGGGCGCTGCTCCCGGGTTGCTGACCAGCTCTGCCAACAAGTGCAGTCCGCGCGTTCAGGTTGCCAGCGCCGGAGGGGATAGGCCCCTGATGACAGCATGGGGGAGGGGTATTCTGGAGTAGAACCTGAGCCCGGGATTGGGGGGAGGGGGTGCGGAGGCACTGCCACTATAGCAGAGCTCCCAAAATAAACTGGAGCCCCAGCCAACTGCTGGGCACATTCTGGGGCGGAGGAGCCTTGTCACCTTCGGGAGGGGTTCCACGAGGCCCTTTCCAAAGGGCTTGAGACCCGTCCCTAGAAATGGCCCTTCCCGTGTCCCCCCAAATCCAAGCCCTACTTTTACCGATTTGGGTTTCTTCTTGGACGAGAGGTTGTCATAGAAAGTCTTGGCTTCCTCCCAGCGCGGTACCGCGGCGGTCTCTGCCCCTGGCCCGGGTTCGCGGGCCTCCCGGGGCTGCCCTGGTTCCATGCTCCGACTCGGATTCTATCCGGCCCGGCGGGAGAAGACAGCAGTGGAGACGCGGAGCTCTCGGCACCGGGCTGAGGGAGGGAGGCGCGTCCCGGGTGGGAGAGGCAGGCGGGCAGGGCCGGGAGGGAGTGCGAGTGAGCCTGCCCCGCCCGCCGGGGGTGGGGGGTGGGGGGGACCGTCAGGTCCGAGCCGCCCTCTTGGCATTTAGGGGAACTCTGATTCCTCGACCGACCCGGGTCTGAAGCAAATGGGGAGCAGGTGCAGTCTGCTTTCTGGAGCAGGCCGAGTGGAGCCAGGCTTGTGGAGTACTGCGGCTTCGGGGTTGCGGGGATGAAGTTCAAGGGCACCGAGAGAGGAGGAAGCCTAACATTTTCCCCTCCTAACACGATAATGCCCAAACCAGAAAATGAATAGTAAGCGCTCCTCCAAACTAACAGGTCTCCTACCCCTATCAGATGCCAGCATTGGACCCTGCGTGATCCGTCGCCTTTCTCCACATTCCAGTCTATCCTTGGACCCAGGGAAGTGTTGGATGGACAGCCTGGTTCATGAACAGGAAGCCTCATTGCGTGTAGGGGAAAGTGTGGGACACAGTTCTTACACAGGCGAAGGGGCTCTTGAATCTAAGGCGATGTTATGCTCGCCTAATGGGCGACACAGTCAAGAGTGATTCCAAGGGACTGGATTCATGTCGGCTCCCCTGTTGGCCAGCAGGGGGCGTGCATTTTCAAGTCCCGCGCGCTGAACTTGAGATGGTTACAGTTGTGAGGAAAGGAAGGGAGGAATGGAGTCTAGAACCCAAAGGATTTTAGCCTAGCATTTTGGAATTTCAGGGTATTTTTCACGCTGGTGCAGAGCTCTGAATTATCTGCCTCAAGGCAGAGCCATCTCTCCGACATGGATTGGAGATGCCTGAAAAACATTGGTTTAGCTGACGGGTGGTGGTGGTGGTGGTGGTGGTGGTGGTGGTGGTGGTGGTGGTGGTGGTGAGGTTCCTTTGCCTGAGACCCCTGGGACAGAGTGGAGCTCTGTCCAGCCTCCACCATGTCTAGAAGGAACCAAGTAAACTTTGTACTGTAGTTATTTCCTCCTGATCGAAACACTCCCTCCTGGGAGGCTCTGAGGCCCAAGAAACTCAAAAGATTCGGGGAGCCTAGAGAATTCTAAAGATTTGGGGTCCCTGCCTAGTTATACAGATATCAAAGTTACCCGCTGTTGGGAGAGGAAGGGCACCTTTGGTGGTGTAGCTGCCCTCAGGTCACACAGGGAACTCCAGTGTTTCAGTTTTCCTGAGTCAGCACCCGTGCTGGGCTTTTTGGTGATGCAGTTTCCAGAGTTGCTCAGATTCCTGTAAATAACCCTCACCCACACACATGTTAGTAACCCCAGTGAACTCACCAGCTCAGTAAGCCGAGCCTTTGGGTACCACCCTTTATCTGGAGTGAACAGAGATATCTCCACTGGAAAAGCAGTAGCGTAGATTTGGGTAAATGAGAGGGGAAGTTAAAAAATAATAAGATTGGTAAAGTAAGTTCAGATGTTTCCAGATTTGGATGGATTGGGGTGTGTGTGTGTGTGTATGAGAGAGAGAGAGAGAGAGAGAGAGAGAGAGAGAGAGAGAGAGAGAGAGAGAGATTTGCTTACATAAAAGGGAATCCATCCCCAGCAATTTGGATCTGTGTGGCTGGCTTGAAAGGATGACCTGGGAAAGTCAAATTTCCCTTTCTTTAGAATGTGGGGTTGGGTGTCAGCCTCAGGCAAGACAGTGGGTGTTATGAAGTGTTAGACGTCCACCTAAATGAGCCCCTGCAGAGTGGTCAAACTCCACCTCAAACAGAGGGATGTGAGCAGAGAAGTCTTTGTGAGCCAACTGAGGTGACCACCAGGTAGAATATGGGGACGAACGGACGGACAGAGGACCCCGTGAGTGAAGCCTTGCCCCGAGGGTGCTGCCTCTGGTCACAGCTCCGTAAGCCCTGGCTATTGTGGCTCTCTCCCGATTTCCATGACTTTCTCTTTTTAAAGGCTGAATGGTTGAGAAGTGGGGTGATTACTCCCTGCAGCGGGGCTGGGGTCCTGGAAATGTAAGTTAGCTCAGTTTCCCACGGGGTTCTTTCTGCCGTTCAATGGATGTCCCAGAGAAGAAAGTTGGTAGCCATTCTTTCGCTTGATGCCCCTGCTTTCCTTGGCTACTTATGATAATAAGTCCATCTTCCCAGTCTTCAAGGAACAGCATGTGCTCAGCTATGTCCCTGGACTTACTGCCTGACAGAAGGATGACGGGGTCACTCCTTCTGAGTAGTCATATGGATGCTGGGAAACTTCCCCCTCCCCAACTTGTGTTGTTTGTTGGCTTTGTTTTGTTGCTTTTTGTTTGCTTGGTTTTTTGTTTGTTTGTTTGGTTTGGGTTTTTTTTTTTTTTTGTTTGTTTTTGATTTTGGTTTTTTGAGACAGGGTTTCTCTGTGTAGCCCTGGCTGTCCTGGAACTCACTCTGTAGACCAGGCTGGCCTCGAACTCAGAAATCCGCCTGCCTCTGTCTGCCTCCTGAGTGCTGGGATTAAAGGCATGTGTTACCATGTCCAGCTAACCCCTTGGGGTTTTAACTGGGGACAATGTGAGCAGGAGAGCCGACCTTCCCTGTGGCAGGTAAAGGAATACAGAGAAGCCTGTGCAGATCAGTGATGTTAGAGGGGGATGGGAGAAGGAGAAGGAGAGGGAGAGGAAGTAGTGGGAGAGGGTGCCACACTGAGTCTCCAGATCCAGTGGGAACCAAGCTTCTAATTCTGTGAGCCAAAAAGCCTTGTTCACTTAAGCTTGTTTAACTTGTACTTTTTTTCATGTTTTGTTTCTGTTTGTTTATTTTGAGACAGAGTCTTACACAGTAGCTAAAGCTGTCCTAGAGCTCACAATGTAGCCAACGCTCACCTCAAACTCAAGACAAACCTCTTGCCTAGGTCTCCTGAGCACTGAGACTATGGGGTGCATGCTCCATGCCCTGTAGTTTCATCTGAAAGCAGAAGTCCTACCTAACTCATGCCTCTTGGCTCACACCAACAGGACTGGGTGTCTGTCCCAAGCCATGAAATGTTCCCACTTAGACTTATGTACAGTCCCTTTCAGAGCTTTGCCTTGACACTGTGTGAAGGGTTAGAGAATGGATGCCCCACTGTCCTTGTCAACCTCTGCGTTTCTGACTGTTCTCCTGGCTTGCCCGGGTCTCCCTGAGATCATGGCTGTCGGGATTCCTTAGTTTTGCCCTCCTGCACTCCAGGAACTGAACTGTCTTCAGATGATAAACTGCCAACAGACCTTCCAGGACATTGGTTCTCAGCCTTGCTAATGCTGAGACCCTTTAACACAATTTCTCATGGCATGGCAACCCTCCACTCTAAAGTTATTTTTCCTTGTTACTTTATACCTGTAATTTTGCTACTGTTATGAATAATTTAAATATCTGTATTTTCTGATGCTCTCAGGTGACCCTTGTGAAAGGGTTTGTTCGAAGGTCTGAGCTGCAGACCAGGCTCCATTGGCTAGAATTTAGTGAGACCTGTGGCACCTGTCCCACCCCTTCATGTAACCATCTCTCCCCTTGGCTCTTTCTTTCTGCCTATCTCCAGCCTTGCTGCCCTGCCCCCTTCACATTTGTGTTTGCTCCCATAGCTGAGAAGGTACAGTAAGCAATGACTTTGATGTCAACACTTCTGAGTTCAAGTCCCCCAACCCAGGTAGAGCAGCCACCCTCTGAGTCTTCCTTTCCATCTGTTGAGGAAAGCGGAGTGTATCAGTCACTTTTGTGTAGCTATGACAAAATATCCATCAGAAAGAAGTTAAAGGACTTAAGATTTTACATTGGTTTACAAGGCTCAGTCGGACAGCTGGAACAAACACCTGTTGTTCCAGATTCCACGAAGAGGCCGGTGTCCTGGTAGAGGGACACTGTGGTCACAACGATCCACCCCTAGTGATGTAGTCTCCAGCTAGGTCCCCACTTTATATCCAAACTATAGAGATTTAAGTGTGCTTGGCCTGGCTGCCAGGGAACCACACAGGAAGGTCCGCTGACTGTGATGGACTGTGTAAACACGAGGGGCTGTTGCTGGAGGATTGCCTGTCTTCACAAAAGGTTGAGTCAAGGGAACCAGTGGCCTGGAGAAGAGCAATGCTTAGATGAATACCTGGGCTAAGAGAACCCAGGGAAGGGATCCAGGGTGGCTCCAGTGCAGGCTGCAGGAGGAAAATGGGAATTTGAGATTAAGGCTTCTCAGCCGGGCAGCGGTGGCTCTCGCCTTTAATCCCAGCACTTGGGAGGCAGAGGCAGGCGGATTTCTGAGTTCGAGGCCAGCCTGGTCTACAGAGTGAGTTCCAGGACAGCCAGGGCTATACAGAGAAACCCTGTCTTAATCCCCCCCTCCCCCCCTCCAAAAAATGATTAAGGCTTCTCAGGTCACTGGTGACAGATCGTGCAGGGCCTTGAGGGCTATTTATGTAACAGACCATGATGCAGGGGAAGAGCCCTTGAAAAGCTGGCGTGATGTGTGCTTTAAAAAGGTCACTCTGTCTTTTAGGTGAGGTAGAAGGCAAGACTAAAAGTAGGGGGTGCAGCCACCTGCCTGGTGAGAGCTTCTGAGGCATTTGACAAGAAGGCAACCATGGCCCTTTGCATCTCTAGGAAGGTAGGGGACAGGACTTCCCATCCCCACAGTGTGGCTTCCGCTGGGAGCAGCAACTTCAGGTTCTCGGGCTACTGAGTCAGACTTCCAAGCAGTCTCCTCTGGCTACCCTGAGGCCGGTCAGCTGCCTTCCTCTGTCCTAATTGCTTCCTGCCAAGAAAGTTGCTTACTACAGGCGTCCTTGAGGAAACCCTTGAAAAAGCAATGGAGCGTCTCCGAAGGCAGCCAGCACCTCCACCTGTGATGCCCCCAAACCCCTCTGGCTGTTAAGGGGACATTTAGAAAAGAGCCTTTCACCACTTCCTCCTAGGCGGCTCCTACCACATCTTAGGAGCTGTGAGGGATTAGACTGGGTTCCTGTGGATGATGGAACAGGTTTATACTACAGTGATTCTGACCAGCAGGGCAGGTGAGGGCTGAAGTCTGACATGTGCTCTCCTTGTTAAACTGAGTACACAGGCATGGCAGGGCTTTATTTGTGCAGAGGAGGACTTTCTCTCTCTCTCTCTCTCTCTCTCTCTCTCTCTCTCTCTCTCTCTCTCTCTCTCCTTTTCTTCCTCCCCCCTCCTCTTCTCCTCTTTCCTCTTTCCTCCTACCCACCCACTCCCCAAGGTCTCACTATGTGAGCTCACTATGTAGGTTAGGCTGGTCTCTTAACTCAACTCACATAGATCTGCTTACCTCTGCCTCCTGAGTGCTGGTGTTAAAGGTGTGCACCACCATACCCTGGTCATATTTTTCTAATGAATTCAAGGTGCTGTTTGCTGCTTGGTTGCATGCTTGCTTCTGCTCAGAAGAGTCTCTTTTCTTGATTTGTGCAGAAACAACATAAGGACTGTAGCCCAGCTTACTGCCAGCAACTATCTACTTCTTAGGATGCCTCCTACCAATGTCTCCTGCCATCAGCATCCTTCTGGCCATGGTGAAACAGTTCTGTAATCCTAGCACTCAAGAGGTTAGATGTTAGGAGAGTAAGGCCAGCTTGGGCTACATAGTGGGACCCTGTCTTAAACAAACAAACAAACAAACCAACCAGAAAGCAACCACTACCCAGAGACTCAAAGCCCATGACCCCAGGGTTGAAAGGGAGAGGTCCAGTTGCCAGTTCTACAGTTCTAGTTTAGAGGCCCCAGAACCCCCTCCTTTTAAAAAGTTTTATCTACTTATGTATTGCTCTATTTGTGTGTATTTCTACATAACAAAAAAGGGCATCAGATCCCATTATAGATGGTTGGGAGCCACCATGTGGTTGCTGGGAATTGAACTCAGGACCTCTAGAAGAGCAGTCAGTGTTCTTAACCATTGAGCCATCTCCCCAGCCCCAAGCCTAGACCTTATTTATTTTTGAGTTTTAGACAAGGACTCATGTCTAAGGCTGGGGTTGAACTTACTAATGTAGCCTGGAAAGACCTTGAAGTCTCCATTCTCCTGTTTCTACCTTCCAAGTTCTGGGGCCATAGGCATGTGCTTCCATATCCACCTTACACAGTATGGAGGATCATCCATGGCTTTGTGCATGTTGAGCAAATGCTCTTCCAACTGAGCTATATCCCCAGACTGGCCCATATGTCCTCAGTTGTCTATCTTTGGGACCCTTTGTGATGTTTCCCTTTTTCTTTGAAGTAACTTAAGTGGGATCTATCTGACTAGAATCCCTGCCTGTACTGGGTGGTTTTGTGTGTCATTTTGACACAAGCTAAAGTTATCACAGGGAAAGGAGCCCCTCTTGGGGAAATGCCTCCACGAGATCCAGCTGTAAGGCATTTTCTCAATTAGTGATCAAGAGGGGAGGGCCCATTGGGGGTGATGCCACCCTTGGACTGGTAGTCTTGGGTTCTATTAGAAAGCAAGCTGAGCAAGCCAGGGGAAGCAAGCCAGTAAGCAGCATTCCTCCGTGGCTTCTGCCTCCACTTCTGCCTCCAAGTTTCCACCCTATGTGGGTTCCTGCCCTGATTTCCTTTGGTGATGAACAGCAACGTGGAAGTGTAAGCTTAATAAACCCTTTCCTCCCCACCTTGCTTCTTGGTCATGGTGTTTGTGCAGGAATAGAAATCCTGACTAAGACACTGCCAGACTGAAGATCTAGCTTGATCCCCAAGGAAACTCTGTGAAGTTTCCTGGCCTCTTTCCCTTTGCCCCACCCTAACCCCACCCAGCCCAGTTTAGCAAAGAACAGAGCTTGTACAGTCACACCTTTTATTCATTGTCAGTGGGAAAAACACACACCACGTGGCACAGGGTTGATCAGTGAAGATGGTTGCTGTGAACACAATTAGAAGCAGCATGTCCGGAGGGGACAGGGCTACACTGGGGCTCCCATAGTGAACTGGGATACACCTAGGCTTCCTCACTGCTTAGAAGACCATGCACCTGGGCAGCCTCCACCAAGCAGAGGGACCCATGCATCCCTAGAGACCCTGTCCTACCCCATACTCCGACAAAGCTAAGAAGAGAAAACCCTGAAAAGTCTAGGGGGTAGAAAACAAAACCCATGTTTTTCTGAGACTTTAAAATTTAGCACGTGACTTCTTTGCTTCCTTTAAGCACAATGAAGCAGCTATGTAGGAAATGTATTCTTAGCCCCGTGGTGATTTCTAAAGCCAACACAAAGCCTCACCCAGGGTGGATCTTCAGGAAATGACTTTTGCTTTAATAAATTTTGTGTAAAAATATTTACAGTGTCTGCTCACTGCCCTGCCTGGGAAGACCAGCGTGTCCTTTTCTTGCTTCCATAACCTTCTGCGTTAAATGGATTTCTGCTTTTGAGGCTCTGCCATTGCCAGAGCAGAGAGGAATTGGTGCCTTGGCCAATGGGCTTGGCTTTCTCTTCATTTCAAAGGTACGCGAGTAATTACGCAGCTGCACGGATCGCAGCGGCACACAAGGCAGCCTACGCTGGGGATTTTTAGGGATGAGAAATAAGGGGCTCATCACTTAGCCAGAAAGGATGAATGAGGATAGCAGGCATGAGAAGGCTAAATTTGGAACCACCAGATTCACAGACTTTTTGTAAGAGGATACAGAACCTCGAAGGAGAACTTGGTATGCCAGTGTTTTATCTGCATTTAGGTTTTCATGCCTGTGCGAGTCATACCCAGATCTCTGCTGACCTGTGCTTCATGCTAAGTGCTTCCCAAGCCGGAGTGGAGATGGGAGATCTCTCTCTTCCCAAGGCAGGGACGGGCGCTCTACCACATGGTCTCCTGGGCATACTGAGTTTTAGACACCCAGGAGAATGTGGGAGCAAGGCTCGACCTGTCTGTGGCTTCTCCCATGAGCAAGAGGGCAGAGCCAGTTTGAGGCCTGTTGGCTGTCTGAAACCCTTGGCCTTAAGCAGCAAATATTGCCCGTGAGTGGGTGACTAGAAGCCTAGAGTGATCTGTCTCATGGGTAGGACTTGCCTACCAACTTGGAAAAAGAAAAGCAATTCTTTGGGGAAGGAAGATAGTGGAGAAGACAACACAAGATGCTTCCAGGACTTGATTAGCAGCCTCCAAGAACAGCACTGCAAAGCTGCCCAGAAGCTACGAGAGGATGCTTGAAAGTGGAGAGACTTCAAGCTCCTCCTCCTTTTCGGAAGACTGTAGCCTCAGCAAGTTCTTGGCAGGAAACTTCTGAAAGGATAAAAGTCGATTTGTCTTGCAGTTAGCATCTGGACAAATCAGATGGAGCAGAGAAGAGACTCTTGGAGAGCCTTGCGTTCGAGTCTTAGCATTGTGTGTCTCTCATACAAGAGACCTCTCTCCCTCAACCCTTAACTTTAGCTTCCAAGCCTGGGTAAAACCCTTATCTCCTTGGGCTGTGAGGACAAAATGAGATGCAGGCAGATACAAGCCTTAGAAAGCCAAGAAATTCTGTGTCATTGTGGGTTGGGCTAGATTAAACATTTGGGGGGAAGGAAAAGCTTTTCACTAGAAGATCCAGGTCCCAGCTGAGCAAGGTGGTTGGGTATTTATGTGTCTGTGGCACTGATGATAGCAAAAGACATGCTTAGCAGGCCGTGTGCCAGAGCTATGGAGCAACCCCACGAAGCATCACCAGATAAACAACTGCTAGTACCACTTGAGGCTAAGAATTCCTCACCCTTAGCACGTGGCCTGGATAGGCAGGTCAGGAAGAAGGTGGCTTGCTCCCTCCAAAGGCCACAAGAAGGAAAGTCTGACAGAACTTTGGACCACAGGTCAGAATCTACAAACATTTCTACCAGAAGGGAGGTGAGCACTCGGAAGTAAGTGGCAAATAGCGTATCTTCTGCAGGGCAATCTCCGCCACCACACGCCCCAGCTTCTCAAGCTCTCTCTACGCCCACCCTGGCTGACAGCATCTCTGTACTAGACTGTTTTCACAGCAGCTCAAGAGGAAGCCAACTGTCATCGCACATCAAAGCCAACCTCTGATCGCAAGGAAGCGTAGGCGAAAGTGAAGCGAGGAACTGGAAGAAGCAGGTGGATTTTTCTGGAAAGCATGCAGCACACTAGTTAGCTCATAGACCTTAAAATTCAGAAAGCGAGGCTGGTGAGCTTGGAAGGTGACAAAGTAGATTACCTGGCAGATCTAGGACGGAAGGGTTTAGGAAAAGCCTTTTGCACGGAGTACGCCCAGCACATTCTTTAAGCATTTGGTCCATAGATAAGCGCAGCCCCCGAAGCCTGAACAGCCGCAAGATCCCTTTCTTCTAGCTCCTTCTATCTTAGGCTGTGAAAGAATAAGCCGATCCCTGAAAAACCAACCCAAACTCAGAAACAAGCTATCGAGATGTGGGTATGCACTGTGCTTGCCCATGGTACCGAGATGTGGGAATGAACAGCGCTTGCCCATGATACTGCGCTATGGGAATGAACTGCGCATGCCCATGGTACCGGGCCGTGGGAATGAACTGCGTTTGCCCATGGTAAGTTTCGTTTCTTACTCTGATGTCAGCACCCAAGGTGTGCGACAGAAAAGTCACTTGTGGAATTGAGAAAAGGTAATAAAGGGACATAGCAGAGACAGCAGGAACTGCTGGTGGCGAGAGTACGGGTTCTCCAGACCTGATGGTGGCCCTACCGCTTTTGCCTAAACATTTTCCCCCCTTGAACATCAGCATTTTTATATTCATTTAAATCTTTTTTTAAGAAATCAAGTAATATAGAGTATATTTTTATAGTCTAATAAAATGATCTTATGTCTTTGAAAGGGCACTAAAAAAATAAATATTACATAAAATTTTGTTTTTCTTAAAACATCCACCCACGTGGCACCTAAAGTTCCACAGGTTTTTCAGTTGGACTTTCTGCAGCTTTGGGTGGCACCAGCTGGAGGACACACTAGTTCTGACAGCGTGCCAGCTACCTCACACCTTCATCTCCATTGTGTTCCACCATCCTGTCCGAGACTGCAACCCTTGGCAGTTGTCTCGCTACCCTGTGAGCTTCCAGAGGGCATGGGATGGGTTTCTGTAAACAACCGTATTCTTAGCACCTTCAGGTGCCTGGCATGGGGCAAGTGTTCAACAAGCATTAGCTGAAGAAAGGACTCACTGAACGTTCCAAAGACTGGGGCCAGAGGGGCCAGGTAGAGCAAGGGAGCAGGGCAGAGACCACCTCTCGGGGAATCCCGATAGCCCGGGACAGACCCGGTTTGGCCCTTTGACTGGGGGCCTGTGGGACCATGCTGTTTATTTGGACCATAATCCTGGGAACAACAGGATTGCAAAGCAAGTCCTCAGCCCCTCCTTAACCTCGCCTCTGGGGTCAAAAGCCAACTCTCCTAAGCCCAAAGGATGTTGGTTCTAGGCCAAGGCTAGAGGTGGAGCTAGTGACAGACTATCTGAGGACAGGCTACTTGAGAGGACCTGTCTCTTTTACAGAATGAGGTGGTGGTCGCTCGAGGAACTTGACTGAGGAGAGAAAGGCTTGGACAGAGGAGTGGGTGAGCTAGAGAGTGAGGCTGGAACGCCCCTCCCCCCGGGGGTGGGCCAGCAGAGAGGACATCAGGTTGGAAGGTTGCCATGCCTTTCCTGGCCAGGGGCCCTGCCCCTCACCGGCCTCTACTTCTGCATGTCACACTGCAGGAGCAACACGATGGACGGGTCACTCTTGGCCGCCTCCTTGAACTCCTCCAGCGTAATCTGGTCATCCTTATCCTGGTCCATCTTCTTGAAGATCTTGTCCACACGCTGCTGGGGTGTGAGCCCATCCTGGTTCATGCGCATCATGATCACGGTGCCCACCATCTTATAGATAGCCTGATGGAGCGAAGACGGAGGTGTGAACACCCAACTGGCAGGGAGGACTGGGGAAGAATACAAGGGATCTGGGGTGGACTGGGGGCACACTGGAGGAGGGTGGAGACACTAGAAGGAGAGTAGGGCCGTTAAGACTGGCTTTTTAGGGCTGGCTGGCTTAGCGGGTACAGGTACTCGCTACACAAGCCTGATGACCCGTGTTTGGTCTCCAGAACCTGCCTAAAGGTGGAAGGAAAGAACTGACTCCACCAAGTTGTTCTCTGACCTCACAGGGTCCAATCATGTAACTCTGAGGGGCCTGGAACTCGCTATGTAGACCAGGCTGTATTTGAACTCACCATGCAGACCAGGCTGGCTTTGAATTCACAAAGATCCACCTGCCTCTGCCTAACTGAGTGCTGGGATTAAAGGCATGCGCTACCACACCCAAACAACATATATGATATTGTTTATGTTATCAACCTAATAAGCACTTTAAATGAATCAAACTCAACTCTTTAACTCACTTCCCAATTGTCATGCCTCTAGAATTCCCTGTCTCAGCAAGCAAGGACTTATTCTGCTAGATTTCAAAACAAAACAAAATAAAACAACAACAACAACAACAAAACCCCAAGCCATTCTCTGAGACAATGTTTCTCATCTATAGCCCATCTATAGCTTGGAACTCAGGATGTTGCTCAGCCTGTCCTTGAACTCACAATCCTTGTGCCTTAGCTTCCTGAGTGTTGGGACTACAGAAGTGAGCCACCGTGCTTAGTTCTGTCATTCTCCTCTCCCCTCCTTCTCACACATACAGCCAGTTCTTCAGCTCCAAACACGCCAACTCAAATTCTCTAGTGGGCCCTATGTAGACTTGCTTTCCACCATTCCCACAGTCTGTGCGTGATGAAGGCAGCCTCTTCCAGCTCCTAACTGGGTTTCTGAGGCAGTCTTCTAACTGGTCTCTAGGCCTCTGCTACTGACATGCTTCTCTGCCTCAATGCCTCAAGGATCAATGCTCTCTGTCGGATCATCTTGCCACCATTCCCACCTCTGCTCACAGCCCTTCTGCCCGGGACCTCTTACCACACTGTGAGCTATGCAAACCCAGCTTCACCCGAGTGAGTGGTTCACTCTGCAGACTGGACGAGTTAGCTCCTCCCCATTTGCCCCCACCACTCTCCCTTCCCTTACTGTGCTCATTTCCATACCATTTACTGCCTGGCATGACCCAGATATACTTATTGATTTACTAGAAGGAGTCTCCTATCAAAACACATGACAGAAAGCAAAATTAAAAAACAGAGAAAATGGGGTGTCACCATCTACCGCACAGGTTAAACACTGTGCAAGGGACCAAAAGAACTGTGGTGGCGGAATGCTGGGAAGTGGCTAGGCTCAAGAACACTGCACGCCCACCCAGCCCCAGCCGCACCTCGATGATCTCCAGCATCTCCAGCCGTGTGATGCGGCCGTCACCGTCCAGATCGTACATCTCAAAGGCCCAGTTGAGCTTCTGCTCGAAGCTGCCACGGGAGGTGACAGAAAGGGCGCAGATGAACTCCCGGAAGTCGATGGTGCCATCGCCGTTCTTGTCGAAGGTGCGGAAAGCATGCTGCGCAAACTTGGACGCGTCTCCATAAGGGAAGAACTGAGGCAGGGGTGCGGATTATTGGGGTGCGACAACAACTTCACCCTCCCCACCTAGCCCAACCTGCTGAGCTCTGCCAGCTTTCAGCTTTCGGGGTCCCGGTACCTGTCCACCCCACTAGGCCACGCCCCACCCGGGTACCTTGATATAGAGTTGCTGAAACTCCTCCAGGTTGAGGATGCCACTGGGGCAGTCCTTCAGGAAACCCTTATACCACTGCTTTAGCTCCTGCTCGCTGAACTCCGTGTTCTGGACCAGGTCTTCCAGCACCTCGGGGGCCAGCTTGCTGTTGTTTTTCCCCATGGTGGGCCTGGAGGACAGAGGGCTCCTTCAACATGGCCCAGGGTAGGACCTCATCTGGGCAAAGTGGCTCTCCAATCTCATCCAACTTGGACCCTTCTTCACACTCCCCGCTCCATAAGGAGCCCGTCTTCCTAACATCTGTCAGCATCTGTCCCTCCTCATTTCCCCAGCCACCCATTCAGCGAGCTCTGCCTCCCTTCAAGGTGCTCAGCTCCCTGTCTCCCGTTCTCAGATAGAGACTACTCTCTGGATAGTGGGTTCTCTCTCCCAACAAGAGGACATCCTCTCCTCTTACAGCACCCCACACTTCAGAGCAGACCTCTCCTGTAAGGACATATCCAGTCTTTCCAGGTGGCAGCTGATCCTCTCAATGACTGGGGATAGGATATGGCCCAATCTTCATCCTTACCTTCCCATCATTCACAGTACCCCTGGTCAATAGGGTAAAGCCTCAACTTAACTTCCGGCTAGCAAGGGCTGTCTGCTTTCAGCATCCTCCCCCTGGGTAGGCTCAGCACCCTCCCCCCCAGGGTAGGCTCCTCTCCTACCAATGTCCCCCAGGAACCATTTCCCAAGTTCCTCCAGGCCTTCCTGGGAGCCCCACACAGGAAGTATCTCTCCTTCCTTCCTGTGTACAAATAGAAGTCCCAGCCTGGAGCAGACATGACCCTGATTACATTTTGCTTTTCATTAACCCATTCACTCCCTGGGTATTTGCTGAGGGCCTAGGCTTGATATGAAGATAAAGATAAGACAAGCCAGCTTTCAGTAGCTCCTAAGAGGTTTCTAGAGATAGATGACGGCCTATAAAGGGCCTTCGCTCCATGCCAACCTGGAGGCTTTAAAGCCTTTGCTTTAAAATGTTTGCAAGCTAACATTCATTCCACAACACGAGATGCTTACAATATGCCAGGTCCTGGACATCTAGAGGTTTTTTGTTTTTGTTTTTTTTTAAATCTTCCTTTGGCTGCAATGTGCAAGACGACTTGAGGCTGGAAAGATGGCATAGTGATTATAAGCACTTGCAGCTCTTTCAGAGGACCCAGCACCCATGCCAAGTACAACCATCTGTCATTCCAGCTCCAGGACATCTGACACCTCTGGCCACTGAGGGCACCTACACTCATGTGCACATGTCCTCATGTAAAAACACACCCCTGCACATCATTACAAGCAATAAAAACAAATCTTCAATGAAAGATGACTTAAAACGGAGAGGACGGAGCAGTACGAGGAGGGACTTAGCATACAGTTCAACTGGAGAGAGGCGGAAGGACTGAAAGGTCCTAAGGAGGAAGCTGGCTGACTGGATTTAGGACTGAGATGAACACAGAAATCAAGACATATGGTCCGAAATTTAGTTACAGGATAGCTCTGAACCTCAGGATCCTCTTCTGTGCATGAAATCAAGGAGCAGTGAAGCTGGCAACATCCTTCTAGAACTCCTAACCTCCTAGCCCCAGAAGATGAGGAATTCTACGGGAGAAGCCTGGGAGGGGGAAGCATGCTATCTTCAGGAGCTTGGGACTGCACCAGTGGCAGAGCCAAGGGTGCCTCTGGACCACCCATAGGTGGAATCGAGGGACCATCCTCAGCTGCTTCCACCCGCAAAGACTGTGTAAGCTCAAGGCATACATAGGAAGTTGAAAAACAGGAGAGCAATGGTGTCTGATGGGGGAGGCAGAACCTCTTCCCCTTGGCTCTTGTAGGATGTGCCTGAGTTTCTGCACGAGGGGCTGGGTCTATGTGTGGGAGGGTGTCAACGGATGAGGCTGCAAATCTGTCAGAGCACACACGTCTGTATGTGTCATGGTGTCTGTGTGGTCCTCACCTTCTGCTCCCCTTTTTCTCTCTCCTGTGTTACCTTTCCACCTTCTGTCTTCAGGGTCCTTGCCTGTGCCCTGCCCCTACTTGGCCCTAGACCCAGTGAGGATCAGAAAACATCTCCTCCTCTTAGATTGTCAGAAATGAAAAATAGGGAACACCCTCTGAGATTACCTACCTCACTTTAGTGTGTGTGTGTGTGTGTGTGTGTGTGTGTGTGTGTGAGAGAGAGAGAGAGAGAGAGAGAGAGAGAGAGAGAGAGAGAGAGCAGTGGAGGGGTTCCAATGAGCATCCAGGCTGAACCTCTACCACCTGCTTGAGCCATTCTCTCTACACCATGGCTGTCCTTTCACAGCACAGACTTTCTCCACCTCCACCTGCCTTCTGGGAAAAACATCTCTGGTCCTATGGTCTCAGCAGGTTCATTTTGCCTGAGCTGCAGCCCAGAATCTCTGACTGGCAGCAACTATATATCCAACCTAGTGTAGGCCCATAAGTACCTTGGCTATAGCCAGAGTCACCCTTGGTTTGAACAACTGATCCCCACTGCCTCTCTCTCTCTCACCCCTGGGTCTGAGGTTGAGGAGAAGGAAAAAAGAACCTATGGATTATTTCAGATTTCCCCCCCCTTTTTCTTCAGGTCCTGCTTGCCATCGGGTCTTGTGTTGGCCCATGGTCACGGGGCTTACTTGCCCCACAGGAAGGGCCCTCCTTCTGATACCTCTGTTTCAAGGGATGATTTCCCATAGTTACAATGCATAGTATAGGTGACCCTCTGAAACTCCAGAATCTTCTAGAATCTAATCTCAAAGTTAGGGTAGAAATAGCTATACCCACACATTCATGACCAGACTCTAAAACTCCAAAACCATCTAGAATCTTGTTTCAAACTGCCCACCTGTTGCTCTTCATCCTCCCTCTGTTGTTCTACCCATTACCCATCCTCCTCCAGAGCCAGGCATCTCAGCTAGATCCCACTTCACCTATGTGCTTAAAGAGTTTTTCTGCCTTCCCCCTTCTCTGGGCTGACACAAGCTGCAACCTGCCTTCATTCCTTCCCTGAAACATTCTTCCTTGCAACCAGCCCTTTCCCAGATGAGCAGTGGTCAGGCAGCAGCATGAACTCAAACCTGTGGGCACAGGCAGACCTTGTGAGGCTATGGTGTGGAACCCTCACCCATGCACTGTCTTCTGACACTGATCTAATGATCTAGGACTCCAGGGGAGAGTCTCCAGGTCTTTCTGCCCCTAAGCAAGCTTTCCCCCTTCCAATGGGACTTAGACAATTTCTGAGCATCTTGGATAGGGGGAAAGGTTCCTGATTCTTATTGTTTCTAAGTCTGTCTTCTGGAAGTTTTTCTCCTGTGCCTGCTGCACCTGAGCATCCCGCAGAAGCTTGGAGGCAGAGCCTAGGCTATAGTCACGCTCAGTGAATGTCACTTAGATTATGAGAGAAGAGCAACATGCCCTTCCTCTTGGTACTATGTCACACTGTTTTGTTTGTCTGTGATCTCCTATCAAGCCTACTTCAAAGACAATAGAACTCAGAGTCAGGGAAGAGAAAGGTTCACCCAAGGTCAACTGGAGCCCATCAGCTACAAAGCAAAGACCAGCGCCTATGTGGGTGCGTGCTCTGTTGAAGTCGTACCTTCTGGAGGGCTATGCTTCACTTGAGGAGGTACTCCTTGCTTCAAAAATCTCTGCCCCCTCCTCTGTGCTCAGAGGCTTCTTCTAGGGGGTCCGGGGTTAGGGGGTTCAAGTGGAGAGATGACAGTAAAAAGTAGGAGGGACTGAAGGAGGCAATAATCCCACACCCTCGCCTAGCTTCAGAGAAGCTGGTGCTGAAGCGGTTGCCATGGTGACAACAGCTCCCTGGTCAGGAGATTTTTCTCTTTCCCTCTCCTCCCTTTGCTCTTCCACAAGCAGCAGCAATGGCAGTAACAACCAGGTCTTGTTCCTCCCCTTCATAATAAAAGGCAAAAGTGACTCATACAAGGTGAGCTGTGTTGACCACCTATAATTTGGAGCTTTCATGCCAGGGTGGCCTGGTGGTCTGGAAAGGCCCCTAAGAGAATGAGGCTGTAGGATATGTAGGAGGGAGTAGCCTGAACCTTGGCCTGAGTGAAAAGGATGTCCCTACAGTGATGGATGGGGCCTCTCAGGTCTCCTCTGAGAAATATCCTAATGGTTTGAACAGGGCTTTGTTCTCCTGTAATCAGCTGTGGAACCAGAATATGTCAGACCTGGAAGGCTACTCAAGACCATCTCATCGAACCCTCCTCTGTCCTGCTCTTTGCCTATCTCATGAAGAATCTGAGAGGGAAAAGCCTTGGCTAAAGTCAAGCAGAGATCGAGGCGAAGGCAAGGCTTGCACTCTTCTGCTTTCTCATTCAGACATAGGGAAAGGAGAAAATGAGCCCACATGGACTCATCTTTGGCTTCATCTCTGCAAACAACAGGAAGCCGAGAGAGGGAGCAACAGGCACAAAAGGAACAGAGAAGACCGGGTTACAGAGAGAGGACCTGGTGCGTTCCTGTGTGAGGGATGATGAGGTTTAAAGGCTAGAGCTATGGGGTGGTCTTCTGGGAGGAGCAACCCTGGTTTATGCTCCAAGCAAGATAAAGGAAGAAGAGTGTGGAACCCCTGTCTAGTTGGGAGGCTACTAGAAGGGAGATGGTGAATGGGTCTGGAGTAGGAGCCTCAGGGGTCTTCATCCTTTCCTTAGGTATGCTGTGAGCTGTCAGCATAAGGGGCAGAGAGAGTGTAGTCAGAGAATGAATTTGCTATCGAGGTCTTTTGGGGAACAAGACCCTGAGATGGGAATGACAGTGAACTATTGGTGTCGGTGTGGGCTACCTCCAAGTAGAGGTTTCCATGAGGCTTGGTTCTAGAGGCAAGAGAACACAGGGTGACTGAAACCTCTCTTCTAGCACCAGTGACACCACACACCCCCAAGTAAGAGTGTGTGTGTGTGTGTGTGTGTGTGTGCGCGCGCGTGCGCGTGTGTTTGCACTGGAGCCAGAGGAATGGTTGTTCTTACCTGAGCTGGGGGTAAGGAGGCAGCTGTACCTCCTTCTTGAACTGGAGACCCGGCTTGAAGTGAAAGTTCCTGGCCCAAGGCGGGCTTCCCAGATGGCTGTCCACCTATGACAGACCCAGGGTCAGAAAGATGGATCTGAGCAGATGAGGATGGGAGTGGAAGGCGGAGGAGGAGGGGCTCAGGGCCTCCGCCCCGCGAGGTTGCTTCTAGGGCCCGGCCCCACCCTCATTACCTGAGGCCGCTCGCCGAGTCGCTAGATGGCTCCGAGCTTGGGCGGCCGCGGGGACAAGGCTGGCTATCAGGCGGACGACAGGCTCTGTAGGGTCCGCGTCGGAGCCGCCTCCCCAGTTCTTGTATCACTATTTGCTTCTCGAAGGCGACACGATTTGCATAAGACCCGCCTCCTCTCAGCAACTTTGGACATCGATTGGTTCGGCTGGCACCGAGTGACAGGCAGGGTTTCAGGTGGGGATGGGGTGGCCTGTGAGTCTAGGCTACCACAAGAGCGCGCCCCGCCCGTCCGCCCGCGCTGACCTTCCCGGAGTCGCCAGGATTGTAGAGGGCTGTACCCCCATCTGTTCCTCAACCCTGAGGCTCAGAGCCTGGGTCACAGTTTGGAGCGAAAAGTACCGATGATTAAAGTGGATTCGCAAAAAACAACCGCACCGTTGCTATGGGAACAGAAGAACCACAGTTGAATTTCTAAGCCTTCTCTTCCTGGGCCCCAGCGGGGGTGGGGGTAAGATAGGGGGTGATTCATAAGATGCGACCCCGTCTCTTGTCCTGCCCGTACCTGGAGGGGATCAATGAGGAGCTGCGGAGTGGCAAGGTGGAAAAGGGGAGATGGGGTGGTCAAGAACTCGCGGCTTTGCACCAGTGCCCCTCCACACCCACTCCTCTCCCGCCGTTTAGCAGAGGGGAGGGTGGGTGCGGCACGAGCTGGGTGGATGTGGAAGTATCCTCTACCTAGACACACGAGGGCGTGGGCTCCCTCCAGCCACCCCCACAACTCTAAGTCAGATCTCTTGTCAGGCTCTATCCTTACTTCTCGAGGACCCCTAAAAAGACTTGTTGGTTCTCCTCCAGAAGGAGCCTTTACAGTACGCCAAGCATTGCTCCATTCCCCACCCTCCCGCATTCCCGTCGCTTAGATGGAGCCGGTTCCCAGCCGCCGCCAGTCTCCGGCCTCGGATGTTGACACAAACCAGAGGCGGTTTACACTGAACGGGTCTGGAAGGTTTCAGGGAGGCGAAAACACCTCCTTTCCGCACTTGGGGGTCTCGTCACAGCCCGCTCAGTCGCCACGGATGTACTGGTGTCTGAGAGCTCACAACCCAAGGTGGTGGGAAAGAGCTCTAACGCCAAACTCAGGGCGAAAGGGGAGCAGAGATCCCTGGGCTGGGCCACGTGCGGAGGAGGGACTTCAAGGGATCTACCAAAAGTGGGGGCGGGACGCGTGGGGGATTGGTTAAATGGGATTGCAGATGCAGAAGAGGCCGGATTTCTGTCCAGGCAGCAAATGGTGGAGATGAGCGCTGTTTGGGGGACTAAGGACAGGCAAAGAACCGGTTTTTGGAGATTTGGTCTTAGAAACTCCCAAACAAAGCACAGCCAGGGGAAACCAGTAGGACCCGCGTCTTCCTTATGAGAGCTATCCATTTCCTCTTAAGCCAGTTGCGCTGTCCCGTTCTAGCAGCTGGATATGCCTTCTCTCTGGGGTTGCAGCATACGGTTGGGAGCTCCGTGTTCGAGTCAAAGAGGAGATACATCCATGGCATCTTTGGTTGGTGACTCATGAAGTTCCTTAAAAGCCTTAAGTCCTTCTCGGGTACCTTCCGTGCTTTAAACCCTCAAGTGGTAAGCAAGAGTGCTTGGTTACAGTTAACTATAACCCAACGTGCAGGGAAGTGAGGAGAATATGGGTTGCTGGAAGTGATACCTGAACACCTAAAATGGAGTCTGGTTGTTTCTAGGGACCCTCATATGATCTCAAGCAAGCCCTCCCTCATCCACGACCTCCCAGTCTGTATAATGTGGGAGCTGGTACTAGAGACTCAGTGGAGAGAAGAGAAGGAGAATAAAGGAAGTGTGATTGTTTTAGAATTATAGAGACATGAATCCAAGGGCTTTCCTTGGACTCCAGCGCCCCTAACAATAGCTTACTTTGTTGAAAGCTTACGTTGTGCTAGAACTTCACAGCGGTACATCTTTATTTGTGGTCTTAGTTTCTACAATTTCCACTATCTGCAATCAGTCACAGCCCAAAACACCAAATGGGAAATTTCAGAAACACAGAATCCACAAGTTTTAAGCGGTAGACTGTCCTAATTGCCATAATGAAATCTGCCATTCCTTTTAAGCCTCTGTCCTCTTGTCCAGCATATCCACTCTGTATATACCATCTGTCCCTTAGTTACTGAGATCAGCTATGCTAGTGAGTATTTGTAAGTGAGTGTGTTTTACTT
The DNA here is from genome assembly GCF_000001635.26 of Mus musculus. NCBI lineage: Eukaryota > Metazoa > Chordata > Mammalia > Rodentia > Muridae > Mus > Mus musculus. The sequence continues at coordinate 123,181,391 of NC_000070.6, read as the reverse complement.
AATAGCCCAACCAGAACAGGAATTCTGGCAATTTGGATGTCTCAAAGAGAAGCTGTAAAAGTCTTCCTGTAAGTGAAAACTGGGAGTTCTTGACTTAGTGAGGCAAGTATATGTTGATAGTGAAGCGCTACAGGAAGAACAAATCCATGGAATTATGACGAAGGAAAAAGAACCATGTGCTAGAGTTGCTTTTGTACACCACACTGGAAATGTCATGCTTCGGTTAGAAGGAAAAGAGGCGTTAAATTACAGGGGTTGAGCCAGGTGTGATGGCATACACCTGTAATCACGGTATTCAGGAGTCAGAGAAGCAGGAAAGTAACTGTGAAGTTGGCCTGGTTTTTATAATGAGTTCTCAGAGTTACCTGGCACAAAACAAAAACCAATCACCAACAACAAATTACAGTTTTGGATTGTCTGAAGTCAAGGTATCCACTGTGTGTCTTGACACATATTCCATGGACAAAGGGAAAGTATTATATTTGTATCACCTAACTTATCCCGCTAAAAACTCTGCGGAGCTGGTATTGTTGTTATTCGCATCTGAGAGCCGAGGAAATGAAGGTGCTGAGAAAAGTGATGGGCACAAGTTCACATAGCAAGTTCATCTACCATCTCTGGAGCAGTCTTGGCTTGGGCTCCGCTCCTTGCCAGTTGGATTAGCTTTCCATTGCTGTGACAAAATGCCCAAGACAAACCATTTAGTTGGAGGAAAGATCTACTTTGTCTCACAGTTTCAGGTGTCACAGACCATAATTATTGTTTGGGGCCTGTCCAAGGCAAAACACAATGGTGTGGCTCATGGTAAAGCAAAGATGCTTAGCGCATGGGAGCCAGGAAGCATCAGAGAGGATGCTCACTCTTTAACAAAGCCTTGCCTCAGAAACCAAGTTGTGAATCCATGAATGGATGGATCCACCCGTGAGGTCAGAGCTGCTCATCTTCCACCTGTGCATATGGCTGCATGGAGACCACATCTGCAGCACACAAGCTTCTGTGGGACATTTAAAATCCAAGCATAACTGGTAACACTGGTACACAGCTCTGCTACCCCTTCAAGTTTTCAAGTCCCTAAGGGATGCAACCTAGTTTTGGCTGCTTGTTTGTTTTTGTTTTGTTTTGTTTTTGATAGAGAGTTTCTCTGTGTAGCCCTGGCTATCCTAGAACTTCCTCTGTAGACCAGGCTGGCCTCAAACTCACAGAGATCCTCCTGTCTCTGCCTCCCAAGTGCCGAGATTGGAGTTGAGCATCACCACCACCCAGCACTAAGTTGTGCCTAAGTTGGTTTGTCTTGTTTTGTTTTTAATTTATTGCCAAAACAAAACATCTGACATAAACAACTTCAAAGAAAGGGTGGGGTTTAGTTTGGCTCGATGTTCCAGCCCACAGCCACTTGCCCCATTGCTCTGCACCTGAGACAAGTTTGAACATAATGACGACATACCATGTATGACAGGACAAAGCTGATCATATCACAGCAGCCAAGAAGCAGAGGGGGGAGGTGGAGACTAAATATACACGTCAAAGGCACTTTCCCAGGGGCCTTCTTCCACAATTCCCATCTTCTCTCAAGAGTCCATTCAGTTAAGAATCTATCCCTGGGCGGGAGAGAAGGCTCAGTAATTGAGAGCACTGTCTGTTCTTCCAATCGACCTAGGTTCAGTCCCCAGCACCCACATAACAGCTCACAACTACCTGTAACTCCAGTTCCAGGGGAACTGACCCCTCTTCTGGTCTCCTCAGGCACTGTACATACATGGTGCACATACATGCACACAGGCACACACACACACACACACACGAGAGAAAGAGAGAATAAATCTTTCAAACAAAACAAAACAAAACAAAACAAACCTCAGACAATAATCCATTGATGGATCCACCAATTAGGTTAAAGCCTTCAAGCTACAGTTACTTTCTCAAAGTCTACCTCTAAACATGCCATTAGGGAGCAAACCTTCAGTTTATAACCTTTTTGGGAGATATGTCATATCCAAGTATAATATAAACTCAGATTAGAATTTTGCTTTCTGAAAGGCAATGTCTACAGGGAAAACCTCCCAAGTCTTAGAGAAATGAGACATCCCAGCATCCCAGCAGAGCTGGCAATAGCGAGTCCTTTTCAACCGTGAAGGGGCTAGTGTGTAGTTGTCCTGATTATATACGTGTCCTGGATCAGACTGCCTACGCAGCCTTGACCCGAAGCCATCTCAGGACCCATACTGTTTCTAAACTGCCAGTCCCAACCCACTTGCTCATGGTTTTCAACCCTGAACTCATGTCCCCTGAGTTTTGATGTCTAAAATAGTAACAGCGAACATGTACTTAGTTGCTTCACTATGTGCCAGACTGTTATTCTTTACCCAAGGCATCTCAATTCCAAACACGACCACTCAGGACTGATATTGAAAAACACAACTCACTTAGGTTCTTATATTACCAGTGTTCTGGCTAGTGTTTTATTAACTTGACACAAACTAGAGTCATTTGGGAAGAGGAAAATGTGTACCATATTGACCTCTTGGGAAGCTTTAAGGAGCACTTCCTTGATTGATGTGGGAAGGTCCAACTTACTGTTGGTGAGGCTGTGCCAAGGTAGGAGGTCCTGGGTGGTATAATAAAGTGCACTGAGTAAGCTTTGGGGAGCAAGATGGTTCCTTGGTCATAGAGTAAGAGCTGAAAACTGAAGTAAACTTTCTCCTCTCCAAGGCTGTTTTTGTTTTGGTCGTAGTTTTTTGTCACAGCAACAGAAACCCTAACTAAGACAATGCTGGCCTTCGGGTTAGATTAAGGTCTCAATCGTGTTCTGCCAAGAGTTAACAGGACTTATTGGATCAAGCAAGGACAGGCAAGGGAGAAGCAAGTGTGCTGGGATGCCCAAGGGTTTGCCTATCTGTTTACTAATTGGCCTGGAAGTATTTTGATGTTTTCCACAACCACTTGAGCTATGCTGGTGCCTAGGCAACAGGCTTTCATCCCAAGTATCATTTCTTCCGGGTAGTGAATGGAGACTCAAAGGTATGGGGCAAGTAGACAGCTTGTCCATTATTACATAGCTCATTAGCAACAAAATTAGGACTCCAGCCTTTGTTTCCGTTCAGATTCCCCACTTGCCACCGCTGGCTAGCCCGTGTACCTAGAAGGAGTACGATTCCCTGCTGGGTTGGAGTCTACTGTTCAGCAGCTGCAGGCCAACCAGATTTAAATTCCAGAGCTTAGAACTTCGAAGATGGATCAGTCAGTAAAGTGCAAAAGCCCAGGTGGGTGGCAAGTGTCTGTGATCTCAGTGCTGGGGAAGCAAAGACAAGTGGGTCCCTGAGGGTCACTAACTGGCTGGCCAAGCTTCCTCTGCTATCTCTGGGTCAGTGAGAGATGATAGATAGATGGATGGATGGATAGATAGATGGATGGATGGATGGATGGATGGATAGACGGACGGACGGACAGACGGACGGACAGACAGACAGACAGACAGACAGACAGACAGATAGATAAACAGATGGATGGATAGACAGACAGACAGATAGACAGATAGACAGACAGACAGACAGGCAGACAGACAGACAGATAGATAGATTCACTGACTGGCTGGACAAGCCTCTTCAGTTAGCTCTGGGAGAGCAAGAGACACTGTTGGTAGGTAGGTAGATAGGTAGGTAGGTAGGTAGGTAGATAGATAGATAGATAGATAGATAGATAGATAGATAGATAGATAGATACTACATACATACATACATACATACATACATACATACATAGAAGGGGCCAAAGAGATAGCTCAGTGATTTAGAACTTGCTCATTCTCATCTAAAAGTCCTGAGTTTGGTTCCCAGAGTCTATTTCGGGTGGATTACAACTGCCTGTAACTTCATATTCTTCTGTAGGCACCTGTACTCATGTGCACATACTTACACACCCACCCATAATAAAATATAATAAAAATCTCTGAGCATGGTGGCTCACAGCTGTACTTCCAGCACTCAGGATACAGAGACAGGTGGATGTCTGCGTTTGTTGCCAGCTTAGTCTACACAGCATGTTCTGGGCTAGCCAGAGCTACATAATAAGATCCTGTCAATGATGACAACAGCAACAATAATATAAGAATCTTTTTAAAAATAAGATTGAGACTATCTGAAGAAGGCATTCACCATTGACTTCAGACCTCTGCATGAAAAAGCATACACGTGTACACATACCTGCACACATACACAAACAAGTATACACAGAAAGAGAGAGAGAGAAAAAGAGAGAGACAGAGAGACAGAGAGACAGAGAGACAGAGTCAAAAATTCTAGGGCTTTGTCATGGCTCTGCCGTTCTCAGCCTTGCACTTTGGCAGACACCTGTTCTGTGAGGAAGGAGGAGGGGGCAGAATAAGCTGTGTGGAAGGACAGCATGGCTGTATAGGAAGCTCTCAAATGGGCTGTGGAGCCTGTAAGGGTCCAGGGAAGAGAGCACTGGCCTCTTCAATCGGCTTCACTACAGAGCTGTCATTCCTCTCCTTTTTGGTCCCGAACGGTACCCATGTGATGGATAATGCCTCTCTGGTTCTCTGTGTTTTCTCCACAGTGCCTAGTGCAACCTGGTGACAGCTGGAATTCCCCTGGGTCCTAGATATTTCGCTGTCTCTTTTGTGTCTGGGAGAGAATGAGGTCAGCAGAGCTGAGTTCCTTCCCTTCCCCACATTTGCTAAGCGTGACTTTGTTCTTAATTTCTCAAGTAAATCAGTCATGCTGTGTCTCTGTCCCTACCATTATCTGCCCATAGCATCCCTCCAAACTTCCAAACTAACGTGAATCTCCAGCAAAGTCTTTGGATGGCAGTTGGTCAGTATTGGCTCATTCCAATGAGAGCAGTCAGTGCTCTAAAGCCACTGTCTACTCATTCATTCCTGGTATCTGAATCTCCCAGAACCACTGTAGCACGTGTCCTTTCCAAACCTGTGCTTTCTGCCTTTAATTTCTTGTAACCCTCCCTTTCCCCCAATACACCATTGATTAGATAGAAGTGGTTTCTGTTTTCTTGCAAAGAACATATATGAGTTTGACATATTTCTCTAACAGTTATCATGCTTGGTTGCAAGTGACAGAAAACCCAGATTGCCATGGGTTAGGCAAAAGGGGACTGTGATAGCTCAGGGTGAGGGGAAAACAAAGAACAAAAAACAAAAAACAGGAGTAGATTGGACTTTAGGGGTCGCTGGACCCCGGGGCTTACTCAACATGAATAATACTTAACTGAGACTTGGCTTTGTCTCCTGAGGATTGCCTTTTTCCTTGGAATCAACATATAGATACAATATCTACCAGCATCTCTTTCTAAGTGTTGTCACTCAGCACCCTGACTGGGACCCCTGCTAACCTCAGAGGCCATCACTGAAGGCCCCGGGGATGCATCGTTCTGATTGGCCAGGCTGAAGCACTTGCCTACCCCTACAACCCAGAGCAGAGTCAATTCTTCCCTCAGCAAGTGTCCCAAGTCCGAAAGGTGGGTGCTCCTTCCAAGGAAGAAGAGAGTAACAGGACAACAGGGGTCCCCAATGTTTGTAAAAACACAGATATGCTGTACTACCAGGGTACTAATTGCAAACAGCACTCAGAAGGGATCTGCCAATTGCTTCTCACACTGCTGTGATAAAACACTCTAACAAAAGCAACTTAGTGGAGAAAAGGTGGGGCTGCAGAGATGGCTCAGTGGTTAAGAGCACTGGCTGTCCTTCCAGAGGACCAGGGTTCCATTCCCAGCACCCAAATGGGAGCTCACAACTATCTGTAACTCTAGGTCCAGGGAATCCGACACCTTCACACAGACATGCAGACAGGCAAAATATCAATGCACATAAAAGATAATGAAATAAAAATTAAAAAAAGAAATGAAAAGATAAAAGGCTTAATGTGGTTCACAGTACAGGGTAGGGAATGGCTGGAGCTTGAGGAATCTGGTCACATTGCATATACAGTCAGAAAGCAGAGAGCATTGAGTGCTTTATTCTGCTAGCTTCTTCCTCTTTATGAATTTCAGGACCCCAGCCCATGGAATGGTGCTTCCCCACCTCAGTTAACTTTGTCAAGAAAAACCTTCTCAGGCATGCCCAAAAGCTAGCCTAATCTAAATAGTCCATGCCCAGATGTGCCTGGAAGCTTGTCTCCTGGTGAATTCCTAACGCTGAAACCCTTCATTTAATATAGTTACTCATGTGTGGTGACCCCCAACCATAAACTTATTTTCATTGCTACTTCATACGTGTAATTTTGCTACTATTATGGATTGTAATGTAAATATCTGTGTTTTCTGATCCTCTTAGTCCACCCCTTTGAAAGATTCATTCAACCCCCAGAAGGGTTCAAGACCCACAGGTTGAGAATTGCTGACCTAGAGCCTGTCAGCACCATCCATGGCACAGACCAGTGAAGATAAGTCAGTGGGCGAAACTCTTTACACAGGTGCATTCGGTTGGGAGAATTTAACAAAATATTGTCAATCATCCCTAGAGGCAAGACAGTGGAGAGCCATTTCCAGTGAGCTGCTACCACCCCAGATGGTTTTCCAACAGTAGCTGCGGCCTTTGGCAAGGGAACACGGCCAGTTCTCTCAGGTGTCTGATAGGGAGCTTGGAGTGGGTGGAGTAAACCTCCCTCCCGCCTTCATTCCCATGTGCCTGGCTCCTCCTTGTCGCCTACTGGCCAAACCTAAGGGTCAGTCAGAAGTGCAAAGCCAGGGGATGCAATTCAAACAGCCTCCTGCAGAGCAGAGTGAAGCCCAGTGAAGACAGGCGGAAAGACCTCTAAGCACGTGTGCTTCCAAGTCAGATGAACCTTTGACAAGGTACTTAATCTCTCTGCTATTTTGTGTCCTCATCTCTAATGAATGGGAACCACTTGCGGTGTGAAGATTCAATGAGGATAAAGTGCTTAGCAGAGCCTGCCATTAGGAAGCACTACATTCCGGGGAATGTATTAATCTTGGTTGTCATCCTAGCAGAGGCTCAGCCACTATAACAAATAGACCCACTGTTAGCATGATCCAAAGGCAGTAGATTCATTTAATTCTTATTTGTGTGCAGTTTACGGTCAATGTCAGGTTGACAAATGGTTCTCCATCCAGTTGGGGATTTACAGACCTTGGCTCCTGGCCTCTTGTACTTGTACCATCCCCAAGGGTCTCTAGCGACAAAAATGGGAAAGGAAGGAAGAGGCAGACCTGCCACTAAAGGCTTTGCTGGGGAGGCAGCATCCTCATTTCCTCTTGCATTCCAAAAACAAATAAATAAACAAGCAACAAAACAAAACATAACAAAACACACCTCCCCCGAAACCCAAAATTTATTCTAGAATTTTGGAGAAGGAATGTAATAACTAGGAGCTGGATGTAAGTGTTAAAAGAGCTGGAGGAGGAAGTGCAGATCTTGAGGTTACCCAGAGACTCACCAGTAGGGCTCTGGAGGTGCAAAACAGACAGACAGACAAACAAACAAACAAACAAACAAATGATGCTCTCCAGAACCCACACATTACCTTTGTAAGTGCAGCTCTGGCTACTGCCCTACAGGTACCCAGAAGTTCACACTCTTGTTGAGGATGCAGTATAGATGTCTGGAGTCTGCTGCTGCTGCTGACTCCAGAGCTAGAGTCCAAGAACGCCATGCTGCAGGGGCTACTGCAGCCTGCAGTCACTGTCACTGCTGTGAGAGCTCAGGGAACCTGTGTCTACCTTTGTGGTTTTGCTGCTGTGTCAGCTTTTTCTCCTTCCATTGCTGTGAAAAGAAATAAAGGTGTCCCTCCCCTGCCATCCAGACCTTGCCATCGTCACTCATTGCTATAACCTAACAGTGACTCAGCTGATAGAGGAGACTTCCAGTCATTTTGGGGCAGAAGCTGTGTTGAATGCGGGGATATCATGTAATAGGTTAAGGATCTGGATGGAATAAAAGTAAAGGGGAGAAAGGAAGAAACTAGCTAAGGCAGGCATGCTCTCTGCTTCTTGGCCACCACAAAGTGAGCAGCCTCTGTCACATGCTTTGGCTGTCATAATGTTCTGCCTGGACTTGGGGTCAAAGCAATAGATTCAGTCACTTTTGGACTTTTGAGATCATGAAAATAAATTTCTCCTTTAATTGTTTCTCTTGGATATTTGTCACAATGAAAAGTCTAAAATGAGAGACATCAAAGGGCAAGCTCGTGATGTTTTGGCATATTCTCAAAAAGAGCAGGGCAATTCACTTCCCACTTGTATCTCAGGTGACCCATAGGTGTGTGGATCTGCCATGATGACTCCAAATCCAGACATATTGGCATTCAAGACTAACCATCACACTGGCCATTCAAGGACACAGCCTCCATTCTCACACTCCCACCACCCATTGTCCCCAACTTTTCTTCACACCTCACCCCACCCCTGCCCTTGCAGATGTGCCTGGGGAAGTAGTTGCTAACTGAGTGGGTCAGAAGTCATTAGTGTCTTACCCAGACAGTGAGGCTCTTCTAGAGGTACAGAGCTGTGAGCTTACTGGGACCCTTGTTAAGGACCATGTCATGATGCTAGTTGGTCTTCTGCAGAAAAATATAGCTGTGTCTCTCGGACCATCAGTACCTGAGAGAATGGCTTGGAATAGAATCTCTCACCTGGGGCTTCACTGACGATGAGAGTAGGGATGGTAAATTGGGTTAGTATAGGATGGAGGGCTGAGTCCACATCAGAACAGCCACACTGGCGGTTAACACACAGAAGCACTTCAGTGTCACTGGGCATGCTATAGAGCCACTTCCCACTGGCTGTCACATGAGCTACCTAGTGGAGTTTCTATTTTCCCTTCCCTCTAGCCTGGCAGGGTGCAGAACTTTTAGGACACCGCTTAGAGATTGGTCAGTGTCTTCTGACGGGTCTTTGCCAGTGCCATTCTGGCTGCTCAATGTCGGGAACAGCATCCTTGGTCGTAGATACTTCCATGGCCCTTTGAGAGCTCATGATCAGATATATACAGGGTCCAGACTGGCTCAAGCTAGCCCAAGCTATATCCTGATTGTCTAGAACTTTGACTGGAGAGACGACAGGGATCTTTTGTTAGAGTTGAGTCACTTGCATAAGGATGTTGTTCACTAGTCACATGTCACATGACTTCTAGCTATGGGGTGGGGCTGGGACCTGCCCTTTCTCCCTGTGACAATTTTTTGGCTGCTTAATCCTTTCTTCAGTCCCTGAGATACCCCATAACCCTTCTAACTCATTATCCCTGGCTGTCCCCACCTCTTCTGTCCTGTCTTTATCCTCCACCACTCTACCCCTCCACCCTGCCCCTTTTCCCTTAAGATAGCTTGAGCTGGTTGTTGTGGCTTGCAGCCAGAGGCATCTCACAGAGAGGCTATTCAAGGTCAGAGAGAGCCTGCAGTGAAAAACAGTTGCCAGCAGAGGGGACTGTGGGGTCACTTTGAAGGGGTTTTGAGTGGCTCTAAAGAGTTTTTAAAGGTGGGTGGAAGAGCCAGGCAGTGACAAAAGGATTCATCCTCACAGTATTTTAGCTCAGCAAGGGCAGGGAAGGCACAGAGGGACACTGTTATTGTTATTACTCTCATGTCACCTGAGCACAGAATCAGAATTTTCCAATTGGAGACATATTCCAGACCACAGGGCTCTTTCGGACTAAATGGGCAGTCCCTAAGCTGGGCAGGTGGGAGAGCTTATCACCCTCCTGGAAGAGTTTGTGGTAGACTTGGAAATTGAAAGTCCTAAGACCAGAACATGAGGATAGCCCACTCCTAAAACTTAGGGTGGTCTGATACAGTCCAGACCCCATGTGAGGCATCCACCTCTAGGTGTTTATGGCCTCCAGAGAAGGGCTCCTTGCTGTAGAGACCAGGGATGATCTGATTGACAAACAGGAGTCAGGGCCAGAGGGAAAGGGTACTTAGATACACGTGTTGGTGGCCAGGGGAAAGCTAAAAGGTTGTACTCAAGTAGGAGAATTGGTCTTTGTACTGGCTGTGTAGATGTCATAATATATACACTAGGGATTGTGGGCCTGGGAGATTAGAACAGTGGCTGAAATCAAGGGTCCAGCTGATGAGACAGCATGCTCTACATTGGGCCCCTCTGATCCCATTTCTTCAACATTAGAAATAGTTCCAATATAGTGTCATCACTATCAGGCTACTGTAAGGATGTTTAAAGCATTAACCACATAAAACAGTTAAAACCTGGTACATAGTCAACAACATTCAACCAACATTGGTTGTCACACTGCTCAGCACTGTAGTTCTATATAACTGCAGGTGGGATTCCTTCAATTTTCAAGATGGGGCACCTGGTGGGGCTCATTTCAGATGTCAGCTTCTCTCCTCCTGTCTAGACTGGACCAGAGCTGAGAGTTCTCACAGCTGTTCACAGCTCAGACAGACCCCTGCACAGGGTTGGCTTCCAGGGTATACAAACTGCAGCCACACAAGAGCCCCACCCCACAGTTGATTCTGTGTTGGGCTGTTGCCATTTTGAAATTCTTGATTTTTTTATTTATTATATGTAAGTATTATATGTAGCTGCCTTCAGACACCCCAGAAGAGGGCATCAGATCTCATTACGGATGGTTGTGAGCCATCATGTGGTTGCTGGGATTTGAACTCAGGACTTTCAGAAGAGCAATCAGTGCTCTTAACCACTGAGCCATCTCTCCAGCCCTCTTTAAAAAAAAAGTTTTGTTTTCACGGGATTCTTGGTGTTGGAAAACTTTTCCTAATCTCCGTTCAGTGTGTGGTTACTTTAACTAGGCATATATGTGCTCACACATGTGCGTGCACACACACATACACAGTATCTCGGCCTGATGATGTTATTACTACTAAGATGTTAAAACACATTAACGTTTTGGTATCTGTTGACTTGGATTGTGTTTCTGTCTATTTATCTGACTGCCTGTTCACCCAAAACTACCCCAGGTAAAGGTGCCTGCTGTCAATCTTGAGGACCTGAGGTCAATGCTTGGGTCATACACAACGGAAGGGGAGGACTGACTGTCATGAGTCACCCCCTGATCCCACTTAGGCACCATGACACTAATGCACAAACTGCATAAAATGTAGTGAAACTGTAAATAGAAACACTTAGCTCATGAATTACTTGTGTAATTACAAAGACAGAGAGAAAAATGAACAAAGGAAAGGAAGAAAGAAAAAGTGGTAATAGCTTTTAAATTTTTAATCAAAATTTAAATGTAAAAACAAAACAATAAAACCAATGTGTAACAAAGTTATTGTGAAGCTATCAATCAATTTCTTGCTTTGGAGAGCAATGTGATGCTAATAATGTTAGACATGGATAGACAGACAGAGAATTGATAGATTTTTTTTTGAGGCAGAACCTTACTACATTATCCACTACTCAGCAGTCCAGGCTAACCTCAAACCCATGATCCTCCCTCCAGTCTTTGCCTCCTTAGTGTTGAGATTACAAGTCTATGCTACCATCTGGAAGTTATTTCATTTATTTGTTTGTTTATTATGTATGTCATGAATGCCACAATACTTGTGTGGAGGTCAGAGGACAAGGTGTGGGGGTCATTCCATCCCTCCTACTAGGCGAGTCTCAGGCCACCCAGTCTTGGAGGCAAGTGCCTTCACCTGTGGGGCCATCTCACTGGCCCTGTTATATATTTTTTAAATTTGATCTTCTTATGCATCTTGGTCATCTTTCCAAAAAAGATGTATTACTATTAATAACACATTTTCCTATAAAGTCATTTTAAGGTCCATGTTTTCTATTCTGTGTGTGTTCTTGTGTGGGAGTTGTAAATGGGGTGCAGGTGTTCAGACATGTGCACATGTGTGCAGAGGTCAGAGGTTGACATTGGGTGATTTGGTATACTTCTCAGTCTGTAAAAGTAACTTTTATTCACCAGATGTAATTGTCATCTCCGAGGTTTACTGCTGAATAAACTCACTCTTTTCCAGCTCTTTCTGAACTTTGGCTGGCAGGTTCAACTCAGCTATTTTGGCTCAAAGTCCTCTCCAAACTGACTGATTCAAATTGGCTTCTCTTGGCTCCTGACAGAATTGCTCTCCTTGGAAAGACTGCCTCTGAACTCCATGAAATGAACTGCTCTAAACTAAACTGAACTCCATTGCATTGCCTGAACTCAATTGAACTGCCCTCCACTCTGGACTCACTCTGCACTACTCTAAAGTAGACTCTCTTTCCTGTCCTCATGAAAGATGGGCAGATCCTATGTCTGACTCACTCTGTCAAATCTTTCTCTAATTTGTCACTTTGCCTCTCAACTAGACATCACTTTTAAACAACTTCTATAAACTAACCTTACCTACATTGTTTGGTATTAAACGTGTATACTAAAGGCATGTTTGTATTCCAGATGAATCACACAGACCTAGGTTTTTGGATGTGTAGCCATGTTGCTGGATTAAAATTCCTCTACAATCAGTCAATCTCCACCTTTGCTTGTTTGTTTATTTTGATTTTATTTTTAAGATTTATTTATTTATTTTGTGTATATGAGTATACTGTGGCTGTCTTCAGACACACCAGAAGAGGGCATCAGATCCCATTACAGTTAGTTGTGAGCCACCATGTAGTTGCTGGGACTTGAACTCAGGACTTCTGGAAGAGCAAGCAGCCAGTGCTCTTAACCATTCAGCCGTCTCTCCAGCTCAGTTTCTTTTGATTTTTGAGACAGGGTCTCACAGTTTATAGCCTTGGCTGTCCTGGAAATCACTATGCAAACCAGGTTGCCCTCAAACTCAAAGAGGTCTGCCTGCCTTTGTCTCCCTGCATCTTAGTTTTTCTGTTTTGGTTTTGCTTTTGCTTTATTCAAGACAGGGTTTCTCTGTGTAGTCCTGGCTGTCCTAAAACTCACCCTGTAGGCCAAGATGGTCTTGAACTCAAAGATCCGACTGACTCTGCCTCTTAGGTGCTGGGATTAAAGGCATACACCTTAGATTTTGAGTTGAAACTTCTTACTCCACCTGGAACTCACTGAATCCACCAGGCTGGCTGGTTTGTGAGCTCCAGGAATCTTCTCTCTCCAATCCCTCAGTGCTGTGGTTACATCCCGCATCACTATGATGTCTGAGGGTGCTGACTTAGGACCACAGGCGCTTCACTGACTGAGCCATCCTCTCCCACCCCCATTCTTCATGCACTATAGCACATTTGGAGGTTTGCTCTTGCTAGATTTTGAGGTATTGCTTACAGCTTTCTGCTATTATAAATCATGGTGCAAAAAACATTCTAATGACTAGACATTAGCTAATGTCTGTGATTTGTCCTCAGTACGAAGTCTAGAAATCTAAAATATTTCTATGAACTATATGAACTATATCCTTACAGTTAAAAGTCAATATTCAAACAACGACATGTCTTTGCTTCTCTGTATAAATCCCAGCCACCCACTTCCCTGTGTAAATCCCAGCCATTGGTCCACTTTCTCTGCTCAAGGGTAATCAGTTCCTAGAAACAGAAGACATCAACTTGCTCTCCAGAGCCTCTGAGACTGCAGGTCTCACCACTTTGTGGTACCAAAATACAGTTTGCGTTGGGGTGTGAGTGTGTGTATGTATGCCTGTACATGGATATCGGAGGCAGGAAATCAAATCAAATGTCTTCCCTGGTCTCTCTCCAGAGTCTCTCCCTAGACCTGGAGACCAGGGATCGGCTAGAGTGTCTAGCCAGGGACACCACCACCACCCATAGTTTCTCTTGTCACTGCCTCTCAGTGCTGAGATTACAGGCACACAACCACAGACCCAGCATTTTATCTAGGCTGGGGAACCAACTCAGGCCCTCATGTTTGCTTTAGCTACTATTAAGCCATTCCCTATCCCCAGCTTAGTAATTTTTTTTTACATTTAAATATGTTTATTTAAAAATGTAAAGTCATCCCTCTTTCTTTTCTCTTTGAAAAAGATTTATTTCTTTGTATGTGTTTGAGGGGTTTTGTTTGTTTGTTTTATCTTATCTTATTTTATCATACATGCAATGCCAGTGAAGAGCATGAAAATCTCTGGAGCTGGAATTAGAGGTGGTTGTGAACACCAGCTGGGGGCTGGAAACTGATGCCCAGAGCTCTGCAAAAACAGCATGTGCTCTTATGTCTCTCCAACCCTTTGTTTTGTTATTGAGTCAGAGTCTCTAGCCCAGAGCACACCAGATAGTCCAGGCTGACCCCAAACTCACTGAAATCCTTCTGCCCAGCCTTCTGAGTTCTAGGATTGCAAGCATGAGGTACCATGCCCAGATTTCTTTCTTTGTTCCTTGGTTACAAGAATAATTCATGATTGAAGTGTGGTGGTATATCCTGTAAGGCTAAGGCAGGAGGATAACAAGTCTGAAACCAGTTTATATTTCATAATGAGATCTTCACCCATGAGAGAGAGAGAGTTAGTTCAGGTTCATTGTAATAAGTTCAAACAGTAAAAAAGGACACAGAGCAAAGGGTTTCACTTTCCACTCTATCCTGCTGCTTCTATGGGGGGCAGCCTCAGGTGAAGTTGACATCTTTATTTCTTTTTGTCATTATTTCATTTGCAAGCCCTCCCCCCTCCGCATACCATAGATACACACACACACATCCCATATACCACACACCACACATACTACTCACACACCACATATTACACACCACACACACCATATATTACACACATATACCACATACAAATTACACACATCACACGATACAATATTATACATACAACACATAAAGACTACAGACCACACAGACCACAAACACACATTCCACATACATACATACCACCACACACACACATACACCACACACTCCATAGCACACATACCACACATATTACACACACATACGACACATACCACATATTATACAATATACCATATACACACCACACAATACTATACATACCACACATAGAGACCACAGACCACACAGACCACAAACACATTCCATACACCCATACATACCACTCCCACCACAACCCACATTCTGAACTAACTTGCTCATAATTCATTTAATCACTTTCCCATTAATGGATATTGCTTTAGCTTGAGAGTGTCCCTAAGGGTCCATGTATTGAAATTAATCCTCATTGTGAGCTATTAGGAGGGTAGAGATTGAATCTGACTGATGTTTAGAAGTAGGGCTTTGGGAGGTGATTAAAGTTATATAAGATCTCTGGTGAGGATTCCCCAATGCTTGGATCCCAGTGGCTTCCTAAGAAGAATGGGAGAGACCAGAAGAAATACATGCATATCCAGGTGTGTTTCCTGTGTCCTGCCATGTGGTGGAACTGTTTGGGAAGGATCAGAATGTGTGGTGTTGTTGGAGGTGTGTTACCGGGAGCAAATTTTGAGGTTTCAAAAGGTTGATGATACCCCCAGTGTGCCTCTCTCTCTGCCTCCTCCTGAGAGGCTATCAATTAGATAGACTCCCTGATAGACAAATAGGAAGAGGGGCTGTGGCTGGGTAATAAAGGTGGCAAATTTCCAAGGTGGCCAACATCTTCCTCACCCTCCCTTCCAAACTGACCAACCCTAAATTAGGGGAGGGAAACTCTTTTTAAAAAACTGAGCCCTTGAGTAGAGCCTGGGTTTTTTTTTTGGGGGGGGGTGTTCCTGAGCCCCTTCTGCTCTGCAGAGGTTTTTTTTTTTTTTTTTTTTTTTTAATCTCTGTGTCTGTTGCATGTGTGTGTTTCCTTGCACCCAGTAAATTCCTTTCAACTTCTGGTTCTGACTGCTCTTGTTTGTGGTTTCTCCCCTGCTACCTGCTGCCCTTGGGTTTTTTTTTTTTTTCCTTGCCTTTTAATTCTTATACTGGCAGGGAAAACAAACACGATCAAGACCTCTAGCCGGGTAGTGGTGGTGCACGCCTTTAATTCCAGCACTTGGGAGGCAGAGGCAGGCGGATTTCTGAGTTTGAGGCCAGCCTGGTATACAAAGTGAGCTCCAGGACAGCCAGGGCTATACAGAGAAACCCTGTCTCGAAAAACCAAACAAACAAAAACAAATAAACAAAAAAACCCTCTAGACTGCATTACTACATTCAGGTCAAGATGTGGGCTCTCAGATATCCCTGTCACTATGCCTTTGCTCTGACCTCATGGGCTCTAAACCTCTGAAACCATAGGCCCAATGAAACGCCTTCTTTCATAAATTGCTTTCGTCCTAGTATTTCGTCATGGCAATGGAAAGACAACCAAGAACAGAACCAACAGCAGGTGGCTCACAGCCGTCTGTCACTCCAGCTCCAGGCAATCCAATAGCCTCTTTCAGTCTCCAGGGGCACCCGGCAGACATGTGGTATACATACACACATTCAGGCATACACACAAAGTAAAACCTAATTCTAAGACAAAAACAAACCGGCAAAAGCTTCACTAAAAATGCAGGACCCCTGCATTTAGGAGGCAGAGGCAGAGCAATCTCTGAGTTTGAGGACAGCTTCGTATGCATAGCAACTTCCAGGACAAATACAGCTACAAGTATGAACTTGTCTCAAACAAACACTATACCAAACCGAAATGTACTACTGCTACTAGTAATAATAAATAAATAAAACAAAAGTTGGAACCAGTCAAACTTGCATTCCGAGAGGAGCCTTTGCATGTGAGGGGAGACCTCTCAGTGCTGGATTAGTGAGATGGCTCAGTAGTAATGCCTGCTACTGCCAAGTCTGATGACCCGAGTTCCAGTCCTCACTGCAGAAGGAGAGAAACAACTTCTTCAGGTTGTCCTCTCACTTCTACATGTGTTCCACAGCACACATACACACCAAGGAATAAATAAATGTAATACAATTTTTAATGCAAAAAAAAAAATTCCCTAGTTCTGACAACCTCCCCCGTAACCCCCACAGTGCCTGTCACTGTGGGAAGCAGGGCTGGAGGCAGGTAGGAGTGACGAGATATGAAAATACTGTCGTGATCCCCGGCCATTGCACATAGTAACTGCGAAGAAGAACAAAAGGAACTCTTTACAAGTTATAAATTCATTAGAGCACCATCGTGACCATTGATAAATGAGCCTCCCAAAATAGCCACCCCTGAGAAACAACAGCAGCCTCTGCTGCTTCGCCCACGTTGCGGCTGTCGGCACGCACTGCATTGCTCATTGCTGTAAGAAGTCATCGGTTTATCTTTATCCGGAATTACTCACTTGTCAGTGCCGTAACAAGCCAACCTTCACTTCAGCTTTCTATTTTATCTTACTTAGGAAGAATTGTTTATGGAATACACGGAAACAGGGCAGCGGTCTGGCCAGTAACTAGAGTCCCACCTATCCGAGTTAACTTCGTTGCTTGTGCATTATAATGTTTGTAGTATGTGTAGGGATGCTTTTCTTAAAAGACCCAGAATCTAAAGTCAGATGCCTAGGATAAAGAGACAACAGCCAGGGCTAGAGAGATGGCTCAGTTGTTAAGAGCACTGGCTGCTCTTCCAAAGGACCTGGGTTCCGTTGTCAGTATTCACGTGATGATTCAACACTGTTAGCAGAGGTTGGAACAGGTTCTGTCCTCTACTGGTACCAGGCATGCATATGGTTCACAAACATACATGTAGGCAAAACACTGTATACATAAAATAACATTTAAAAACAGGAGGCAGAGGCAGGTAGATCTCTGTGTGTTCAAAGCCAGCCTGACCTACATAGTAAGTTCCAGGTCAGCTAAGGCTACACAGTTAGAGTCTGTCTTGAAGGCAGGGGTTGATAACGGGGAAGGGTGGTTTTTTTGCGGGGGGTGGAGGGGTCAGCTTTCACATCTCTTGTGACAGTTGCTGTTACTTGCCTGGAGATTGGGAATAGCCTTGGAAGTGGGTTGCCTTCCTCCACAACAGTCTAAACAGACATTTATCTTTCAAAAGCAAAACCTGTCCTTGCAGTCTCCTACTGCACCTAGGGGCCATTTCATGGATCTCGTAGGCTTAGCTTAATGTACTTCAGAGAAACAGAACCAATGGGATGTGTTGGGGCATGCATGGGTGACACCACCTTGGTGGGAACTGGTTCGTGTGATCGGGAGTCAGGAGAGTCCAAGACAGGGTGGCAGGAGGAGTTGGTGCTGCGTTCTTGTGGAATAGAAAGACTGGGAAGATAAGCAGGAATTCTACACTGGAATCTGAAGACAGACTCCTTTCTTCCTCAGGGAATTGCAATCTGCGGACTGGATGAGACCAAACCACACTGTCGAGGACAGTCTGCTTTACTCAAGGTTTACTGATAGAAATATTGATCAGACTCCTAGTAATACAGTAGCAGCAGCTAGACCACCATTTAACCAAACAGCTGATACCATACTCAGGCTATGTTAACAATAAAATCAACATCGCGTAGCCTCTTTGCCATGCTTGAGGGTTGATACATGCCTCATCTCAGGGTCTTCCTACTTACCCTTCTCTACCCCTAGGCTCTGCTCCCTAACATCCACAAAGCTGTAAGATAACCCACACAACGGCTTTCCTCATCTCCTTTGGGTTTTGCCAGGTGTCTGTATGGCAGTCCTCTCTAATAGCCTCACTATCAACATCCTCTACACCCCACCCCACCCCACCCCCGACTCCGCGCCTGTCTCTGTTAGCCTCCTCTATGCATGGTGTTCCCGACTGTGGCATGCCTTTGAGATGCATTTTCTGCTCTGCTACGTTTGAGTCATGAACAGTTTGCCCCGCACTATAAGCGCCTTAATAGTTTGGGCTTTATCTAACTTGAGCACCGTGCCAGTGATTAAGCTGTTATCCTTCGGCTCCGCACCGCCCCCCTCCCCACTGCCCCCATAATCTGCTTTGTGAGGCTGGGTTGGGCTCTGGGAACCACATTTGTGCTCTGCAAACTGGCTTCCTGTTAGGCTCTGTCAATGGAGGAAGCTGAGTGGGACTGTTTAAATCAGAGGCAGTGGGAAAACACCAAATAAACTGTGAGGAAAAGAGAAGTGTCTCCCAGGTTCCTGGAAATGTGAGGCTTAGCACTGCAAAGCTGTGTTGGGAGCCCAGAGATCATGCGGGGAAGCGCCAAGATCAGCTGGGAGCCCAGGAGCACCCAGGCAAACGCAGTGTTGTGTTTTTCTCTAGGAGAACCGAGGAAGGCAGGGCTATATCAGTCTTAAGGTTGACTGGTTTGAATAATTTCAGCAGGTTTTGAGGGGTACAGGGCACCTCCTTAGGTGTCTGTCTGGAACTTGGCCTTTGTGGTTAGTGCAGTCAGAAAGCCCCCACCCCCCCGCACACACACACACCCCACCCCTGGAGCCTAATAGAGCTGGAATTAGGGAAAGGTAAGTTCTAGGGAGGGTTGTCATCTAGGTGCGTTTATTAGGGTTTTCTAAGGAAACAGAACCGCCTTTAGTTGGAGAAGCCTCGCCTCACAGCAGGCAGTGTTAACTCAGAGACTCATATCTGATCAAAGGGCTGAGAGACTGTTCGTTGGGCAGCCATAACTGTATCGTTCCCTGGAAGGCTCAAGAAACATCATGGGAGAGAGAGGAAAGGATTTACACAATCAAAGTGCGGGTGGAGTGTTGTGAAACACTGACTCCTGCCCAGCATCACATGGCTGCACAAGGTTGGGCCTGCCAATACCTTGCATGGAAAGGACAGTCTCAGGAGGCTCTTCTGTAAGACTCCGGGGAGCCTTAGCTTACCGGGGATCCCCTGAGTGAACCACGTGGAGCTGGGATCAATGCAAAAAGCAAGAGGAATTTATTGTTCCGGTGCACTGGGGTCGTCCCAGACCTGATGGAGAGGCAGTGACCACCAGTATCTGGTTGGGAGTTTTTATATGATTTCCAGGGGCAGAACAGAGCATCAGCAACTAGGCACAATATGATTGGTGGAACAGTGCACCCTTTAAACTGATTGATCTTTAGGGAATGAAGTGACAAGGACTTCCCTTGTCTGAAGGTGAGCAATGGTCAGTCCTGTGGAATGTGTCCCCACCTGCAGTTCGGTTCCGCCCTGTGGTCTGAGAAATGTGAATTAGCCTCTCCCTTCCGGAGGGACCTTCCCAAAGTTCCTGAGCTGATCTTTTCACTTCCTCTCCCTGGAGATTTATAGGCATTTAATGGTTACTAGGAAATTAGAGAAGCAATTTCTTCAGTGGTGTAGCCACTAGTAAGGTACCCATAATCCTGTAAATTACCTGTAGGCACCACCCCTAGTGAAACTCACTGGATCACTGAATAAATACGTAGATACATTAAATTAGAAAGAGGCCCGTTATTAAGAGGAAGAAGCTCTGGGGGGGGGGCATCTAAAGAGGGTCACAGGGAGTGAATAAAATCAAAATACAATATCTACATGTATGAAAGTATAATGGAACTCATTACTATATGTAATTAATAAATGATAATGAACATAAAAAACAGGTATGGACTATTGTAGGTGTTTCAGATTGGCTTACATCACTGGAGGCTGGAGAGTCCAAATAATGAAGATTAGAGCGAGAAGCTGTCCCTGCACATAGCTGGACGTGCCAGAGCGTGAACACGGGAGACACAGCTCCAGTTTGGGGCAGACAGCCTGGACACCTGGAGAGTTACTGGTGTGAGCCCACATTGAATGGCTGGAGAAGCTGGAATCTGCTGTCTGCCAGCTTTGGCACGAGCAGGGAGAATACATCTTGGCTCTGCTGGCCTCCTTCCTCCTTCCTCTAACAGGAGTGTACTCTACTAATCTCCAAGGTGGCTCTCAGCCCAACCAAGCTGACAGTGGAGATAACTCATCGCAGACAGGAAGGCCCCAAGAGCATCAAATGGGGACAATCAGAAGACATCAATTTACAGTGTGAGAGTATACAAGGATGGGGGTGGTGACTCGTGTCTGTTAGATCACAGGCCCTCTAGCTGCTATGAAGAGCCTCACAGATCTGGACACAAGAAGCCACAGTCTTTCTTTCCCCTTTGGAAGGTCTCACAAGAGCCAATCTCATCTTCACTCCTCCTGGGATTCAAACAGAAAGGGCAACAGGCAGAACTGTCTCATTACATATGAACTAGTCCCCTTGTTCTTCAAGATGTCCCTGAACCAGGAATGGCCTTGGGACCTTGGAAATACCTGTTTTGTCCAGATAAATAAGAAAATACCATGTCTGTAAGTCAGGGGAGGCCAACCCACCTTAGGGCTCAACGTTTTCCCCCTCCCCACCTCTCATAATTGACAGCTCTACTGAGAGGATGGAAGCCTTCCCTCTGTGGCTCCGGCAGGCTGTTCCAATAAGTCCTTTGCCTGAAGACAGATACGGCTCTGGGATTCTTCTCTCAGGTAGAACGATTTCCTCTGTTATTTCTCTATGAACTTCCCATGGCTCCCAAACAGCTCTCAACAGCATCCCTTTCTCCTCTCAGCTCCTCCTGGTTTAAATGTTCCCATAGGCTCTGGCATTTGACTACTCGGTCCCCAGCTGGTGGCACTGTTTAGGAGGCTTAGGAGGTGTGGTCCTTTAGGAGAAAGTACTCCATTCCCAGTTAGCTTCCCATTTGAGGGTCAAGATGTGAGCTCTCAGTTGTTCCTGCGGCCATGCCCACTCCCAAGCTTCCCAGGGTGAAGAGGAGCTGTGAACCTAAAGAAACCCTTCCTTGCCTTGGCCATGGCATTTTATGGCAGCAATAAAAAACTGCTGGAGTCATCTTTCTCTTTCTCTTTAAGACCATCTAGCTCTGTAGCCCAGTCCAGCCTTGAAGTCATTGTGTAGCCCAGGATGGCTAGAAAACTTGTGTGATACTGCTGCCTCAACCTACTGAATCCTGGAATTATAGGCATAATCCAGCAGGCCCAGCTGTGCTCACAGTTCCTATGACCTCCTTTAAAAATGCTTCTAATCAGCTAGGCAGTGGTGGCACACACCTTTAATCCCAGCACTTGGGAGGCAGAGGCAGGTGGATTTCTGAGTTCGAGGCCAGCCTGGTCTACAGAGTGAATTCCAGGATAGCCAGGGCTGCACAGAGAAACCCTGTCTCAAAAAACCAACACACACGCACACACACACAAGCTTCTGATCTAATTTCTGGCAATAGTAGCATCTCCTGCAGCAGCCACGGAAGCCAGTTTGTCCATCAGTCTTCTCAGAGATAACAACGCCACCAGCTACCATTCTCGATCCCCAGCAATCTCAACCCTATGGAACCCAAACCTTTTATGGGCTTAGAGATACAGTTAGCAATTATTTATATTGAATTCTGCCTGTTCAAATTGCTGGTAGGATTCTTTCTGTCAATTGTGTCCTGATGGCTTGAATCAGTGCCAGAAGTGGACATAATAAACAGAGCCTTAAAGGGGAACTTTGAAAGAGGCGATACTGAATTGATTCTTGGCTGAAAAATCAAGGCCGAACTCCATGATCATAGAAATGTGGATGCTGGCAGTCTGTGACATCCCAATCAAATGATCATCTGTAGGTTGAATGGACGATGTGCCTACTCAAAGTTCCCTGAGGGACAAGGTGGTGTCCCCCATAATCATTATGATAGTAATGATCTCTGTGGTGTGGGACATATTCTTTTGGATGGGCTGGATGGCTTATAGGAAGACAAAGAAGCTTCCGTGGTAAAGTGGTTGCCTATTATGAAGAGTTGCATTCAATCCCAACATCAATAAACTAACTTGGTCACAGTGGCCCATGGCTGTAACCCAAACCTTCTTTGGGATTTGGAGGTAGAATCCGGAGGATCAGAAGTTCAAGGTTATCTTCTGCTACATATTGAATTTGCCTAGTATACATGACTCTTGTCAGAGGTGGGAGGGCTGACTACGTGGAATTATGACCAAATTTGACAGATAATTAATGTGTTAGTTAGGGTTTCTTCTGCTGTAACCAAACACCATGATCAAAAAGCAAGTTGGGGAGGAAAGGTTTGTTGGGCTTATACTTTTATATTGTAGTCTATCACTGAATGACGTCAGGACGGGAACTCAAACTGGACAGAAACCTGGAGGAAGGAGCTGATGCAGAGGCTATGGGTGGGGGCTGCTTACTGGGTTGCTCCACATGGCTTGCTCAGCCAGCTTTCTTTCTTCCTTCCTTCCTTTCTTCCTTTCTTTCTTTCTTTCTTTCTTTCTTTCTTTCTTTCTTTCTTTCTTTCTTTCTTTCTTTCTTTCTCTCTCTCTCTCTCTCTCTCTCTCTCTTTCTCTCTCTCTCTCTCTCTCTCTCTCTCTCTCTCTCTCTCTCTCTCTTTCTTTCTTTCTTTTTTTTGAGACAGAGTTTCTCTGTATAGCCCTGGCTGTCCTGGAACTCACTCTGTAGACCAGGCTGGTCTCGAACTCAGAAATCCACCTGCCTCTGCCTCCCAAGTGCTGGAATTAAAAATGTGCGCCACCACTGCCCAGTCAGCCTGCTTTCTTATAGAACCCAGAACCACAAGTCTAGGGATGACCCCACAATGGGTTGGGCCCTTCTCCGTCAGTAACTAAGAAAATGTTTTACAGCTGGATCTTATGCATATATTTTCTCAATTAAGCTTCCCTCCCTTCAGATAATTCTAGTTCTGTGTCAAGTTGACATCAGACTAGCCAGCAGGATTAACACACCAGAGAAGAGGATGACATGAATGAATATCTTCCAAATGAGTATTAAAACCTTGTATTTCCACTTTGAGGTGAGAATTCAAAGCTTTTGTCTGAAGGAGCAAACGTTTATCAGCCAGAAAGACAACAAGAACACCTGAGAAAAACCTGAAAACAAGAGCAAGCTTCCAGCTCATCGTGGTTTGGGAGAAGGCTAGTGTGTTGAAGGTTTGGTCCCTAATGCAGCAGTGTTCAAAGATGAGGCCTCTGGGAGGTGCCTGGGTCTTGAATGGCTTCATCTCATGACTAGAGTAACGTTGTTTACAGACTCATGGTTTAATGGGTTTGAAAGATCTGATACCTTCTTCTGGCCTCTGTGGGCAATACGTGCATATGCTACACAGACATATGAGCATGAAGAACAGCCGCACACATAAAGTAAAAATAAAGGCTAATTTTTTCTACTTCCTGGCCAGCATAATGTGAGCAGTTTCATTCTTCCACGTGTTTCCTGCCACAGTGTTCTGCCTCACCAGAGATCTGGGTTGGAAGGGCCAAGTGACTATGGGTTGAAACCTCTAATGCTGTGAGTCAAAATGTTTTTTCTTTAAGTTGATTTTCTCTGGTATTTGAAACAGCAACAAAAAGCAGCCCCAGGGGAGGAGGCTGCCAATTCCCATTGTGCATACCTTGCTATCTTGTATTTTATTCTCTGTTCTTCCTCAGAATTATCTTGGATATTCCTAGACATGTCTTTAATCTTTCTTATGAATTTTGGGTTCTGTGAGTTACACATTAAATCTTTGTTACATTTGTTTTTTTTTTAATTAGCCTTTACTTTTATTTTATGTGTGAGGTGCTCTGCAGGCATGTATGTGCAGCATATACACGTAGTGCCTGCAGGTGCCAGAAGTGGGGAGAGCTTTTTGGGGCCACTCCTAGACACTTGGGCAGACATTTGGCTGGTGTAAACTCAAGATAGAAATCTGACTTTGGGCCTAGACCCAGGAAAGCAGCCCAGATTAAGAGTTAATGCAAAACTCAGAGCGGCCTTCTAGGAAGCTTGAGTGGCATTCCTTTTGTCTTGGTCATCCTGACTAGCCCCTAGAAAGGTGTTTACGGGATTTTGTTTATTGCCTTGCTTGGTCCTTGACCCAGAACTGATCTTATCATTTTACATGTACTTAAAGTAGTATAAAAGCAGACTAGGAAAAAAAAAACAAACCTGTTTCAGTCTCAGAACTGGCTGGGGTCATGCTACAGGGTTGTCTAATTGTCTTTTTTTCTTTTTAATCCTCACTCCTGCTCTGGAGAACCTGTTGACTGTCTGAGCTGGCTTGGTCACAGACGAAGGTTATCAGGTCCTTCATAGCTGGAGTTAGAGATGGTTGTGAAGATAGGCAGATCTCTGTGAGTTTGAGGTCAACCTAGTCTATGTAATGAGTTTCAAAACAGCCAGGGCTATGTAGAAAGACCCTCTCTCAAAAAAACAAAACAAAACAAAACAAAACAAAACAAAACAAAGCAAAACAAAACAACAAGAAGAGCTGAATTTGAAGGTTTATTTAGGCAGACAAATGAAACCTGTCAGTGTTGTTTTTTTGTTTGTTTGTTTTTTGTTTTGTTGTTGTTGTTGAGTTTTGGAAGTTAAATATGTGAAGAGAAGAGCTAATGACTGAACACACAAAGCAATGTGCTGAGCTAATTATTATTTAGCTGTCATCTATTAGCTCCAAACCACTTGTGTCTACTCTATTGGGGCAGGTACTCTGCAAGTCCCTGCCTTGCCCAAGCAGGCTCCCATTAGTGAGCAGATAGGAGGAGACTGGGGAGGAAGAGGGGGCTGGCTCCTTCCTTTGGGTTATCTGAGTTTATGAGCATCACCCAGCAATCCTTCTTCAGCCTGGCCATAGCAGATGCTTCCTGTGGGCTGTCTGAAGACAGTTGACAGCTTTCCCATTCTTGCAGACCAACTCCATCCTGCTTCAGTTAAAAATTACAGTAACAGGGGCTGAGAAACTCCCCTTCTTAGAGATTGAGCTTCACTACTCAGGGCTCCTTAGTTAAGCTTGAGTTTTGATCATTTAAACACCTCCCCTTGGTTCTCCCATCTCAAGCTCCTGGAATCATTGTTTCCAAGATATCCTTTTCTTGCCTCAAAGCCTTGCAGTGGGTATGTCTGTCTGCACATGCTCCAGGCTTAGCCAGTATTTCTATCGTTTTATTGATATAGATAAGGAACCTGGCCCACAGAGCAATTAAGTCACCTTCTGTTGGTCACAGAGCTGGTGACAGTCATACTTTGATAGATATAATAGGTAATCTATTTTTCATATGATTCAGTTTCCTGTTGTAGTCATACTCTGCAGGTACCTGAATGGACCAAGCCTTTGGTCTATCAGGTTGTTTCAGCAGTATGTTAGGCATTGCGGTATTCTGCTTTTATGGGGAAGGAAGAATGGATGGAGAAAAGAAGGGGGGGGGAAGGAAGAATGGATGGAGAAAAGAAGGGGGGGAAGGAAGAGAGACATTTGCATATTGTTAGGACTGGACTTTGGTGGCAAATAGATCTTGAGTAGTATCTCAGAATTACCTTTTACTATGTACAACTTGCACAAATCAAATAGATCACTCTGCTTTTGTTAGACTCCATATATTCTCCAAATAGCTGCACAAGATTTTTAAAAAGGATGGGACATCAATTTGTGGCCTATGACTGCCCCCTAGAGGCAATATTAAAATACTGCTCCATAACTGTGTTAACTATAGTCTCAGAACTGTCCAGCCCAAAAGCCAGCAGTTTCTGCAAGTTAAACAGTCCCTTAGTTGATAATTAGTCACCGGAGTCTCTGCGTTCTTTGAATGGAAAGTCCGTGCTTCTTCGTGGGGATTAATAAGAGTTAGAGGCCTAGGAATATTGGTCAGGTAGTAAAATCCTGTCCTGAAAGCACAGGTCCTGAGTTCACTCCCTAGAAGCCAAATTTTAAAAAACAAAAACAAAACAAAACAAAAGGAAAAAAAGGGTGTGTTTCAGGATACGGTGGCACACACCTTTAATCCCAGCACTTGGGAGGCAGAAGCAGTCGGATATCTGAGTCAGAGGCCAATTTGTTCTACAGAACTAGTTCCATGAGAGCTGGGGCTACATAGACAAACTCTGTCCTTAAAAACCAAACAAAACTAAACCAGACAAACAAAGAAACAAACAGGTGTGATGGTAGTCCAGCATGGGGGGTGGGCAGAGACAGGCGATCCCTGGAATTCACAGGACAGCCAGCCTAACCTATTGGGTTGGCTAGTGTGGGTACAGGCAAACAGAAGAGCCCCAAAGAACCAACCAAGTCCTATGAAAATTTACCCACCACCAATAACAACAACCATGCTTTAAAGAAACAGACTACCCCTGGGTTATGCAAACTACAGCAAACAGCCAACTAAACAAACCCAACAAACAGACAGAAACCCAAAGGAATATGACCCAGTGCATCTTATTAGGCTAAAAAAGGTCTACAATTGTTCATCCTAAACTTATATAAGTTTGGGAGACCAGAGAGATAGGTCAGTGTCTAAGAGCATATACTACTCTTGCAGAGGCCCCAAGTTCAGTTCTCAGCATCTGTTTGGTGGCTCACAACTACCTGTAACCCCGGCATCCTCTGACTTTCAAGAATACCTGTGTGCACATATGCACACACACTTGTGTAAGCACACACATGCACACACAAGCACACGCATGCACACAGGTGCACACAGTATATATCTTTACATTTATATGAGTTTGGGAGTTAAAAGATATGTATATCTGACTCCATAGTAATATAGTACAGCTGGACTAACTTCACACAGTCAAGTGTCCCAGTGACAAAATATATTAAGCAGATACATAGAAGTTTGAGCGTGCCTCAGAAGCTCAGAATAGGTTTTAATGCCCCTCAGGTTTACTCAAAAATCTTTCTTTACCTCCAACAAACAAACAACAAAAGTATCTGCTGCTAGTTTTCAAAAAACAATTAATTTTGGAATTACCAATAAGGATTTTAGACCTACACAACCAATGCCCAACTAACCCAGGATGGTATGAAAAAAGAAAATTCAATCCAAATTTAGTCGTGAATATATTGGCAGAAATACTACAGTAAACACTAAAAAAATAGAATCTGGTATTGTATAAAATCAGTATGTCCTGGGTCAGGGGACCTGGCTCAGTTGGCAAAGTGCTTACCATACAAGTGTGAGGACCCAAGTCTGGGTTCCCAGAGCCCATGTTAAAAAAAACAAAAACAAAAACAAAAAAAACCTGTTTCAGTGGATTTGAGCACCTGTCATGCTGATGGAGGTGGAAACAGGATTCCTGGAGCTCACTAGCCAGCTAGCCCAGCAGAGTCACCCAGCTCCATGTTCAGTGAGAGACCTGCTCTCAACCTCTGGCTTCCACATGCATGTACATGCCCACACACGTGTACACTCAAATCATGTATACACGGACAAATATACAAATACTCCCACACATGCACGCACGCCTTCTGGTCATCGGGATGGATGTGCAGCGTCACTTTAAGAGTCAAGCTCACTGCAGAGCCCAAGAAACACAGGAGACACACTTACACCTCACTGAGAGGCCCAACAGTTGTCCACCACCCGAGCCCTGCTGTCGCTACATCCTAGGGGAACATGCAGCTGCTATGGACAGCAAGGCCTGAGGGAATCACTCTGGCTCAGCGTGCTGGCCTGCATCTCTCACTGCTTCCTACAGCTCTAGTTGTGTGAGCAGATGGCCTGACGCCCACCATCAACACCTCCAAGCCCACACAGCAAAGGCTGCATACACAATGCCCCCACTTATCTTCCCTTTGCAGTCTCCTAGGAAACAGGAGAGTTGAAGACCAAGGTCAGTGCTGTTCGAGCTTGCAGACTGATATGCATTTTCTCTTTATTCACAAATGGACAATTTAAAGTTAGGAAATTGGAAATCTGTCACTCTGGATGCCAGTTAGATGGTAAAGGGGGGAAATGACATGTTTTTCTTTTCCTTTTAGATTTATTTATTGTTATATGTAAGTACACTGTAGCTGTGTTCAGACACACCAGAAGAGGGTGTCAGATCTCATTATGGATGGTGGTGAGCCACCATGTGGTTGCTGGGATTTGAACTCAGGACCTTTGGAGGAGCAGTCAGTGCTCTTAACCACTGAGCCATCTCTCCAGCCCAATGAGTTTTTCTTCTTTCTTTCTTTCTTTCTTTCTTTCTTTCTTTCTTTCTTTCTTTCTTTCTTTCTTTCTTTCTTCCTTCCTTCCTTCCTTCCTTCCTTCCTTCCTTCCTTCCTTCCTTCCTTTCTTCCTTTCTTCCTTTCTTTTCTGTTTTGTTTTTTTGTTTTTCAAGACAGGGTTTCTCTGTGTAGCCCTGGCTGTCCTGGAACTCACTCTGTAGACCAGACTGGCTTCGAACTCAGAAATCCGCCTGCTTCTGCCTCTCAAGTGCTGGGATTAAAGGAATGTGCCACCACTGCCCGGCAAGTTTTTCAAAGATACACAAGCAGCACTAAGAAAGTTAAACACCATCATAATCATTGTCGTCATCATCATCATCGTCGTCATTGTTATTTTAGTTGTTAGCAAGGGCTGAAGAGATGGCTCAGTTCTTAAGAGTATTTGCTACTCTTGCAGAGGACCTGGGTTTGGTTCCCAACATGGGTATGGTAGTTTACAACTACCTGTACTCCAGGTTTGGTGCCCACTTCTGGCTTCCAGGGGCACTGCAGGCACATGGTGAACTTACATACACTTAGGAAAAGTATAAGTACACACTTATATTCATAAAAATATGAATAAATAAATAAATAAATAAATGTTTAAACTTGACAGCAAATTAAAAATGGAAGGCAGGGACCAGTCATAGTGGCACGCCCTCTAATTCTAGCATTGGGGAGGCAGAATTTGGTAGATCTCTGTGATTTGAAGGCTAGCTCGGCCTACAAAGTTAGTTCCAGGACAGTCAGGGCTACATAGTGAGACTCGGTCTCAAAAAACAAAACAAAACAAAATAAACAAACCAACTAGAGAGAATGAGGCAGCACCGTCTCTCCATGTAGACGATATTCCTGCCAATTCAGAAAAATCCAGAGAAAAACTAACTGAACTAGGAGAGTTCCACAGAATGGCTAAGAATGTGATCGATAACAACAGCCAAATCCAGTATATTCATATTTAAAAGAATAAGAAACCAGAAAGTGTGATGAGTGAAAGGATTCTGGCCCAGAGCTCACCAACCAGACTAGGCTGGCCGGCGGTCTAGAGAGGCTCAGGGATCCACTTTGTTCTATCTTCTTCCTAGTGCTCAGATTGTAAGTGCCCACCACACGCATGGCATCTTCACAGGAGTACCAGCGCCAGATTCAGTCCTCATGCTTGTGTGACAAGCACTTCACTGAGAGAGCTGCCCCCAGGCCTGACAGCTTTCTTTTTCTTTTCTTTTTCCTTTCTATTTTCTTTTCTTTTCTTTCTTTCTTTCTCTCTCTCTATTTTTTTTTTATTTTTTTACTTATTTGAGTGTGCACACATGCACTCTGCAGGGCACATGCAGGGCACATGCAGGGCACAGAGGACAGACAACTCTCAAGAATTGGGACAAATTGATATTCTGTTATTGGAAACACCACATTAAAAATGCATTTATTTGTTTCTACCTTTAGCTATCACAAGTAGGAAAGACACCATTAGTGAACATTTGTGAATGAATAGTGGAGATATCTGTTTTTGAGGATAGGAACCCAGAGTGAATATTCTTGAGGATGTGGTCATTCTATGCTTAATTGTTTTTGAAGAAGAGTCAAATTATTGAGACTCACCATTGCAAATTCCCACTAGCAATGTCCAAGTGTTTCCACTTCTCCACATCCCTGTTGTCTTAGTCAGGGTTTCTATGCCTGCACAAACATCATGACCAAGAAACAAGTTGGGGAGGAAAGGGTTTATTTAGCTTACACTTCCACATTGCTGTTCATCACTAAAGGTAGTCAGGACTGGAACTCAAGCAGATTAGGAAGCAGGAGCTGATGCAGAGGCCATGGAGGAATGTTTCATACTGGCTTGCTTCCCCTGGCTTGTTCAGCTTGCTTTCCTATAGAACCCAAAACTACCAGCTCAGGGATGGCACCACCCACAATGGGCTGGGCGCTCCCCCCTTGATCACTAATTGAGAAAATGCCTTACAGCTGGATCTCATTGAGGCACTTCCTCTGCTGAAGCTCCTTTCTCTATGATAACTCCAGCTTGTGTCAAGTTGACACACAAAACCAGCCAGTACACCTACCAAAGACCAATAATTACTATTGTCCATTTTTAAGATATAGCCATTATATAGGATATGAGGTGGATTTTATGTATATATTTATTAGTAGTAGCAGTATTAGGATTTTTGAGACAGGGTCTCTGTAGATTTGGTTGGCCTAGAGCTCACTGTGTATACCAGGTTAGCTTTGAACTCAGAGATCTGCATCCCTCTACCTCCCACGTGCTGGGATTAAAGGGGTACACCACCACATCTGACCGTGGTTTCATTTATATTTCCTTAACGACTAATGCTGATCTTGTCATGCACTTGTGGACTGTGAAGAAGATAGATACGTTCATCTTCTTCAGAGAAATGTCTACTCAAGCATTTTGCCTGGTTTTAAATTCAGTGGTCCATCTTTTTGTCATTGAGTTTTAAGAATTCTTAGTATACCTGTCCCCTAAAAGGCTCTGCCAGAGCTTGACCAATACAGATGTGGATGCTCGAAACCAACTATTGGTCTGAACACAGGGACCCCAGTGGAATCGTTAGGGGAAGGACTGAAGGGGCTGAAGGGGATTGCAACCTCATAGGAAGAACAACAATATCAACTAACTGGACCCCCCCCCCGCTCCCCACCCCAGCTCCCAGGGACTAAACCACCAACCAAAGAGTATACATTGAGGGATCCATGGCTCTAGATACATATTTAGCAGAGGATGGCTTTATCTAACACCAATGGGAGGAGAGGCCTTTGGTCCTGTGGAAGCTCAGTGCCCCGGCATAGGGGGATGCTAGGGTGGTGAGGCAGGAGTGGGTGGGTGTGTGGGAGAGCCCCCTCATAGAAGCAGGGAGGGGGATAGGATAGGGGGTTTGTGGAGGGGAAACCAGGAAGGAGAAGAACATTTGAAATGTAAATAAATAAAATAACTAATAAAAATTCTTTATATAGTCTGGATAGTAGATTTTCACTGGATATTACTTACAAATGTCCTCTGCCTTTCAGTAGGCTGTTTCTCTATAGGGTCCATTGGTGTATACTGGTTTTTAATCTTGATTAAGTCTAATTTATCTATTTTTGTTGATGCTGTTATTTCTTGTACTTTTGATATTTTATCAAGAAAATTATTGCCAATCCCAAAATTTTTAAATTACATTTTATTGATTAAATTATTGATTAAGCCGGGCGTGGTGGCACACGCCTTTAATCCCAGCACTTGGGAGGCAGAGGCAGGCAGATTTCTGAGTTCGAGGCCATCCTGGTCTACAGAGTGAGTTCCAGGACAGCCAGGGCTATACAGAGAAACCCTGTCTCAAAAAAATTATTGATTAAATCATTATTCAGAGAGAGAGAGAACATTATGCTACAGCACAAATATGGAGATCAGAGACAACTTTTGGGAGGGAATTGGCTCTCTCCTTCCACCAGGATTGGACTCAGGCAGGAGGCCTTTTACCTGCTGAGCCCTCCACAGACAATTTAAGAAGTCATTAATTTATCTTTATGTATGTGTACGTGCCTGATTGTTGGGCTGGAAAGATGGCTCAGCCGTTAAAGGCTAGGCTCACAACCAAAAATTAAATGCTTTCTTGTACAAGTTGCCTTGGTTATAATGTTTTATCACAGCAAAAGAAAGTATATAAGACAGATTCCCAGGATTCAGTCCTAAGCATCGATAAAAATAAAAGGAAATAAAAGAAATGTTAAGGGGACTGAAGAGATATCTCCTTGGTTAAGAGCACTTCCAGGGAACCTGGGCTTAATTCCCAGCATCCACACCACAGCTTACAACCATATATAATTCTGGATAAAATAAATTTATAAATGTAATGATTGTCTATAAACATTCTCTTGTATAAAAATATTTCTTTATTTTTATTATGCTTTTGAGTGTTTTGCCTGAATGTGTGGGCCATGTATGTGGTCGGTGCCAATGAAGATATAAAAGAGCTTAAATCCCCTGAAACTGGAGTTACAGATGGTTGTGAGCTGCCATATTGGTGCTGGGAATTGAACCTAAGTCTTTTTGTTTGGTTTGGTTTTTTTAGACAGGGTTTCTCTGTGTAACAGAGCCCTGGCTGTTCTGGACTTGCTAATGTAGACCAGGCTAGCCTCGATCTTACAGAGATCACCCTTGCTCTCCTCTCAAGTGCTGGAATCAAAGCTGTGTGTGCCACCACGCCTGGCCAAGAAGAGCTGTTAAGAGCTGATCCATCTTTCCAGCCTCCATCCCTTGTTTATTTTTTTCATTTTGTTGCTTACTGTTTCATTGTTGTTTTCTCATGTTTTACTTTTTATGTCAGTCTCTCCATATGTTACAACTTTCCTTGCGGGGAAACCATGTCTCTTAAGAGTGATCCCCAAGTCAACAGCTTGCACATCACCTGGGACCTTGTTAGAAATGAACTTTCTTGGTTTTATCCAAAGATCTACTCTGGGAGTGGAGTTCAGCACTCTGAACAGACCCCGTGTTATGGTTCCCTATGCATGCATAGGTTTTAGTACTGCTGTCTGAGATATGGAACCTTCCATGTACAGAGCTAGAAGCTCGGGGTATTGGTGAACCCGGTGCTGTGAGATGTCTATGTAAGGCAGGAAAGTGGCCACCAGCTCTAGACTGTGACAGACTTGAACATGACTTCCTCCTGCCCACACAGTAATGTGTTCCTGGCTCACAGATAGCCTGTTTTAGCTTCTGGTCCCTCAAACAATCTCCAAGCCACAAACACTGATTCAGTTAGAACTCAAAGGACCCCTGGTGACTGTGGCTGCCAAGAGCTGCAGACTTCCGTTTGGTTTGTTCTTTCTTACTTTTTTTTTTTTTTTTCTTCCCTCTGGTGCTGAAGATGGAACCCACAGCCTTGCACATGCTATGCGAATGTTCTAACTAAGCTACATCCCTAGCCTCAAGCTTGTTCTTTTCTTTAGGAGCCTGCTGCAGTATAGCTCTTAGCACCTGCCCCTCCACATTCATGTTTGCTGTTCCCGCTAGGGCTGTTGCTTCACATAAATACACCTCCTATGACAGCAACCCACAGCCTGTGATTCAGCCTCAGTGAGAGAGGCCCAGACACCCAATGTGCTAAGAATAGAATTTTCCATTCCAACTTTATTGAAAAGATGCTTTTTCTCTGCTTCATTCATCAGATATTAAAACTCTACTAAATGTCAAAGAGTTGTACAGTGGGCTGAGGAAACTGTGCTAAATAACCTGACAAGGTCCTTGCACAAGAGCACAATACAGCTTGTGTCAAGCGTGGCTGTGATATGTAACCTCCTTCTGTGTAATACAGAAAAGAATGCTTCCTACTTTCCTACTCACTGCGAGACCCAGAGCACTGTAAAGACCCGTAATTCTAAAATCCATTATCATGTGAAAAGATGAGTCCTATCTACTGCCAGAGCTTGAGTTCATCACTGATGTCGTAGGCGGATTTCCAGAGCATTTAATGAGATAGACAGGTCTGGTTTGTCACGACTCTTATTGTTCTGATGGTTATGCTGTCTGACGCAGTCACTTTTGGGACACCTAAAGGGGGTAACATGGTCTGTCTTAGTCAGGGTTTCTATTGCTGCAATGAAACACCACGACCAAAAAGCAAGTTGGGGAGGAAAGGGTTTATTGGGTTTATACATCCACAGCACAGTTCACCATCAAAGGAAGCCAGGACAGGAATTCAAGCAGGACAGGAACCTGGAGGGAGAAGCTGATGCAGAGGTCATGGAGGGGCGCTGCTTACTAACTTGCTTCACATGGCTTACTCAGCCTGCTTTCTTATAGAACCCAGAACCACCAGCCCAAGGGTGGCCCCACCACGATGGGCTGGGCCCTTCCTGTTAATCACTAAGTAAGAAAATGCCTTTCAGCCAGATCTTAGGGATGTACTTTTTCAACAAGGCTTCCCCCTCTCTGATGGCTCTAGTTTGTGTCAAGCTGACATAAAATAGCTAGCACATGGGGCTTAGGGAAAAAAAATGTGCTGTTAAAGATGGTTACAGAGGCACTGCATGTTCTATAAACAAACTAAATGGTCATTTTGCCAATGTGAGCAAACTGTTGGGATGTCTAGGTAAAAGGAGATGATAATCTCTACTTTGAAATGTGGATGGGG
Source organism: Mus musculus (assembly GCF_000001635.26). Lineage (NCBI taxonomy): Eukaryota > Metazoa > Chordata > Mammalia > Rodentia > Muridae > Mus > Mus musculus. The sequence continues at coordinate 123,146,546 of NC_000070.6, read as the reverse complement.
AGGGGACAGGGTTCTGGTATAGTGGCCCACTTCCTTTAATCCCAACACTTAGGAAGCAGAAGGATGTATGAGTTTGAGATCAGCCTGGTTTGTATAGCTTGTTACAGGCCAGTAAAGGCTAAATAGTGAGACTGTCTAAAAATAGAAACCTCCATGTTATTGGGAAGATAGCTCAGTGCACATACTACTTGTTGAACAAGCATGAGGACATGAATTCAACTCCAAGAATCTATGCTAAGAGAAGGAGGAGGAGGAGGGATGAAGAAGAAGAAGGAGGAGGAAGGAGGAGGAGGAGGAAGAGCAGAAGGAGAAGAAGAAGAAAAGAAGAGGAAGAGGAAGAGGAAGAGGAAGAAGAAGAAGAAGAAGAAGAAGAAGAAGAAGAAGAAGAAGAAGAAGAAGAAGAAGAAGAAGAAGAAGAAGAAGAAGAAAAGAGGAAGAAGCAGCAGCCAAGGATGGTGATGCATCCGGAACTTGTAGCTTCAGGGCTAGAAAGGTGAGGATCTCTCCAGATACACTGTGGCATGCATGTACACTCACACCGCACATAAACATGCTACATTACCTCCCACCCCAAGCCGCCACACATACACACTGAATACAAATTTCTTAAGTTTATATGGCACTGGGCACAGAGGTACAGTCCTGGAGTTTCACCACCAGTCTCTCAACACTCCTTTCTGAGCTGCTTCATAGACTTCTGGACTTCAGCTCTCTGCTCTGAAGGATATGGGATGTGTCCTTGTACATCAGCGGGCAGCAAAGAGAAGAGTTGTCCTTGAGACTCACCTGTTATTGCCACATGAAGTTAGTAGTGAGAAAGGAGAAGTATTGTGAATTAAAAGGGGAAAAAAGTTTCCCACTGTGTGGTTTTGTTTCTAAGACAGAGTCTCCTCTAGCACAAGGCTTACCTTAAACATAGGCTGGCCTTGAGCTCTTGACCTTCCTGCCTCTATCTCCTAATGCTGGGATTACTGACGTGTGCTACGATACCCTGACAAGGTGTATCCCAGACTGAAACCCTCCTGCTTCAACCTCTTCAGCATGGCTAATTATGTGGCTTTTTTTCTAATGCTCAATTCTACAATCCTCTGACACCAACTCGATGTCCCAGAATTCAATTCAACTCAATTCAGATCTAACACAGACAACACAGGTTAAGGATTCAGCCCCATCAGACTGCTCCCACCTTTAGACACTAACCAAAATGCAGTCCTCATGCTATCTGTACTCTGCCCAGATGACTACAAATTTGAGGGCTTCCCTGACCCCATCCTCCTCAAATTCAGTAATTCTCTAAAACACTCACAATGCTCAAAAAAGAGAATACATTATGATAGCAATTTATTATAAAAGGTACAACTAAGGAAGAGCCTAATGGAAGATTCATGGACCAAGAAGATGCTGTAGGGGACATAATCATACTCTTTAAGCATGGCCTGGCCTGCCATCCTCAAAATACATCAACATATTCAGCTAGCCAAAGCCCCCAGGTGTGGGGTTTCCTTCCATGGGCTTAGCTGAATCACTGATGGTAGAATTCAATTTCCTGTCTCCTACCTTCTCTGAGGGATCTGGAGGTGGAACTAAAACATTCAGCCCCTGATGAAGATGCTGATTCCTCTCATAACCAGTTCCCATCTTGAGACAGTGAAAGGGCCCCACAATGATTCAACTGCTGAGCAATAACTCAGAAATGATCCAAAATGGGATAACTATGAATCGCAGAAGACTTGATCACATCATCCAGGCAATTCCAAGGGGTTTTAAGCACTTGGAACTTTGGTCAAAGATCAGTTACACAAATGTATTCTTTTTTTTTTTTTTAAGATTTATTTATTTATTTATTTATTTATTTATTTATTTATTTATTTATTATATGTAAGTACACTGTAGCTGTCTTCAGACACTCCAGAAGAGGGCGTCAGATCTCTTTACAGATGGTTTTGAGCCACCATGTGGTTGCTGGGATTTGAACTCAGGACCTTTGGAAGAGCAGTCAGTGTTCTTACCTGTTGAGCCATCTCACCAGCCCCACAAATGTATTTCTAATACACCTTCACCACCAGCTCTTCCCTAGTCTGCTACATTAACATCTTGTTCTCCTGGGCTCCACTCAATCCAATCTAGACCCAATGGGCAGTGTCTTAGTTAGGGTTTTCTGCTGTGAACAGACACCATGACCAAGGCAACTCTTATAAAGGATAACATTTAACTGGGGACTGACTTACCAGTTCACAGGTTCAGTCCAGTTTCATCAAGGTGGGGATATGGCAGTGTCTAGGCAGGCATGGTGCAGAAGGAGCTGAGAGTTCTACATCTTCATCTAAAGGCTACTAGGAGAAGACTGGATTCCAGGCAGCTAGGATGAGGGGTGTAAAACCCATGCCCACAGTGACACACCTCATTCCATGGGCCAAACATATTAAAATCCCAACAGTCAGGTTATTGTTTTAAAATGAAAATGACATGCTTGTGGGGGGTGGGGTGTAGTGAGAATTTTGATTGCTTTAAACACTGTAGTGGCTGTTCCTGGTTGTCAACTTGACTATATTTGGAATGAACTACAATCCAGAATTGGAAGGCTCACCAGTGACCCTTATCTGAAGGCTGGGAGATAGAAGTTTCTGATCTGGATCTTGGTACGGAGATCTTGAGGCATAGTGACTATGGATTCCAGAAGATTAAGACAGGGAGATCCCTGAGTTCAAGGTCATCTGGGATAAAGGTGTGGTGGCACACACCTTTAATCTGGGCTACACCTTCTGCTGGAGACCATATAAAGACATTGGAAGAAGGGAGTCTCATTCTCGGTCCTTCCCCTGCTTGCCGCATGGGACTGAGCAACTGCTAGATCCTTGGACTTCCATTCACAGCTACTACTGAACCATTGTTGGGAATTGGACTGCAGAGTGTAAGTCATCAATAAATTCCTTTACTATATAGAGGCTATCCATAAATTCTGTGACTCTAGAGAACTCTGACTAATACAAACACAGAAATGTTATAGGAATATGTTTTTGTTTTAATCCCAGGTATGGGATAGGAGGTTGTGTTAGATTGTCTACAGCAGCAGATTATGATTTGCCTCGTGCTAGCAGGAGCCTGATTTTGCCAGCTGCAATATTTGCAAGTGTATGATGTTTGGAATTCTGGGGACTCTTGAGAGGGTGTAAAAATGCAAGTGCCCTAAGAGTGGTGTGGCAGCAGCAGCTGCTACTGCCCCTGTGGCTGCTGCCACCATTGCTGATTGCTGATTGCTGGTTGCTGGTTGAAACTGTCCTGAAAACCGTGAAGATCAAAACCACCCCAAGGAACTTGATGCTCCTAGTCAGCAGGAAGTAGTCTAATGGTACCGATGCCCCCTTTCTCCTCTAGCCTTCTTTCTTTCCTACCTAGTGTTGGGAGTTGGAAGGGATAAGGATGCAGATGGATGGTAGGAAAGGGAACCCATAAAGTAGCCAAAAGTCCAGCTGCAGGCGGGGAGCAATGACTGGAGATATCTCGCAGTGGCTAAGAGGGCTTGTTGCTTTTGCAAAGAAACCCAGGTTCAAGATCACCACTCATGTGGTGGCTCACAACCATCCATAGCTCCAGTATAGAGGATTTGATGCTGCCTTCTGACCCCTGTGGGCACCAGATATGCACATGGTGCGTATGTGTGCATACAAGCATGCAAAACATTCATACACATCAAGTAAATCTTAAAAAATTAATATGTACCCACAGAGAAGTGTAGTCTTCATCCCTCATCAAGGAAACTTCTGTTTGCAACAGTTGGATGTCACTACAGAAAACAATAGCCAATCAATATGCAGAGTTGAGGAGCCCGGTTCCAGTGGATACATCTACAAAATACTCCCACACCTATGGCCCAGGGAGCATTGCAGAAAGGGTGTGTGTGTGTGTGTAAGCCATAGGATTTTGGCTTTTGCTCTAAGACTGTGTTTCTTAGTAACATCAGAAGTACACTCAGAAAGTCTCAAGAGCTTGGCCACCCAAATATGAGCTGAGTAAGGAGGACACCAATAAACACACCAAGCTGCACAGGATAAAGCCAGCAAGACCCCAACACTACACAAAGAATTACAGGCAACTGAGTGGATCCGGGAGCAGGAAAATGGCTCTCCTCAGGGAAGAAATAGTCAGCTCCAGTGTGCCAAATGGTCAGCTCTAAAACCACACAAACAAGTAACATTACGCCGGACATGGTGGTGCACGCCTTTAATCCCAGCACTCGGGAGGCAGAGGCAGGTGGATTTCTGAGTTCGAGGCCAGCCTGGTCTACAGAGTGAGTTCCAGGACAGCCAGGGCTACACAGAGAAACCCTGTCTCGAAAAACCAAAAACCAAAAACCAAAAAACAAAACAAAAACAAAAAACAAGTAACATTATATGAATTCAACTGGTTATATTTAGGAATACATATATGTATATATAAATATATAGTTGGCATGTAGTAACAATTGACTTAAAAAAAAAAAGAGGCCATACATTTGAAGGATAGTGGGAAAAGGATTACGGGAGGGCTTTGGGGGAGGAAAGGAGAAAAATGTTATATTTAAAATATAATATCAAAAATTAAAAAGTGGGAAAAGATCAGTGTAAATGTGACCATGTAACTTCCTTGCTATCACCCCATGATAGCTTCTCAAAATCCCCAAGTTTTTCACAAAGCTTGCAGGCCCTGACATGAGGTGGCCTCTACCCATCTCTCCTGCCTGAACATGTGTCCTCCATTTCCACCTCATTATGCTCCTGCCTCTCAGCTCAGCTTCCATCTTAAAAGTCTCCTCAAGGGGCTGTGAGGTGGCTCAGCTGGTAACAGCGCTTGCCTTGCAAACCTGGGACCTGATCTGGTAGGAGGAGAGAATCTACTCCATCAAGTTGTCCTCTGGCTTCCACAAGTATGCGTATACACACACATTTGAATAACAAAGTTTATAAAAGTTACCTCAGGAAAATCTAAATGCTCTGCCTACAGTAGCTGAGGATATGGATCAGTGGTAGAATATTTGCCGAGGAATGGTCTTCAGCTCTACGTCTGATCTCCAGCACCGTAACTGAAGGGACCCGCACACAGTGTTCCCTCTTGAACACTGGGTTAGGCACAAACCACACTCAAACACCTATTTCCATAGAGAGATCCTTTACTGAGCAGGGGAAAGTGACTGTTCTCCGCTCAGGCAGACAGCAGCAGCAAATGACCTTGTGGGTGTGATGTTTTTTTAAGAGGAAAAAGAGGGGAATCTGTGATAGAATGGCTAGGATGTGGTGGTCATGTTTTGGTTGACCGTATTAATTAGGGTAGGCCAAGGGGGGATTTGACTGTTGTAGTGGCTATTTCTGGTTGTCAACTTGACTATATCTGGAATGAACTACAATCCAGAATTGGAAGGCTCATCAGTGACCCTAATCTGGAGGCTGAGAGATAGAAGTTTCTGACCTGGATCTCAGTATGGAGATCTTGAGGCATAGTGGCTATGGATTTCAGAAGATTAAGACAGGGAGATCAAAGATTAAGATTAAATTCCTTTACTATATAGAGACTACCCACAGTTCTGTGACTCTAGAGAACCCTGACTAATACAATTGTTGAACTTTAATACTTTGATAGCTGGACCTTGGTGATCATCCTCAGGAGGAGGCCAAATAAGGGAATAGACCTTATTTGGCCTACGGCTAGCTTTAGGAATATAACCCTGTTTGTTTGTTTGTTTATTAGCAAGGCAGAGGGAATGGGGAGAAGGACAAGGCCTGCCACACCTGTGCTTACCAAGCTTGGGCCTGCTAGAGCCCTTTAACAATACAGCAAAGCTTCCTGTGGTGGTATATGCTTTTAGTCCCAACCCTCAGGAAGAGATCTCTGTAAGTTCAAGGTCAGCCTGGTTTACATAGTGAATTCCAAGATATTCAGGACTACATAGGAAGATCCAGTCTCAAAATAAATACATAAAATAAAACTTGTTAAATTTCTATTTGAGGTAGGTTGGTGGTATTCAATTGGGATTTCAGCACTGGGGAGGCTGAGATCTGGAAGGCATAGTGGGATACTCTAACAAGCAAACAAATGTGATCCTACTGTTTTGTACTGCTATTGAGAACCTATAAATTTAAATATTACGTTAGAACAAGAGTATAGCAAACACTTTGCCCAAAGGGCCAGATGGTAAAATATCAATGGCCGTGGGAGGAACAGGTCTCTTCCCTTTGTAACATGAAAGCAGCCAGACAATAGAAAAGGAACGGATGTGGCTATACTCTAACAATTAAACTTCGTGATATTGAAATTTTAATTTCATATAATTTTCATCTCTCAAGAAATATTGTCGATCCTTCGCCTCACCCCGGTTCAAAGTGTAAAAACCGTTCTTGGCTCCCGAATTGGCCAAAAACAGCTGCCTGGACAGCCCGGACCATAGTGTGTTGGTAATGGTTCAATTGCCGTTAATATCTAGGTTGATCAGACCAAGGTTTGTTTCCTTCCAGCTCTGGGAGCTACAGCCAAGAAGGGGCGGAGCCTGCAGCCGCACAAAGACCCGCCCCGACCTAAGGGGAGGGGCGACGGCGAGGGGGCCGGCCGAGTGCCGGCTTCCGGCGGAAACGGGCGCGAGCAAGATGGCCACCACCAAGCGTGTGCTGTACGTGGGTGAGCAGGCGCGGGAGCTAGACTTAGTCTGAGCAATGTGGGAAAGGGGGAAAGCAGCCGGGGTCTATGGAGGGCTTGCTGGGCCTGAGGGTGTGAGCCCGAGATGGAAGGACAATTCCGGCGACCTTCCTAGTCCACTAAGCGCACAGGAACCCCGACGAGTGACAAGAATTTTGGGCTTCCAAATCCCTCCCGCCCATTCGTTTTACAAACATTCAGTGCGGAATGGCTGGATCTCTGCCCTAAAGGAGGAGTTACCAGACTATCTAGGAGAAAGTGGGAAATAACCTACACACCCTAGCGTTGTAATAGGGACTAACAATGATGACAGGAACTTGGGTGAGGGCAAACTTTCTGTTGCCGGGACGCAGAAGTTGAGCAGGAGTTGGGCAAAGAGTCAGAGTAGAGGCAAAGCTGTTCGCTGCACCGGAGCCGAAGCTCAAAGGCGTAAAAGAGCCTGGCGCCTAGGGGCAGCTGGGTCATTTTTCGAGAAACTCAGGGAAATTGGGGAAAACAAAATGGAAGATACAAGAGAGATCGGCGAGAGTCGGATGATAACCCTGTGTACACTACCAAGGAGCTCTCACTTTATCTTGAGGACAGTGACATTTAAGACTTTGAAGTCTAAGAGAACCGATGGATTCATTTCCACTTATATTTGGTTGGGGGGGGGCGGTTGGAGGAAGGAATTGAGGCAGAGAGGTCAGTTACAAAGCTTTCACAAGAGTTGGAGATCGAATCAGAACTGTTTAAAAGGAGATTGAAGAAAGGAAAGTAGTGTGGGTAGGCTGTAGAGAGAGATGTTTGTGTAGACAAAGGACTGGATGGAAAGATCCCTCCCTTTGCCTGTCATACCAGTGACAGGCAAAGTCCCTGGTGTGCAGGGACCTCTGAGTGTGTAGGACAGCGGCTCAGAAGGTCCTTGGCTCATTTGCAGGCGGGCTGGCAGAAGAGGTGGACGACAAGGTTCTTCATGCTGCATTTATCCCCTTTGGAGACATCACAGATATTCAAATTCCTCTGGACTATGAAACAGGTGGGTCATTTGAGTGTCTTTAACGCTCATTACCCTCCGATAGGGAAAGAATTAAAGTCACATTCCAGTTCTAAATTTACATTCTTAAGTTCTAGTAGAATTCTTGCCCACCATATGAGGCTTTGGTTTCAGTTCCCAGCACTAATCACACAGAGACACACACAGAGGGGCAGAGACACACACAGAGACACACACAGAGGGGCAGAGGGGCAGAGACACACACAGAGACACACACAGAGAGGCAGAGGGGCAGAGACACACACAGAGACACACACAGAGAGGCAGAGGGGCAGAGACACACACAGAGAGGCAGAGGGGCAGAGAGGAGAGAGACAGGGTGGGAATAGCAAGATCTTTAAACTCTGAGTCTGGGGAATCTCCCCACCCCCTAAAAACCAGTAGAGTAGTTGATGGCCACGGTGGCACATGCCTGTAAACCTAGCAATTCAGAGGCTGCAGCGGGAGGATAGAGTTTAAGGTCAGTCTGGGCTACAGCAGAAACATATGCAAGAAATGTTCTACTGACTTTCTAGTTGGCACTGTTGTGTGGGGGCTTTTTCTTAGCTCAGAATTTGTCTCAGGATAAAACTGAATCTCCTTACAGGTTTTAGAATTTATCTGTAGTTGATCAGATTATATATTTGGTTGATGGCTTTTTTTTTTTTTTGGCCTGTATTTGTTTTTGTTTTGTTTCTATTTCAAAATGATTTAACTGTGTTGTCCGGGCTGGCCTCCAAACTGATGATCCTTCTGTCTTAGCTTCCTAAGTAGTTAGCATTACAGGTGTGTGCTGTGGCACCTGGAATCAAATTGTAGATTTGGATAAATAGTTGATTTGCTAAATAACTTACCTTGCCAGTTTACACTTCATGAGAAGTTGAAGTTCAATATGTAGCTTTAAAAAAAAAAAGGATTCATTTATTATTATATCTATTATATCTGTAGCTGTCTTCAGATGCACCAGAAGAGGGTGTCAGATCTCATTAGGGATGATTGTAAGCCACCTTGTGGTTGCTGGGATTTGAACTCAGGACCTTTGGAAGAGCAGTCAGTGCTCTTAACCGCTGAGCCATCTCTCCAGCTCCTCAGTATGTAGCTTTATCCCTAGAAGATGTTTATTATTGCTTCAGGTATTAAGAGGAATCAAAGGATGAGGGTCCTTTGTAAATCATGACTGAGTAGGTTTTCTGGTGTCTGGACATGGTATGGGCCGGCTTCTTTGTGATTGTTCTCTTTTCTTCTCTTGCCTCACATAGCAGTTACCTAGATCTTTGTGTTTATTTCCCTTTTTTGCAGAAAAACACCGAGGGTTTGCTTTTGTTGAGTTTGAGTTGGCAGAGGTGAGACTTTTGTGCTTTGCTTAAGTCTTTTGTTCCTACAGAGAAACAGTTCTCAGCCTGTGGGGGTTGTATATCATGTATTTAAGTTATGATTCATAACAATGGCAGAATTACAGTTATAAAATAGCAACTAAATAATTGTATAGTTTGAGGTCCCCACAGCATGAGGAACTGTATTAAAGGGTTGAGTACCTACTGCTAAAGCGGAAGCTATTTCCCATTTACTTAGGTTCCGGGTCCTAGGGTAATGCTTTCAGAGGTCCAGAAATGCTGTTTGAAGCAAGGCTTCCTAGTAGACTGATCTGTCAATAACAGCTCAGACCCAGTCAGACCCTGCCTGTCTTACTCTGCAGGGCTCTTCCAGCTCTGTTCACTGAACATTCTTGCCTGGCTGTGCAGGTGATTATCTCTTAAGCCTTCAGCTAGAAAAAACACCTTCAGCTAGAAAGAGATTATGGTACAGTGAGCTGAAAAACTGCCCAAGAAGTGTTGTTGGTCACACACCCCACCTAGGCAGGAAGTACAGAGGTGACTTTTTCCTGTTTATTTTGCTACCAAGTGTGCATTTAGACACACAAGAAGTATTCCACTACAAGCCTAAACTTACACTTTGCATTTCCTTGGCAGGATGCGGCAGCAGCTATCGACAACATGGTATGGCTGGGGATCCTCATTCTAACTGAAGGTGCCTTTCGCTGGTACAGTGGGCCCTTGTTCAGATACTGGTATTCTGAATTTCTGAAGTGTCAGGATTGGGTGGGGAGGTAAAGGTTACCTTCAAGTAAAAACATCCACTGTGGGCTGGTCAGTAGTAAAATTGGTTCCCGCCCAGACGCCTCCCCGTTACTTGAGCACGTCCTGCTCACTGATCTGCTTGGCTTGTCTCTCACTGGCCGTCCACCCTACGTGATAGCAAACGGGAAGGGTTTCATGAAATAGTAGACCAGTTAATAACAGAGAAGAGAGATTCAGGAAGAGGTAACCAAAGGCCACGCTACTGACACAGCTGATTAGAACAGCTGGAAGAGTCCTTGGAAACAATGGCACTCTTCAAGATCTGTGGCCTGCCTAAGACACTTATATGTCATGTCAGAGGTGAAGTGCAAAGGTGTCATATCCTGTGGCTAGAACTTTGCTGGGAAAAAAATCTATAAAACTAATCATCTCTGGTTACATATTTCCATTATAAATCAATGCGTAATTGATTCTCATACTAAGAAATTTACACTTTTATGTTTTTCTGGTTTCATAAAATTCTAATAAAAGACTTTTTTTTTTTTTTTGCCACAAAGTTTTCACTGCTGACTTAAGGTTTACATTAAGTGGCCTTTCCTGGTGCTGATATCTTGCTGAAGTTGTTTATTCATTATCCTCTACCACCTATTTTCCATGTATGCTATTTCAAAGCCGATCTTGCTTTCAAAGGTGAACTCAGATCTATGTACATTTTTCCCTGTCACTTGCATCCTTTGAGCTCAGAATTACTCTTAGTAGTGCAGGTCTTTGGTGGTATTACAGGTTTGCAGCAGCTCTGGGGAGGAAGTACCTTGTAATTTTCTTTCCTTGATACTGTTTGTGGTGAGAGCATAGCTTTCATTGCTAAGGGATCTAGGATTCAAAGGAAACACCAATCAGGTTTCAGAAGTAAATGAAAAGCTGCAGAGTTGTTTGTTTGAGACAGGGTTTCTCTGTATAACACTGGCTGTCCTCAGACTCTAAACTACCCTTGAACTCAGAGATGACCTGCCTCAGCCTCCTGAGGATTACAGATGCATGCCACCACCACCTAGGTGCTGCCAGAGTTTTGTAACCTGACAGTTTAAGCAGCTGGATTTACAATCTTTTCAGAATGAATCTGAGCTCTTTGGACGGACGATTCGTGTCAATTTGGCCAAGCCAATGAGAATTAAAGAGGGCTCTTCCAGGCCAGGTGAGTGGGTACCTCAGAGTGCTTGTCAGGTTGTCTGATTTGCCCTTCTTTATGTGTGTGTTCAGTGCTGCTTCTGGGGGACGAGAGTGAGGGGGACAAGAGGGTGGCTCACACTAGTGAAGGATATACATTTCCTTTATCAGTGAATAGTCGGCAAAGCCAAAGTAATTGTTCCTCTCATGAGAGAACCCTGTGTGGTCTCCTCCTCGTTTTCTTGGTACTCCATTTCTATAAAAGAGCTGAAGCCAGCAAAACCCTATCTTTGTCTTCGATATAGCCTTTTCCTTTTGTCCTGCTAAGAGCAGGCCCTCTAGGGAGTCTCAGAGGGATTCAACAAGGGAACTTCTCTGGCCAAGAGGACCACAGAGATGATCAAGGCAGCTGCCGGCAGTGGAGGAATAGTCTGAATTTCTTAACTTTTCTGTGTCTTTTCCTTCTAGTCTGGTCAGATGATGACTGGTTGAAGAAGTTTTCTGGGAAGACTCTTGAGGAGAATAAGGAAGAAGAAGGACCCGAGCCTCCCAAAGCTGAAGCCCAGGAGGTGAGGGTGAAAGGGGCGTCCTGAGGGGCTTGCAGATCCGAGCATTGGTGAGGGCAGTGCTGGGGTGAAGGAGCACAGCTTTGGGAGCTGTGTTTGTAACTCCTCCACACCCACCAGGCAGCCCTCCTGTGCAGAGGTAACAGGACAGGTAACGTCACTTCCCTTTAACTGTGTGTGTTCTGGGTTTGCCTGGGCCAGTTTTGCCTGCCGGGCACATTTCCTGGTTCTCAGCTCACCTCCCTGACCACTGCTGCAGGCAGGACTTTCTCTGTGTACCCTGTGAGGTTTATAGTGGCATGTGGCTTTTCTGTCCTTTCTCAGCTGACACAGCAGCTGCCACTCTTGGCCGTCTGCAGCCCTCCTGTGCTGCACTGTCAGCTTTGATGGTCTCTGTTTCTGACATTGGACTTCAGTTGTTTCTGGCTGCAAGTCTCATTGTGGCTTATTTGGCTGGGAGTGGATGCTCTCCTTTGTTTTGTCCTGCTGTGCTTTTGATCTTTCTAGCCACACAATTACCTAAGCCAGAAGTTTGTTTGCAGACCTAAAGTAGCACTCCCAGTGGAGTCCCTAATCCTTCTTTACAGTAGAACCAGTGCAGTCTCAAACGCAGGTGCTTTTCCTGACAGCCTTCGTGTACTGTTGGAATCTGTGTCTCGCCTTGTCTTTTGTTTGGAAATTTTCAGTTGTTTGTGGCTACAGTCTTGGATCTTCTGGTCCTTTCCCAAGGAAGGTAATCTTTCTAGAGCACAGATCCAATCATTCCATCTCACTCCCCTGTCATCTCAGGGTGTAAGAGCCCGGCAGGGCTTCCGGGTCCATCTTGTCCATCTTGCAGATGTCATTTTTGCTTCTCTATAGTGTACTCCCTACTCTATGCTTAGTGAAATACTCTGTTTCCATGCATAAGTTTGTTTTTGCACAGGATACTCCTGTACTGATTGCCTTTTTCTAGGTAATATATTTAATGAGCTGAGGCTCATTAGATGTATGCATATTGTGTGTATATGTATACAGTATATAGTATATGTAATATATATCTAACTGCATAGACTTGAAGGAAGAAAGTAGCTTCAGGTCTTACTCATCTCTACTCCCAAGACCCCGGGCAATACAGCAAGAACTGTATTGTTGCTGCTGTGGTATTGCTAGTACCAATGTAAACAGCAGTAGTTAGAGCATCCACATTATTCCATGTGCTTGATCATGTGCTTTAGTCTCCCCTACTTAAGTACATAGCAAGCCTCAGCCTCTTGCCCTTTGAGCATTTGGACCGCATCAGAAGGGCTCCCCCATGCTTCCAGAGTAAGCCTATGACAGTGACAATTGTGTGAGTGTGTCCACTAGATGTAGTAAGCTATATGACTTGACCTAGGCACTGAAGATGAGCTGGGTTGAGTATTCTGACAAGGAAGGCGAACAGGCATGTCTGAGGGTGAGTGTGGAGAGATATGCCTATGGTTAGGGGGTCCTGTTTTATAGGGCTGAGTGAGGTTTCCTGTCACTGGGTGTCCAGCTGAGTATTGTGGCCATAGTTCCTGCCTCCTACAGTCCTATCAGGGCCCAAGACCTTCATTGCCAACATCTGTGTTCAGGCTGTTTGATGGCGCTGTGTTCTGAAGATATGTTCAGAGGATTTCTTATGTACTTCCTTAGGGAGTTAGAGGTCCTCTGACCAGCATTTTTGTTTCTGCACCTAGGGAGAGCCCACTGCAAAAAAAGCCCGGTCAAATCCTCAGGTGTACATGGACATCAAGATTGGGAACAAGCCAGCAGGCCGCATTCAGATGCTCCTACGGTCTGATGTGGTGCCCATGACCGCAGGTGAGCAGACCCCTGTGCTCAGGTGGCATCAAGCTGATGGCTGAGCAGTCTCTCAAGGTTCTTGCTGCCCCAGCCCTTAGACCTGTGGCATTGTTTCTGACCTGAATTAACTTGTAGCATCTAAGATCCTAGGATATAGTAACAGAGGTCAGGTTTATAATTTTTTAATAGTAGAGGTTCCTTTTTTTTTTTTAAAATAACATGGTAAGATTGCATTATTATGAATATTGTGAAAATCATTTAAAAGAATGTATCAAACACATTGTCCCAACAATATTATATCTAGCTCTATGTTCCAGAAGTAACTAGTACTAATTTCTAGTTCATTAAAATATTGATTTATTCTTTAATGTAAATTTTATTATTTATACATTTAGTTTAAGTAGTTATCACAAAATTTGCTTTGAAAAATCATTAGTCCCTGTAATAATAGAGTCCAATAACCCCATTTCCTGCCCTACTGTCAGCACCATTTGCTGCACCTCAGAGGCAGCCAGTTTCATTTCATAGCTGGTTATTTTGGTTTTAACTTCCATATTGAAAGATAATAGCTTTATATTCACCCCTTCTCTTTTTAATTTTATAAAAATTATTTTCAGTTTAGGCATTCTCTTTTGATTTAGTGCTCCAGAAAAGGAATTATCTTTTCCTCTCTTCAACACCCTCACATCTTTCTTGGTAGTCACTTTGGTTAGGCCGCTTATGAGTGCCTGTAACTTTAGCTCCAAGGGATTGGATACTCTCTCCACTTTCACATGTATATACTCATATACAGACACACCACATGTCACATGTATATACTCATACACAGACACACCACATGACCATTATTTAAAATAATTATTGTGGCCTGGTGTAGTGGTGTGCTTGGAAGGCAGAGGCAGGCAAATCTCTTGAGTTCTAGGCCAGCCTGGTCTATATAGAGTTCCAGAACAGCCAGGGCTATATAGTGAGACCCGTGTCAAAAGCAAACAGATTGGTTTTTGTACGTGTGTGTGCACATGTGCATGTGGTGTGCATGTCATGACACATATGGAGGTTAGAGGACAACTTTTTAGAGTTCCAGCGAAGACATGAAATGTTCACTCACACTAGTTAGAAAATTGATGGACACAGCAAAGAAACAACCAAGTTGAAGTTGATGAGCCAGTGAGTTTATTGTGGTTGCCTCAGGAGTATGGGTGGGTAGTTACTTACAGAAGCACAAATTGACTCAATCAGATGCACCGCCAAAGGCCCATAATGGCTCATGAAAGGTAGAAACCTTCAGGCGCCTTGATAAGTTAGAAAGCGGCTTTCCAGGCAGCTCCATGTATCTGAAAGTGTCTCTCAGCAGTCCTTCCTTCAGGGAAGAGAGGATCCTAGTGAATCTGCTCAGTTTCAGGGACTTCTTGATGCTTTGACTTACTTCCTTCCTGAGTTGATAAGGCTCTCCCCTGTAGGATGGAAAGTTTCGCCTTTTTAGAACATCCTGAATCGCATTAAGCTTCCCTCCGAGGTGAAACTTCATCTAGGAAGAAAGTGGCCCTCAGCTGTCAGCTCTGTCCTTTGACTCTGGTTCAGACGCAGGCTCCAGGCTTGCACAGTAGCGCCTTTACTTCACTGGCTCTGGATTTTTTTTTCTTTTTTTAAAAACAATTTACCAACACGTTAGTGTGGTTTGGGGATGCAACAGAGAGAGGATGCACATATTCACTTAATCCGAGTGCCATATGGTTATTTAGTAAGTCAGTGTCATGGCAGCTTATAAGGGGCATACAGTGAGAATATAGACTATGATCAGCCCTCTCCATGCATGGTCCACATCTGTGAATTTAACCAATCACATAGCAGAAATATGTATGGGCCAGTCAGATGGCTCAGCAGGTTAAAGTCCACGCTGCCAAACATGAAAACCTGAGGTGAGACTTAGGGCCCATTCGATAGAAGGAGAGAACCATGCCTTGTAAGTTTTCCTCTGACCTATATACACCTGCACACATGCATGCACATACACGATAAATAAATATGTAATAAAGACTTAAATATATTTGAGGAGAACATTGTGTCTCTACTAAGTATGCGTGTATTGTTCCCTTGTCATTACATACCCTAGATAATAGATATAAAACCATTTATGGAGCATTTATATTGTATCGTGTATCATAGATAATATAAAGATGGCAGAAAAGATACAGAATCCAGGAGGGTTCTGGGAACCATCCCCATGTGTGTGGATACCCAAGAGCAGCTGTGCAAAACTAAACATGTAAAACATGTTTCATGATTTATTTCTCTCCCTTTTATACCTGCCTCCCCCTGTATATCTAGATGGTTACCTTAATTTTTATACCTGCCCCCCCTGTATATCTAGGTGGTTACCTTAATTTTTATACCTGCCCCCCCTGTATATCTAGGTGGTTACCTTAATTTTTATACCTGCCCCCCCTGTATATCTAGGTGGTTACCTTAATTTTTATACCTGCCCCCCCTGTATATCTAGATGGTTACCTTAATTTTTATACCTCCCCCCCCTGTATATCTAGGTGGTTACCTTAATTTTTATACCTCCCCCCCTGTATATCTAGGTGGTTACCTTAATTTTTATACCTGCCCCCCCTATATCTAGGTGGTTACCTTAATTTTGGTTTGGAAGCTTGATTGCCTTTAACCTCAGCCCCTTTTCCTTTTCAACGCCAGAAAACTTCCGCTGCCTGTGCACCCATGAAAAGGGCTTTGGCTTCAAGGGAAGCAGCTTCCACCGCATCATCCCCCAGTTCATGTGTCAGGGTGGTGATTTCACAAACCACAATGGCACAGGGGGCAAGTCCATCTATGGGAAGAAGTTTGATGATGAAAACTTCATCCTTAAACACACAGGACCAGGTAAGCACTGATTCTGCTGTGGCGAGTAAGGCAGGGCCAGGGCAAATAGCCTGGGTGTGATTGGCCAGCCACTGAAGAGACACATGCTGGGCTGGGCTGGGCTGCCTGCCTCTCCAGTCTTGTACTTTCCCCCACCTTCATTCCACAAGTTGGTGTTCCCTGCTAGGGTAAAGGTTGTGGTTATCCCTGCAAGCTCCCTGTGCCCTCAGCTTCTCTGTGTCCCCTCTATACCCTCAGTCCCAGTCAAAGATCATAGTCTGTGCCTGTTCTTCTGAGGTTTCCATATTGATCTGAGGTCTTGCCTCGTGCCTGCCACAGATGCATGCTCTGACTCCCTCCTATTACAGAGTCCATCTATCCCTCCTGGGCTGGATGGAGTCTGTCCCTCTGCCACTTAGGATCTTCATGTCTCCTGCTGGCTCCCTTTGACTTATAAACTGTGTTTCCCCTGTTCAGCTAGTTTGGTCCATCAGTGACCAGGCATGCAATCTCAATCTTAAAAAACCCAATAACCACCTTTGGACTCTTGTTCCTTCCACCAGCATCATCTTGACTCTCTACTTTTTAGCAAAACTTTTTAGAAAAAATGTATAAACTCACTGCCTTCATCCTTTCTAAGTCCTTCTATCTAGATTTTTAGCCCCAGCTGGCCATGCAAACCTTTCTTTCTTTTTTTTTTTCGAGACAGGGTTTCTCTGTGTAGCCCTGGCTGTCCTGGAACTCACTCTGTAGACCAGGCTGGCCTCGAACTCAGAAATCCCCCTGCCTCTGCCTCCGGAATGCTGGGATTAAAGGCGTGCGCCACCACGCCCGGCTACACGCAAACCTTTCTTGCTAAAGATACTAACCATCTTTTTTGCCAATAGCCAGTTTTCCGCCTCAGCTTATTCCAGCGTGTCAGCATTCTGTGCTGACAGTGCCATACTCCTGCTCTCTCTGTCTCTGTCTCTCTGTCTGTCTGTGTCTGTCTCTGTCTCTGTCTCTCTCTGTCTCTCTCTCTCTCTGTCTGTGTCTCTGTCTCTCTGTCTGTCTGTCTGTCTCTGTCTCTCTCTGACTCTCTCTCTGTCTCTCTCTGCACTGGCAGGCGGCCCCTCCATCTTCAGCGGCTTCATCTGCTTTGCCACCTTTCTGTCGTGCTGCTTCCTCCTGTTCCATTACTGAGCACGATGGTGGTCAGAGATGAGTTCATTTCTCCCTAGGAACCTGTCCACTGCGCCTCTGTTCTTCCTGCAAGCTTGTGCTAGACTGAAGTACAGGGCCAAGAAGTTCTTCCTGCCTGCATTATCTTACAAGAAAGTATGTCCTGACACACTTTCACAAGAGTTATTCCAACGTGTGCCGCTCAGATGTTAGAAGACAGACAGGCTGTCGCTGGCAATTTGGATACCACAGATGGTATTGCTGGTGCTGACACAATTTTGTGAAATGATGTATAGGATTACATTATAGTGTTAATTCTTGAGTTATTTTTCTTGGTTTGTTTTTGAGACAGGATCTCACACTCTGTAACCATAGCTGACCTGGAACTTGCCATAAAGACCAGGCTGACCTGGAAATCACCAAGATCCACCTGCCTGAGGCTCCCAAGTACTGGGATTAAAGGCGTACACCACCATACCTGGTTTGCTTTTTGAAACTGGGTCTTAGAGTGTGACTCAAGCTAGCACTGACCTCTGGATACTCATGAGTGCTGAGATTACAGACATGTACTGCTGCATACGGCTCCCTAGAAGATTTCACTACACTTAAAGTTTGCCGTTTGTGAAATATAATAGACTTAGGTCTTAACTAGAAAGGTGGCTCAGTGGTTAAGAACACTTGCTGCTCTTGTAGAGGACCCTCAGGCATCACAGGTTAAAATGGTTCTCCTTCAACTCCCTTTATGTCTGAGTTTCAGTAGATAACTGTTCACTTATGCCTGATCAGGGGTTGGGACTCATCTTGGATTCATTTCCCCTGTCACCCTAGTTGCACCTTGTCTCTAGTTCATCTCCTGGCCCAGCTTTCCTCCTTCCCTCCATGTGACTGTCTTAAGCTTCTCCCCAGCACAGATGTCCCTGCATCTCAGTTGTCATAGCACAGTAGCCTTTACAAGAGATGTACTTATCATTTGGGTTGGTTGCTTGTACCAAGTACTTTAAGTGAGGGTCCATGCAGCACAGTCGGTGTGGAGGTCAGAGCACACTTTGAGGAGACAACTCTTTCCTTACCATAGGTTCTGGAAATGAAATGCAGATTGTCCAACTTCCACAGCAAGCTCCTTTCTCTGTGGACCCATCTCCCCAGCTCATACACTTACACTTTAAATAAATATTTTGCTCATCAGTGTTTCAGGATTTAATGGGCCTGGTTACAAAATAGACTGCAAGTCATTGTTATAAATGAAAAGACAAATAAATGTGAAGGAAAAAATAAAAACGGAAACAGCCCACTCATCCTTTTTCTGTAGTGAGGGAAAGACAAGGTGCTGTGTCTGTTAGGACCCTTCCATGGCCTGAGCCAGTATGCAGAAGCACCGGCAGCCATCAGCACATGCACCATGGGCTGGGAGCAGTGTGGAGGGAGCTGACAAGTTTATTTTCTCCTAGGCCTCCTCTCCATGGCCAATTCTGGCCCGAACACCAACGGCTCCCAGTTCTTCCTGACCTGTGATAAGACAGATTGGCTGGACGGCAAGCATGTGGTATTTGGGGAGGTCACGGAAGGCCTGGATGTCTTGCGGCAGATCGAGGTGGGTGGTTGGAAGTTGCTTCCTGCCTGGACCTTGCGTGGGTGGGTGCCCCAGTGGGAGAGTTGGGGAGGGCTCTTGATGTCCTGGAAGGGGGCATTTAGAGCAGGTCCCTGAATGTCTGGGGAGAGGATGATGCTCTAGCGGCTCTCGCATCCTGCGTCTCTCCTGATTTCTCTGTTCTGCCCGCACAGGCTCAGGGCAGCAAGGATGGGAAGCCAAAGCAGAAGGTGATGATTGCCGACTGTGGAGAGTACATGTGAGGCTGCGCTCTCTGCTCCACCTCTGTAAGACGAGGGGAACTGCCTGGTCTGGGCCCTGTGCAGCAAGCTGTGTAGAGCACAAGCCTTTCCTTGGGGTCACCTGCCTTAGCAGCTGCTCATCTGCAGTGCCCAGGCCTTCTGCAGGCATGACTGGGCCTGAAAGCCAGCATAGGCAGTGTGCTGCCGCCACCTGTCCTGAACTGTCTGTAGCTGCTAGGTGGCTTCTTTGCTAAAATAAACTGCTTGTTTTGTTTTTTTTTTTACTGTTGCCTCCTGCAAGTTGCTGAGAGTTGTCTGTTAGAGATCACATCCAAGGCTAGGCTGTCCCCTGAGTGGGGTGGCATGTTTGGAAAGCTGTAATACCTTCCCTGTGGCTTTGTTTCCTTCCTTCCTGGGGCTAAATCCCTTATATGCCAGGTCATCTTTATGCCACATGTCCTATCAGATCATGTCAGGGCAGCGGAAGTCAGAGCTGCTTATCCCTGTTGCCGGTGCTCCTGAACCAACGCTGCCTGTCTGGGGGTGGCCTTGGTGGCTCCCATGTCTAACGTTCACGTTACATTCTTCAGGTCTTTAAAATGGTAGGTGTAGTATGCCTCAGCCAGCTCTGCCAGGTACTGGCTTCTTTTCAGGAGACCAAAGGTTGGCACAGTACCCGGGCATCCAGCAGCTTGCTGCTTGTTTCTTTGAATTAGGTTTTTATTGAGACACTGCCATATCCATTTAAGTTCAGATGCTGCCTGTGGCTTCGTTCTCTCTACAGCGATAGAAGCAAATAGTTGGTGACTGACTTTGTATTTGTGTTCTCAGTGTGTGTGTGTGTTCACATATGTACTGACTAGTGGATTGGCTTGTGCTTGTGGGGTCTGTCTTTGATGAGGCCACCTACCTTCTGCCTTACTCCATAAATTAAATATTAATCTATCTAAAACATCCCTGCACAGGAACATCTAGACATGGCCAAGGCAGATTGACCCTGCTATTACACACAGAAGTCAGCCTCTGTGCGCAGAAACCAGTCTTTGCACAGGCATTTGAAGTGAGGGACCACCATACTTGGGCCTGTTTAAGAGCCTGGCCAAGCCATGTATAAAGAGCTTAGAGACTGTCGAGAAATTATGAATTCCTGTGATGGTGCCTGAAGAGTGGAGATCAGGATGCAGCTGTGGATGCTCAGCTGGTTTGGAGGATCTGAGTGTCCATTCCTTCTTCTCCTTGTGCTCCGCCTAGATACCCACAGACACAAACTGGACCCTGTGTGTATGGAACACCATGACCAAAAGCAACGTGAGGAAGGGCTTTACTTACTTGACTTGTACATCATAGTTTATCACTGAGGGAAGTCAGGGCAGCAACCGTGGATGAATGCTGCTGTTTATACAACCTGCTCAGAGATTGTACTGCCCACATTGGATTGGATTTTCCTCCATCACAAAAATGCCCCAGTCTGATGGAGGCAATTCCCTACTGGAGGGTCCCAGGTGTCAAGTTGATAACCAAGATTAGCTGTCACAAACCCTGCACAGATGAACCAAACCTCTGCCAGAGATCATCCAGATGGTGCAGTGGAGGTAGGTTGGAGCTTGGCCTGCTTATTGCCAGTGCCAAGAGAGTCCCGAGAAGCCTACTGGGTTTAGTCTCAATTTGTTGGGGGTCTTCAGGAAAGACAGCTCTAGAAGGTAGCTAGGGAGGCTGCAGTTCTTGATAGATGTCATAGTCCTCTTATGGGAAGACATGGGACGCTGGTCCTCTGCTGGGCAGGAGTCCAGCATAGCTCTGGAGCCAGGGCAAGAATGCTTAGTAGCATAGCTGTGTTTCTCCTCACCCTGCCATACCAGCTCTGCCACCTCTGCACGGACCGTGAGCACCTGAGGGGCAGTGCCTCTTACCTGAGGACTGCCTGGCTGCTGTTCTGGGGTCACCTTGTTTGTGATACCTTTGCTCCAGCACCAAGACAGGGCACAACTTTTTCTGGCTGTTGTCAAGGTGTGTGACTGTGTGCCAGCCTATAGTAGCTGCACCAAGGACTATGGATCAGGGAAACTGTTGGCATTTTCTTTAATGACGATGCCTAAATCCAGATGATAAATCCGCAATAGGTTTTTTCATTAGCTGGCCTCTTGTGGCTGCCTGTGGCCAGAGGTTTAGTGACTGAGATCCATAAATACACCAGGGTTTTGCTTTGTTTGTTTTGAAGGAAGATCTTGATATATATATAGAGATAGATAGATAGATAGATAGATAGATAGATAGATAGATAGATAGATAGATAGATAGATAGATAGATATGAATGAGATCTTGATATATATCCCAGGCTGGCCTTGAACTTGCCTCAGCTTCCCAAGTGCTAAGATTACAAGTGTGCATTACTATACCTAGCTTTTCCATATTTTTTAAACTCTTCTCTAGAAATCCCATTTTGCACCCCCAAGAGACAGGCTATGGAGTGCTAGGGGGAGTGTGGTCATGTCTGCACACACCTAAATCTTCTGATGGATACTGAAGAGCCTGAGCTCTACCCTGTGTTCCAGGTTCAAGTCAGGCTGGGCCAGTAGTGATCATGAATAAGTTGGTAAATTGGACTTCTGTGCCAATCCCAAAGGACATAGATGCCCCTGGCTGCATTGGGGAGTTTGGGGAGATGAGAGATGGGCTACTGAGGTCACCAGGGTTATAACTAGGACCATCTTCTCAGCCTTGGCAAAAAGAACAGAGAGGGCCAAGACTGTGAATGTGGACATGGAGTTGAAAGCACTGCCTTCCCTCTTTGTTGGTTTCCTGCCTTGGAAGAGAGGCCTGACTAGATAGATGGGATGGCAGCAGGCTGTTGGGCAGGGACTCAGTGGCAGCCACAGGCCTGGACTACCATGTTGCGCTCCCTGCGCAGGATGACATTATTGTTTCTATCATAGTAGAGCAGAGAAATGGCACTCAGCTCAGTAGGCACACAGCACACCTTGGGGATGATATCTGGCTTCATCAGATGTACCTAGTAGGGAGGGATGCAGGTAGTACATGATGAGCCTGATGGTCCCAGTTCCCACCCACTACCCTTCCCGTGCCTTTGACTAGCTAGAGCAGGTCCCTCCCTGCACATTTGCTCTGCCCACAGCTCTCAAAGACACAGTCCTGGCACCTGGCTTGGAGGTGCTGATACACAGCCCCTAGGCACTCTCAGCCTTTGGTCCATGGTCATATCCACTTTGGAGACTCAGATAAGCTTGCTGGTCTCAGCACTGGGTACAATGGGGCACCCTCTGGAAGCCCACTGCCCCATACTGTTCTGTGCTTTACTATATCTCCACCAGGTTAGTATCATCTGTGGAAGGGACAGTCTCTTTTAAAGATTGAACTAGAAATGTTCATGGAACAAATGGATAAATTCAAGAATACGCCCCCAAGCTTATGTGGCTCAGCCTCAGCTTCTAAGGTGAGGCTTTCTGATGTCACTAAGCTTGAAACGGGTGCCAATCCTTCTACCCATCTTTAAAGCATTCACTTTCTGCCTTGAGCATCTGTCAGGACAGCAGCTCCAGGCACCCAGCAAACACCAGTGGCCTTTGTGAGAGGTCACCTTCATACTGACTCAAAGCATCTCCTGTCCTGGTGCTCCTAATGTTGTGCTGATCCTCCCAGCCATTAAATTACTTAGTTGCTACTTCATAACTAATTTTGCTATTATGAATCATCAAAATGTATATACCTGATATATATGATATCTGATATGTGACCAGACCCCTAAAGAAGTCATGACCCACAGGTTGAGAACTACTGCTCTAGAGTGTCATTTGACTAAATTGCCTATTAGGTAAATACAAGGCCAAGGGCCATGGGGTGCTAGGATTCCAGATAGAATGTTCTAGAAGGAAGTCTCAACATCAGATTCTACAAGCACAAACATATGGTCAAAAAGCGGTTGTGGCTGCCTTCTACTAGTAACTTCTGCCATCACTGAGTGTCTGGGATTGCAGGCAGCCAGGAAAGAAGTGGGGAACAGGCCAGGGGAGGAGCCAGTTCCCCAAAGATCTGAGGTTTTCTGAGTTGCCCCGCTAGGCATAATGGGTGAGCACATGTGAACTTCAGGCCAGATCTACCAGGATACACAGGACACATGTTGGGTCCTGCAGGCCCAGTGGGCACCTATCTGTTGTGTGCTCTCATGTCTGTTCAGACACCCATGTGAGCAACACCGTTTACTGATGGGCAGAAACCAAATGTCATGGCTGAGTCTGCAGAGAACATTCCCTTTTACCATTGTTCTTTCCTCCCTCATGCCTGTCCAGCCCCTCAGGTCCCAAGAAAGGCACTGTGATACTGACCAGGGCCTGCATAGTGGCGTGGTTGGTGGAGTTCATACAGGAGTTCAGTGGGTAGATGCACTCCCCAGCACAGTAATAGGCGGAGTAGCCCTGGGGGGCAATGACAGAGTCCTGTGGGTGGGAAAGGGGGGGGTCACATTAATGCCCTTCCATAGACCATCATCAGCATAGCACCTATCACCGGATGACCTGAGGCTGTGTACCCTCATCCCCTCACCCCCTCTCCTGATTCCTCCACAGCTGCCCCTATGCCTCCTGCAGCAGCTGTAGCAGGAAGAGCCCAGAGGCCCTGCCCACCCAGCCTCAGTTTCCTTGTTGGAGTGCTGACTGCTTACTGGGCAGAGCCCACTGACCACTTCCGTTTTCATAACTTTGATGCACATTAAAGGCACAGTAGCTCCACCCCCCACCCTGGAGACACCAGGGTCTGCAGGTAGCAGGCAGAGGAAAGGCAGAAATTACCAGCCAGCCAAGGTCACGGAAGCTGACATAGAGCTCATGCCTGCGGCAAACTTCTCTGCCGTGAGAACCGTGGCCATCATCTGCAGGGACGAGAAGGTACAGTCTATTCAGGGGTCCTGCCCTACAGAGTTGCCATGGGTACTCCCAGTGGTGATGTGACAGGAGGCACATTTACAATGAAGGACAAGAGGAAACTAAAGCCCTGGAATCACAGGTCCCACTTCTGGATCCCTGCTCGTGCCGTGACCCAGCTCAACAGTCCTTCTGTGGCTCCATCACCACAGGCTATGGCTGTGTTCAGCAAGATCTCTCACCTTGCTGCCTGGGGGGCCTCCAGACGTTCCAAAGAACACCCCAACAGGACCCCAGGGCACACACAGCTTCTGCTTTCCTCTGCAGACTGTTGGTTGCAGCCCACCCTCCCTGCTAAGCATACTCTGGGGGACAAGGGCTAGCTGAGGGACTGGAAGGTACTCCACTCTAAAGAAGGCCCCAGATCCCAGCCTTGCTCTCACCAAGGATTCCTAGGTGTTTGTTGGAGTGCGGCAGCTGGTTGATTTGATTTAGCTGCTTCTTCTTCAGTGGTCTTGCTGTTCGAGGGGCCCGCACAGGACTCTGGTTGGCCCTGAAGAAACCAACCATGAAAGGCTGTCTGGAGCGTGGTGCTTGTCGTCCAAGCAGACCAGCTAGGCCAGGATCTATGCTGTGCCCTGGAAGACAGAGACAACAGAGAGGGGAGGTGGGGGGGACTTGACTTGTGGATGGTGGCATGACACCTATGAACCTGTTTCCTCATCTGGAGACCAACCCAAGCACTCCAGCCAGCAGGTCTGAGGTGACAGAAACAGGGACCTCCGTAGCCACAGGAATTCCTGCTAGTGATAACCTGACATAGACTTGGGAAACATTTGACATGTATCCAGGGGTTTACCCATTAATTTCCTCAGTACATTCTCATGGTACCCCAAGTCATAGCCTACTACTCAGAGATTACCAGAGTCTTCTGCCAGTGATGCTCAAGTTTGGGGGTGGCTTTCTTGGTCTGATGACCCAGTACCCTGGTCCTATCAGCCTGCACTTTCCATGACACACCAGGTCATGGCAGCTTCTACAAGGACAAACCTTGGGCTTATTCTCCCAGCATGGCAAGCTTGCTCATCCAAGGGTAGGGCATTCACTGCCTCTCAGATTCCTACAACCAAGGCTCCAGGCAGAACCGGGACAGAAGTCAGAGCAGTCACAAAGTCAAGGGTTCAGTTCACATCCTGCTAATTCCAGTGCCAACTGTTTGCTCGCTAGGCCAGCCAAGGGCTTCAAAGAAAGGAAGGGGCTTCAGGGAGACAGACCAGAGACCTGTCCACAGGAAGAATATGGAACGTATACAGGGGATTTCACCCCAGATCCACTAAGGACAGCAGATGCCTCCATACCTACACCACCAGCTCTGGGTTTGCTAGTGGACCCTGCCTGTGTCCCCTGTCCTTACTAAGCACAGAAGCACTCTATTACGCTGGCATGGTTGTCCAGCCTACAAACACTCAGAAGGTAAAGGCAGGAAGATGGGGGGGGGGGGGGGGACAGGAGAGAGTTCAGTCCTCTTCTGTTACAACTGAGCTGGAAGCCAGCATAACCTCCTGAAATCCTGCTCTTCGAAAAAACAAAACACCAGATCTGGTTGCTAGTAGGTCGTCTCCACTCCAAAGGATGGCCCCATATCTATGTGTAGATGGCAGGAGAGACTGTACTTCGGTAATAACCAATAAGAAGAAAGGGAAGCCGACTGGGAAACATTAGAGGAAGGAGAAGTAGATATGTATGAAATCTTCAAAACATAAGCATAAAGCATCATTGAAAACCCAACCAAAGAGTCAAACAGTATAACAACCACAGAATCGGTCTCCAGAATACCCACAGCACACAGCAGCTCACGTCGATGTTCACCTCCCATCTGCAGTCAAGTTCCCTTCTGGTGTCACCATAGGACTCAGAACCATTGCCCTTCTGCCCGTGTGAGATTCCTCACACCAAAGCCTGCCTATGCTCACGTTATATATCACTAACACAGCACCGTTGTTCAGCTGATTGTCACAAGCACCAATGCACACACACATGCATGTATGTGCACAGATAAACTCTCAGACACTGAGGTGGCTCAGAGGAAGAGTTCTTGCTTAGTGTGCTCAAGGCCCTGGACCCCACCGTCAGTACTGGATAAAGTGTGAAAGAACCCAAAAGGCTGAGGCCACAGCTCAGTGATAGAGCGCCTGCCTACTGAGTACGAAGCATTGGGTACAATCCCCAACACAAAACCACAGTGAAACAAAACACACTCGTACGTGCATGTACACTTGTCTGTTTACACGAAGGGCTCTCCCAGGCTCTTCCTTACACACTGAGGTCAAGGCCACTGTCTGCCTGCTGCGGACAGTCCGCTCAGAGGTGAGCCCTCCACCAAGCTGGGCTCCATACCAGATGCTCACCAACCACTTGAAGGAAAAACTCATCAATTCAACCTTTGACCTATGACGTCACCTGCCACCAACAAATGTGGAAGCTGTGAGATTTGGTCCCAGAAATGTGGCCGAGAGCTGTGGGGCAGGGGTTGGGGAGCTGCACAGGAAGGATGGGGTGCAGAGTGAGGATGGTGGGGAGCAGGGGATGTGAGGAGCCAGAGTTTCAGGCACAGAGGGAGCGCTGGGAAGGTCACAGGGCCACACACTGGGAGGACAGAGCAGCTGTGAGCTGGAAGGGCCTTGAAAGCCACAGTATCAGACCCTACAAATGACCCAAGGGGCAGCCTTGGGCCCAGGGCAGGCCTTGGCTTACTTACTCAGAAGTCCCAGAGCCCTGGCTGCTGGGGGACACAGAAGCCATCAGTGCTCCAGACTCAGTCGCATGTTTATCTTTTGTGTAACTGGTCTCCCAGGCTCTTCTGGGCACACACAGAGCAGCTTCAGAGCAGCCCTGGGCCGAACTCCTCAAAGCCAGAGGGGGGAGCTGCTGTGCGGAGGTAGAGGGGTGGAGGGCTGGGGTCATTTGGAGCCTCTCAAAGTAAGGTGGGCTGGACTGAGAGCCTATGGGTGCTGCTAAGCCAAGGTTCCCATTTTACAGGTTCACAAATTAAGACCCACTAAATATCCACTCCTCAGTGCCTGGAGCAAGCAGCTGCAGACAGCGACTCCTACCCTGCCCAGCACAAGGCAGAGGCCCATTGGAGGCTGGGACAGAAGCTGGGAGGGACTGGGGCTGCTCCTTTCAATGTTCTGTTTCTGAGAGTCCTGGAGAAGCTGCTCCTTGGCCAGGCAATAGTGCACCGGCCCTAGCAGCTCTGCTCCTTGTCCCCCATCATTAGATTGGACCCTAACGTAGTGGGTACCAGGCTGCCCAGCTCTGGATAGAAACACATGAGGGGGTGGTGAATACTTTGTCAGGGCGAGAGCACGTGTACACACACACACACACACACACACACACACACACACACACACGCACACCCCACATGCACACGCACACACATATACACACACACACACGCACACACACACGCTCGCACACACACACCCCCCACATGCACACGCACGCACACACACACACACACACACACACCCGCACATGCACATGCACGAACACACACACACACACACACACGCTCCCACACCCACACACACCCCACATACACACACACACACACACGCATGCACACACACACACGCACACACACACACACACACACACACACACACCCCACATGCACACGCACACACACACACCCCACATGAACACGCACGCACCCACGCGCGCACACACACACACACACACACACACACACACGCACACACACGCACACACACACGCACACACACGCACACACACACGCTCGCACACACACACCCCCCACATGCACACGCACACACACACACGCACACGCACACACACACACACTCTTCACTTTAGTTTCGAGCTCACAGATTCAGAATGACAGATCGCAGAACTGCCACACTGGGGTCAGGCAGTCAGGCCAACGGGACTTCCAGGACAGTGTCACTGAGGTGCAGCAACAGTGACAATGCACTTCACCAGGGAAGAATCTATCCATGCCATTGGTTAGATTCCACTCCACCTGTGCTGAGCCCAGCTTCTTCCTTTACACACACTGGGACTGTTAGTGCACAGTGGGTCTTCCAGGTGGAGTGCCAGCACCAAGCATCTTCCTGAAGTCAGATTCCCACAGGAAACACAGGGACACACACGAGCTCCCAGGAGGAAGTTGGGTGCAGGCAGATTTCAGGGAAACAAAATTAATAACAGAAACAAGGACCCAAGAAGACAATGCAGAGGGACAAGATGGAGGGCTCCTCCTCCCGATCCGGGATCCACAGTTCTGTGTTTCGTGGCTGCAGTGAAGTAGCACCAGCTGCACTCTGGGTAGGATGCCTTCCTGTCCCATGTTTTCCTCCATGTTTCCTGACTCAGTTATGAGGGCAGCACTGGTGTTGAGACTCCCAGGGAACCCTCTGCAGCCTGGTATGTGAATGTCACAGAAAATGGGAGAGGGGGATCAGTGTTTTCAATGGTTAGGGACAGGACACACAGGCTCAGGTTAGGGTTTTTAATTAAGGTCACATGGCTCTCACTAGACACCATCTAGCAGAAGGAAGGCGGAGGAGCCAGTGTGGCACAGTGGTCAGGTGCTGCTAAGGATGTCCAGTTGTCACTAACTGGAAAATCAGCCCTGGAGGGCTCCTCAAGCATCAAGTTTAATCTGCTGCATGGGCTTGAGGTTGGGGGACACAGCAAATGAACAGGCTGTGGTGGCCTTGATGTCATCTACCGACGAGCCCTCCCACAGCTCCACCAGCGTCAGCCCCTTTGAGTGGTTCACTTCAAACACCGCCTTCTCAGTGATGATGAGGTCCACGCAGCGCTTGCCAGTCAACGGCATGGTGCATTTCTTCAAGATTTTGGGCTGCTTTGTCTTGGTACAGTGTTCCATGGTGACTACCACTCTGGTCTTTTTACTAGACACCAAGTCCATGGCCCCACCCATGCCCTTCACCTTCTTGCCTGGCACCATCCAGTTGGCCAGGTCGCCGTATTGAGAAACTTGCATGGCCCCAAGCATGGTCAGTTGGAGGTGTCCGCCACGAATCATGGCAAAAGAGTCATCGCTGGCGAAGAAACAGCCCCCGGGAACCACCGTCACTGTCTGCTTGCCTGCGTTGATGACGTCGGCATCTACCTCATTTTTCAAAGGGAACGGGCCCAAGCCCAGGATTCCGTTTTCACTGTGCAGGTAGACGGTCATCTTGGGGCTGATGTAGTTGCTCGCCAAGACAGGGATCCCGATGCCCAGATTGGCATACATGCCGTCCTGGAACTCCAGAGCCGCGCGCTTGATGATGCGCGTCCTGGAAGGGTCATTGTCTTTGCTCCCGGGCGCGGGCTTGCTGTCACGTGTGGTTAGGCGCTCGATGCGCTTCTCGAACTTCGGCCCCTTGATCACGCGGTCCACATAGATGTTGGGGATGTGGATGTCTTCCGGGGCGAAAGTACCAACGTCCACGATCTCCTCCACTTCTACCACCGAGATGTCCGCGGCCTTGCACATGGGCACATTGAAGTTGCGCGCGCTGCCTCTGAAGATCACGTTGCCCGAGCGGTCGGCTTTCCAGCCCTTGATCAGTGCGAAGTCAGCGCGGATAGCGTGCTCTAGCAGGTAGAAGCGGCCCTGAAACTCGCGTACTTCTCGCGGCTCACTTAGAGTAATCAGGTGGCCATCGGGCGCGTACCGGATTGGAGAGCCCCCTTCCTGCACCAGCGTTCCGTAGCCTGTGGGCGTGTAGAAGGCGGGCACGCCAGTGCCACCCGCGCGGATGCGCTCGGCCAGAGTTCCCTGCGGCGTCATCTCCAGTTCCAGCTCGCCCGCCAGGTAGAGCTTCTCGCAGAGCGCGTTCTCCCCCAGGTAGGAGCACACCACGCGCCTGACCTGCTTGGAGGCCAGCAAGATGCCCAGGCCGAAGTCGTCCACGCCCACGTTGCTGCTGACGATCTTCAGGTCCTTCACGCCCTTGGTCTTCAGCGCACCGATCAGGTTCTCGGGGATGCCGCAGAGCCCGAAGCCCCCGAGCATGACGGTCGACCCATCCTTGACGCCCTCCACCGCCTTCACCGGGTCCGTGTAGAAATGGACACTCCCGCTGCGGTCCGAAACATAGCGGCGGATAAGGCGGTGGGGCAGCGCAGGTCGTGGGCGGAGAGCAGAGACCCCACGTGGGAGCGCCCAGGCCAGAAGCCTCAGCGCCGCCATCTTCCACAGCCATCGGGCTCCCAGCTCCGGGACAGAGAGAGAAAGACCAGGTGCACTTTGGCAGAGCAGCGCTCTGCGCTGCGTCACAGAGCAGGGAGGTGGACACTGCCAGGGATGGTCGTGGGTCTCACTCAGCCGAGGACACCCTTGGCCATTCCTGCTGCCCAGCCTGTCTCTCAAGAGCCTTGGACAGACACTTCAAACCCCTGCTTAATGCTGCTGACAAATGGCAGTGAGCACCGGGGCTCCACTGTACCCAAGAGAGCTCGCCCCAGGGCAGAGGTGGGGATGGGGCAGTTCCAGGTTAGGATCCCCCCTCCTGGAGGGAGGGGCTGAAGTTAGCGCATCTTTTAAAGCCACAGTCCCATCTGTCACCCCCTGATGTTAAACTCTAAACTCTCCCAGGGCTGTGCCACGTTTCCCTAACTTAGAGTGACCCCTGCCCGCCACCTCCCTGTCCTCCCTTTCCAACCTATCTTCCAGCCTTTTGCTGGACTCCAGAGAGACTGTTCCTGCCCTGTTGTCCTTTCTGTCCTCCCTGCCCGACATAAGGAAATGTCCCAGGAAACCCCTGTGAGTGAAGTAGAAACATCTGTACCCAAGGAAACAGGCTTCCCTGCTGAGTTACAACTCTGCAGAGCTGTGATAGCTCTGAGCTCAGGAAACCTGGGGTGCAGATCCCCCCACCCCTCCTTCCTAGTACAGAACCTGTCAGAGTGGAGGCTTGCTGCCCAGAGAGAAGGACCCCTTTCCTGGAGGGGTCCTGGTTCTCAGGAGGTCAGTTGCTATGTATGAGGTGGACCAGAAGGCATTCCTGGCTGGGGCCTTCCCATGTCCAGGACCTCACCATTCTGCCCAAGTCCTCAATAAAGGCTAAACACCTCCCTCCCAACACCCCCACAGTGAGAGGTCTCTGTGTACTAGCCCGGTGGCCTCTGCTGGAACCACCTCCCAAGACCCCAGGGCAGCTCCCTGCTAAGTCCTGGAGTCTCACCATCCTCGGTTTCCACATAGAGGCGGAGTCCTAGGTCCTTGTGATGGTTCAGCAGCCATCGGTCACTGGCTGCTGTGATGTCCAGCACCAGCCAGCCCTCGTCCCCAGATCGGAGCGTCTGAAGATCCAAAAAGAACAAGTCAGACTCCCTGTGGACATGAAAGGACAATTAACCAAGGGCTGAGGAGGTTGGCACAGCTGCTTGTATCTTGTGCCTGCCTGGGGACCACTCTCAGAGCCTCTTCCCTGCTTGACTCTGGGCTGGTGTCTTTGGTTCCACATTTCCCTGATAATCAACCCTTGACATTTTAGAGTCCATGTGCTGATAGGGACACTGGCTCAGTGCTGTGACCTAGTGAGGGCCCCACAGCCAGAGTGACAGGGCAGGAGTTTCAGGCCAAACCCCTTTCTCATGTCTGAGGCCCCTTTCCCAGGAGGCTTCCCTTTCCTTTCTTGGAAATGCACCCCCTGGACAGGACCCCTGCCAGAGACCAGGAGGCTATGAGGTGGGGTGGGCACTGGGCAGAGGGACGGTACCTGTTGGAGTGCTCTTGGACCACTTCGAACATGCTGATGTGGAGGGTTGTGTTGAGCGGGTGGGTACTGGGTTCTTTGTAGATCCGGAACTCAGCAGCTGTGACAGCCTCCCCAGCAGGGATCTGGGTTAGGTCAAAGTGGAATTCCTTCCAGTGTGGCTCCTGGTAGCCCAGGGTACGGTCGCGTTCCACTGGAAGACAAAGTGGGAGTGGGGTCATCACCAGGAGCCTGGATGGCTTGTGCTCAGAGTAGGACCCCAGGCAGCCTGGGTGGGGCCCATGCTTTCTCTACACACAGGCTTGTGGTCTGCCCTGGGTGCTCACCAGGTTTCAGGACTTGGGGCTGTGGGAAGCTGAGGATGTGCTCAGCAGGCCCCTGGACGCACAGACAGTCACAGTGCTGCCTCTCATAGCCCCCAGGCTGGCGGCAAGATGGACATTGGTCCAAGGTAGAGAAACAGCTCCATTCCAAGGAGAAGCCCTGTGGACAGGGATGTAATTGGCTGAGCTTCAGTGGGATAGAGGACTCCCAGAGCCTGCCTTTGTCTGACAGCTGAGCCTGGCTGGCAGGGCTGTGCTTCAGTTTCCTTCAGTGTTCTGGGTAAGGCTGTGCAGACTGCAGGCCACACCACAAGGTCAGCAGCAGAAGGGCCTCAGGGAAGGGAGGGACACAGTGCCAGCAACCAGAGGACAAAGGACCCACATTTCTTCTAGGGGACATAAGGAAAGTGGAAGAACAGAGGTAGAAAGAAATAAACATTAAAGAAGGATGACAAGCCTGGGACAGGCCATAACATCCTGGAGACATCTGCCCGACATGGCAGGGTTTCTTAGCAGTTAGCAGAGGTGCTCTATTCACAGGACAGCTGGTCTGCATGGGTAAGGGGAGTGTTGCCTACCCACAGACCCACAGCAGTGAGCCAAACGATCCATGCGTGCTTTAGCATGAGTGCAGTGTTGGGAGAGCTACAGTCTGAGAGTCCAGGTAGGAGAGCCCAGGGTGGGTGCAGCTGTCAGGGCAGAGGCCAAATCTGAAGAACAAATCCTACTTTTATCCAACCGCACACACATGCCTAGGGAGGAATATTTAGGGAGCATCCCTGCACTGTTTTGTTTTTGCTTTTTGTTTTGTTTGATTTGTATTTGTTTTTGTTTTTGTCTTTTTGGCAGGGGGCTAGAGGGAGTTGGGATTGAGACAAGGTTTCTCTGTGTAGCCCTGGCTGCCCTGGAACTCACTCTGTAGACCAGGCTGGCCTCGAACTCAGAGATCTGCCTGCCTCTGCCTCCCGAGTGATGGGATTAAAGGCGTGCACCAGATTCTTTCGCTCTCAAAGGCTGACATAGCTATGTTTCCAGAAAGCAGGGGTTAAATCAGCCGTGTCTTCCCCAAACCTAATAGAGATTTTAATTACATCTTTCCAAGTCTTTAACAATTTCCTCTGTGGCTACTAGGCCTGCTGATCACAAGCTAGGTTCTTGAAAGCACTAGTAAACATGGAGAGGGCTTTCTGTCTTTCTGTGAGGACTTTAAGGCAGTAATGGCTGGGCTGGGGGGTGGGGGTGGGGGTGGGGGTGGGAGAAACCACAGTGAGCAAGACAGTTAAGCTCAGCACTAAGGAGGTTTAAAAAAACAAGAGAGGAACCCTGGTGTGGTAGTGCATGCCTTTAAGGCCAGCACGCAGGCAGAGACAGACAGAGCTCTATGAATTCGAGCCAGCCTGGTCTACACAGGTACACAGGCTGGGGCCACACGGTGAGACCCTGGCTCAAAAAGAAAAAAATAGAATGTGATGATTAAAAAAAGAAATCTTGTAAATGTGTGAGGTGTCGGGTTTGATCATAGCATCATTGCCTTCCCCTACCCCAAACTAGGCAATGTCATTTCTTTGTAGGTAGTATTAAGGAGCCACGGGTTCCAGAATGATGGAGACGGGTTGAATGCTTCTCATAGGGTGCTTCTGGGTCAGCCTTTGAGAAAGTCACAAGTAAGATCAGACAGGTAACTGTCAACAGATAAGGCATGCAATATTGACAGAAATGCTGTGCAGAGGCATTTTGCAAAATCGTGTGAATTGACAGTTCTTGCGTAAGTATCCCAGACGTGTTGGGCAAAACCACGAAAAGACATGGTAAAAGCAATGTCCTGGCCACAGAGAAAGCTATACTTGGCTTCTCCAGGTATTTGTGCTGGTTAGCTTATGTCACTTTGACAAAAGCTATTGTTATCTGAGAAGAGGAAACCACAATTGAGAAAATGCCTCCATAAGACTGGCCTGTAGGCAAGCCTGTGTGGTATTGTCTTATGATTGACATGTGAGGACCCAGCCCACTGTGTATGGTGGCACCACCCCTAGGCAAGTAGTCCTGAGCTGTGTAAGTAGGCTAAGCAAGCCACGGTGACCAAGCCAGTAAGCTGCGTTTCTCTGAGGTTTCTACCTCAGTTCCTGGCACCAGGTTCCTGCCCTGCTTGATTTCCTGCTCTGACTTCTGTCAGTGGTCTGTCCCCTTCCCTTGTGTCGTCAATGGGTTCTGTCCCCGACTGAGGTGCCCATCTAGATGGTAGCTCTTTAGGGCAGTGACTGAACATGTCCGGTAGATAGTGGACCTGCGGCAGCCTGTTCATCAAGCCGCTGTGTTCCGTGGACAGAGGGTGAGCTTCTGCTCTTCCCAGGACTCTGGCTCAGCGTCCATCACTCTCAGCTCCCAGGGCTGGGCTGCTGCTGCTGGTCTGTGCGACCATATCACAGGGAGTCCCCAGTAGATGCTGGGATGCCTGGGCTTGTGAGATTCGCTTCCTTTCCTGATGGGACCCTTGAGGGTGGGGACAGGTTCCTCAGGCCCTGAGGAAAGGGGGCTGGGTCTAACTGCCCTGTGCTGCTGGTACCAACGGCTGAGGGGCCCACCCTAGGCTCCTGAAGGACCTCAGAGGAGGGTGGAGCCCTGGGGTTGGTGACCTGTGCACTCTGCACCTGAAGGAATTTCTCCCACTAGGAGCCTCAGCGCTGTGGTGAGGCCCAGCCTCCCTCCTGAGGTATTTTC
Source organism: Mus musculus (assembly GCF_000001635.26). Classification (NCBI taxonomy): domain Eukaryota; kingdom Metazoa; phylum Chordata; class Mammalia; order Rodentia; family Muridae; genus Mus; species Mus musculus. The sequence goes on along the minus strand of NC_000070.6, from coordinate 123,111,719 downwards.
AGCTGAGTCTCCCTCCACACTGGCTTTCTTCACAGACCATTTCCATAAATGGCTCTGCACACATAATTACCGGGCCAGTCCTCAGCTGGCTCCAGACCCCAAATTAAAAAGGAACACCCGCACAAGCAACCACATCAAGTCTGCCGAGGTACAAAACAATTCCTAGGGGATGTGACGGAGCACCAATTCCTCCAGAAGAAACTCAAGAATGTGGCCCATGATGACACATCCCCTCTTGCCTGAGGGAAGAGGAGGTGGCTTCCGTGAGGTGGTGGCCTGAGTGTTTCTCTTCTCCACGACTCATCCCAAGAGGAATCCCCAGCAGTAGGAAAGGGTGGGCACAGTTTGGGTAAGAACTGGGGTCTTCAGGGCTGGGGTTCAGAGAGAGGAGACTGAGGCCCAGAAAAGGTTCTTTGTCAAGGTCACACACACTCAAGGTCCGTTAACATGGCCTTTCAGACTCAGCCATGGAAATGAGTGGACCTGGAGTTCAATAGTAGCATATTGGGATGGAGGTGACTCTCAACATGTTCTGTCCACAAGGAAGCCACCTTCCCCTGCTGGGTCTGATGGATCTGGGGCTATCAGAGATGTGCTCAGTGCTAGCACTACAGGGATGGGGATGGCTGACATTCATCCCACCGGATGCAGCTCTCCGTGCTCCCTGACTCCAGCTGGGCCATCTCCTTTCCCTCTTGCCAGCCCGCCCTGAGCACCACCAACACACAGATGTGCTGTAGCATGAGGTGGGAACGAGGGCTGTGGAGAATGTAATCTGGCCTGTTTCCATATTGTTCAGTTTCTCTAGAACCAGGAAAGATGTGGGCTAGCTGTGAGCCCAGATCTGACTAGCAGAAAAAGCCAAACCTCCTAAGATATGTAGCACCATTCAAACTGAGGAAAGCTGGAGGAGGTTGTGATCTATCAAGACTTTTCATTAATCCCTGGGAGGCAGAGGCAGGCAGATTTCTGAGTTCAAGGCCAGCCTGGTCTACAGAGTGAGTTCCAGGACAGCCAGAGCTATACAGAGAAGCCCTGTCTTGAAAAGCCCCCCCCCCAAAAAAAAAAGAAAAGAAAAAGGAAGACTTTCCAAAAATGGAGGTGTTCTTGAGTGTAGCTCGGTGGTAGAAGTACTTGCCCAGACCCTGGTATAGCTGTCTCGTATGAGGCTATGCCAGTGCCTGGCAAATACAGAAGTGGATGCTCACAGTCATCTATAAGATGGAACACGGGACCCCTAATGGAGAAGCTAGAGAAAGCACCCATGGAGCTAAAGGGGTCTGCAACCCTATAGGTGGAACAACAATATGAACTAACCAGTAACCCCAGAGCTCGTGTCTCGAGCTGCATATGTAGCAGAAGATGGTCTAGTCAGCCATCACTGGGAAGAGAAGCCCCTTGGTATTGCAAACTTTATATGCCCCAGTATAGGGGAATGCCAGGGCCAAGAAGCAGGAGTGGGTGAGTAGGGGAGCAGGGCGGTGGGGAGGGTATAGGGAACTTTCGGGATAGCATTTGAAATTTGAAGTGTATATAAAGAATATAATAATAATAATAATAATAATAAGAAGAAGAAGAAGAAGAAGAAGAAGAAGAAGAAGAAGAAGAAGAAGAAGGAAGAAGAAGAAGAAGAAGAAGAAGAAGAAGAAGAAGAAGAAGAAGAAGAAGAAGAAGAAGAAGAAGAAGAAGAAGAAGAAGAAGAAGAACTTGCCCAGGAAAGGCAAGGCCCTAGGAGAGAAGAGACGAGGTGGTTTGAGCTGCCTTTTTTCCCTTTCTCTTCCTTCTTCCCTTCCTCCCTCCCTCCCTTCCTCCCTCCCTCCCTCCCTCCCTCCCTCCCTCCCTCCCTCCCTCCCTCCTTTCTTGCTTTCTTGCTTTGTTACTAGAGTTTGCATTCAGGGTCTCAGTAAAGTTCCCAGGCAAGCCTTAAACTAGAGATGCCTCTGCCTTGGCTTCCAAGTGACTGGGTCTATAAGGCAACAACATTAGGCCCAGGTCAAAGCAACTCCATTCAAGTAAACCCAAGCTGCAAAGAACCAAGTAGCCACTAATAACAAATTAATTAATATGAATAAATTGTGGGCTCTTCATTCAATCAAATGCAAGTCCAAAAACAAGACCAGAAACAAGGACCAGGGAGCTACTAGTAGCAAAGGGCTTGCCGTGGAGGCATGAGGTTGGAAATTCAGACCTCGGAACCAATGGGAAAAGCTGGACAGGCAAGGTGGCTGCTTGTAACCCAGTACTTGGGGAGCAAGGCAAGCTGGCTCGCTAGACTTGATGGAAGTAGTGCACTCGGCAGTAAATAAAGGGATGGCAATCAAGGAAGGCACCAAACATCAGCTTCGTCCCTCCCTGGCAAGCACTCATGTACACAAATGCCCACACACATATGAACGTGCATGCACATATGTACACATACGCGTTCGCATAATTAAAATTTAAAAAATTCATTTTGAGATAAAACAGGCCAAGTGAATTTTTGCCAGTAAAAATCAAAAAGCCTCGAAGGATTGGCTTCTAAAACCGGAATTCCCATAGGATGGCTTGAATTTCATATATTGACTATGTGAGTCCAGTTTATGAACAGGATTCTCAGCTTACAGTGTGTATCCACATTTAGTGTGGTACAGTAGCTCTTACTGCATCTAGGTGCAGGATAGGCCCCAGGCTGAGGATAAAGGCAGCTGCATGGCAGGCATAACATCAGATGCAAATGAACTGCTGTATGGCCTTGGGACTATAACAACCCTCTCTGAGCCTCACTCTCCTGCGGCAGTACTTGTGAATGCAAATGCAGGAACAGATGTGGAGGTCTGGGCATGTGGCCAGACAGCTGTCATCTTACTCAGCCCTGGCAGCTCCTTAAGATGAGCACTTCGATCTCACAGAAGGGGAAACTGAGGCTTGGGGGAGTGGTTAGGAAAGGCCAGATCATAGAGTAGGCGCAGCGTCAGGATGGCAATTCTTTCTGTGTGAGTCCCAGGTCAGAAGACCCTTGGCTCAGGTCCTCTTGTCTCCAAACTTTGTATGTGTGTGTGTACGTGTGTGTGTGTGTGTGTGTGTGTGTGTGGTCCCTGACAACCATCTTCATGGCACATGTATGCATTCTCTGTCTCTCCCACTAGAAGCTCATCTCTAAAAGAACACAGGCAATGTGACTGTCCCTGCAACTGGAACCAGGAACCAGGCTTTCTGGCACATAGTAGGTGCTGTATGACTACTTGTGGGAGGGATGGATGAATGAATGATTGAATGAATGAGTGAATGAGTGAGTGAAGAAATGAAGGAATTCCCTGGGTAAGAGCCAAAGGAAGAGACCCTGAGGTCAGTGATGAGAAAGGATCTGTGGCCGCAGAGCTGGCAGGGGCAGAGGGAGACCACGGCCGGGTCTCTCACACAGTCTCACACAGTCTCTCTCTTTCATACCTGGACACCACAGTTCATTGCTGCCCCTGCCCTTGGCCATCGTAGGCCTTGGGAATAAAAGCTCCTGGGCTGGGAAAGGGGTCAATGCATGTGCTGATGGCTCTGTTGTGATCCCGCATGGACTCTACCTGGCTTGCCAACAGAACAGCATCTGGGAGCATGTGTGACACACAGGGCTTGGTAGCCACCAGGTAAACATCACTGTGGTTGGGAATGTTTACTAATGTGGCCAATGTGCCAAAATAAAGAAGGCACTTTGATTGAGTTCCCCATGCTGAGTCTTCACTGAACAAAGACCTGGTTTGTTTGTTTGTTTGTTTGTTTTTTGTTTGTTTTTTGGTTTTTTTATTTTTTTGATTTTTGAGACAGGGTTTCTCTGTATAGCCCTGGCTGGCCTTGAACTCAGACATCCACCTGCCTCTGCCTCCCAAGTGTTGGGACTAAAGGTGTGCGCCACCACTGCCCGGCTAAGACCTGCTTTTTAGTTCCATGGATCCTACTGCACACTCAGGTAAAATGGTAGGAAATACAATCCATAGTTTGGAATTCATAACTATGGATGTGGCTTTGGACATGCTATGTGTGCCTGGGCTAGCCATTTAACCTGAGTCCATAAAGCAGGGATTCCCAAATAATTCACATGCTGTTGCTAGGAGCCAACAACAAATGGAAGAAGGTGAAAGGTCAAAGATCTTCTGGACTGGAAGAAAATTCTAAGCTTTCGGTTGGCTTTTAGCATCTAGGTTTAAATGTCTACAAGACAGACACACGGAACATTGACCTCATGCCCCCTTTCTGTGCTTGTATGACACAGGGTCTCACTCTGATGCCCAGACTGGCCTTGAAGCTGTAGCAATTCTCCTGTCTCAGCCTCCTGAGTGCTGGGATTACAAGCATGAGTCACCATGACCTTGAGAACTATGTTGTCCTGTGTACAGAGCGGAGCTGCTGGTAGCATAAATAGGGATCATCAGGGCTAGGTTGACTCTCCACCGGCTTTCTGCTTGTCCATTTGTCACCTCTAGTGATCTACTAGGAATCCCAGAAGGGAGTAATGTCCAGCCTGGAGAGAGCAAATGACATCCCCAAAGGCCCATTTTGGTATTGGGCCCTGCTCTGTTCACAGCAGCTATTCCCACCAGGGCTGTTCATGTCTTGACCCAAAGAGAAAGTTGGGGGAGGGGAGTAAGGCCTGGGCTGGGTGGTGACTCATTTTGATCAGAGATTCCCCTGGGGACATTCTTGGGCAATGCTATGCTCAGTTTTTCTATTCCTGCACTATAGGTCAGCCTGTCCTGAGGATGGAGAGCCAGTTTCAAGTCCCACATGTAGTGTGTCCTAAGGACGCAAGCCTGGTCTTTAAGCAGAAATGTTGGTTGTATCGAGATCCCACTGGCTGCAGCCCCTCTTAGCCATGGGCTCTCAGTGCTGCCAGAGAACCTTCTTGTCCTTCACTGTGCTCCACCCCCACCCCCTCCCCCAGACCCCTCCCCCACTCCCACCCCCACCTCACCTTAGCCACCAGTAGAGCAGAGAGCAGAGGTTTGGTTGTCCTTTTCCTACCTTAAGGTGGCCTGCCGCTACCCACCCCCACACTCTGCTTACAGTCTGGAAAGTTCTCCTTCCCCTGGAGGGAATGTCACAAAACTGAGCACTGGATGCAGACCCACGCAGCCCGGGCCTTATCAGGTAGTTTCCAGGCGGCCACTGCTTTCCTCACCTTGCCTGGGAAATAAGAGACTGTGCCTGCTGGGAGGGCGAGCAGCTCCTCGGGTACAGAGGCTGGTGGCCATGCCAAGGCCCTTCCTTGCTTGCCCTGCTCTCAGCTCAAGTCCTGGTACCCAGTCCTAGCCCCAGGCTGTCTGTTACAGACAGGAGCAAAGCAGGTAGGGACTGAACCAACAGTAAATGCTTATGGCTACAGATAAAAGTTTTGGGGAAAAGACCTTTAAGACTCGTAGGAGAAAGTGGTCCTGATGTCTACAGGTCCCTGGAGAAAGGAGGAGCCACGCTTCGGGAGAATGGACTCACAGCTGCCCCTTGGGTCACTCACTGGCCTGAACACTCTCCGTGCCAGGCCAAGGTCCAGCTGCTAGGGCCCAGGCCCACAGGACTACAGTCATGTCTGAGTCTGTCCACTCCACCTCCTGACACTGCACCCCACCCACCAGTTCCTACTACACAGAAAGAGCCCGCCATCCGGGCGTGAGGGTCAGCTCTGGTCACTTTGATATGACCACAGGTTTCCACACTGAACTTTGTCCCTCTCTTCAGGGCTGCTTTTATCACAGTGACAGCATCATTTACTCATCAGTCTCCCCAGGACTGACTTCCGGTGCCACCTAGGGGACCTGGGCATCACCAGATAACTACTCCTAGGCATCATGGTGAGACAAGGCCTGGGGAACCTGCGCTAGCACTCAGACCTTCCAGTCCTGACCCCTGTAGTCCTTGCTTCCCGGGTGATGAGTCTGCCACATAGCGATTCCCTAAGCAGGGTCCTCACGCTCCTAGAGGCCTATCCCCAGTCAGATGGCTAGAATAGTCCCTCCAAGACAGGAAGCCATGCGCTCTCCACGTGGAGACTGCGGACACCCTGGGTCCCTCTGCACACTCACCTATGTTGACAAAGCTCATAATCAGGTCAGCACGGTCCAAGTGAGGCTGCGGGGTCCCACCGCCACTGTCATCCGTCATGGCACGGTACAGGTCCAACATAAAGAGGGGCGCAGACGCTGGCTGCTGGGCAGCCCCGACCGGTGCTCGGGATCGGGGCCGCCCCGGCAGCCCCAGCACCTCCCGAATCTCGCGCTGCATGTCGCGGGGCTCGCGTACTCCTAGTCGACGCTGGGGAAAGACGTGCGGGGGATGCGAGAGGTGACCGCCGCCCAACACGCACAGAGCCAGGCCCAGTAGCCATAGGAGTCCCGGACGCGCAGCCATCTCGGACGTTTAGCGGACTCGCATCCAGCGACGCCTCGACGACAAGGATGGGACAGCGCCGCGGATCCCGAGTTCGCACCTGTCGCGGGCAGCTCTAAGACGACTGCGCTCCACGCGCTCCGCAGGCAGCAGCCCAGCCTGTAGGTCCCGCAGAGCAACGTGGGCCCGCGCGGTAGGGAATAGCGAGTGTCCGGAGCAGGACCGACTTTCGGGGACTAGAACCCGGAGCGCTTCCTCGGCTCCTCCCCTTAGTGAACTCAACCAATGGGGGCTCTGGGGCGGGCCCGAGCGCGGACACACGTCTACAGGGTGTCTGTACCGCTACTACTAAAGGTGGGGGTGGAGGGAGCGAGTGGGACCCGGAGGTAGGTATCACCGGTCGGGGAGAAGCCATCATGGGTGTCCTGGGCCCCCATCCATCTGCCTGGGCACACTCCGGGCTCCGCGCGGAGACGTCGGTGTCTCTGAAGCAGACACCTGCACCTTGGAGCGAATTGCTTAGAGTTGGGAGAGCGCCCAAGTCCGGGAGCTGGGGTGGGCCCCACATGTCTCCGGAAGCGCCCATTGGACTGGCCGTCGGGGCGGGGCGGATGCCAACCATGCCTCGAGGGTGGGGCACATTCTGTCGCCAGAAGCTGCCAGGGCCCGGACTCCGCCGCTCCTGTCTGCTAGGTGCCTTCCCCGCTGTCCGGGGAAGACGCCTCCTTCACCGATGAGCGCTGGTTCTGTGCGCCAAGCTATTCTCTGCCAGGCCCAGACAGACCACACTGCTGGCTAATCCAACCTCAGATTGACTCTGGAGTATCCGGGAGGGAAACCCAGGCACACAGAGCTTAAACACCTTCCCTCAGGCCGCACAACAATGGAACTAGAAAGCTTCAGGCACTGGGTGGTTGGCTGCTGGAGAGGCTACCAAGAGGGATATGCGTTAAAGGGCTTAACAGACAGTGCGCTACATAAGGGTTTTGACCAACTATGAATTCTTTAGCGTGGATTCAAAATAATATTCCAAATAAATCACACCACCAAAATCATCTTGATGTGATCCCCTAAACGGTTTAAAAAAAAAAAAAAGATTTATTTATTTATTTGATGTTTGTGACTACACTGTCGCTGTCTTCAGACACACCAGAAGAGGGCATCAGAATCCATTACGGATGGTTGTGAGCCATCGTGTGGTTGTTGGGAATTGAACTCAGGACCTCTGAAAGAGCAGTCAGTGCTCTTAACCACTGAGCCATCTCTCCAGCCCCTCAAAGATTTAAATGTCAATTAAATCCTTAATGCAATCTTTCAGTTGTGCCTCAAGCACACACTAGTCTTATAACCGAATCAACAGGTCAATTTCCATACTATTTCAAAGTCCCATAAAGACAATGGATATGCCAACTAACCATTGAAAATGGCTAGGTGAGACAGAACAAAGATACTGAAGGCAAGGATAGGTTGAAATGAGGATGGACTTAGGTGCTGATGCTGGAGGCGGGTAGAGCTCTCTCTCTCTCTCTCTCTCTCTCTCTCTCTCTCTCTCTCTCTCTCGTGTGTGTGTGTGTGTGTGTGTGTGTGTGTGTGTGTGTGTTGCGTTGCAGTACTGGGGATTGCAACCAGAGCCTTCTACAGGCTAAATGAATGCCCAAACACTGAGCTAAACTCTCAGCCTTGTACATTAGTTACCACACAAAACATGACCCCATTTGCTGTACTCAATGATGCTTTGCCATTGTACTTCTCAAATATTTAAAACTGGCTTGCAGTGGAACCTTAAGGGTTCTCTGGAAAGTGTTGGATGGTGTTTTCGCTGGGTTAAACACATGAAGGAGTGTTTTTCCTGAAGTGGACACAGGTGAAAAGGGATGTTTAGCTGAAGCAGACACAGGAGAAAGGATGTTCTGCTAAAGCAAGCATGTGAAAAGACACATGACAAAGGATCTCTTGCTAACAACACAAGTGTATTGGTCCACCTTACACTGCGTAGCTGAGCTCCATTTGTCAGGACTCCATAGAGAGAAAAGCACCAGAAACTTCTGGTGGTGTGTGCAGCTTCTTGCCACTTCTGCGGACTCAGGCTGATTGGCAGAGTGATGTCAGCTGAGACAGACGCATGGGGAAATTTGCTAAGACTCAAGACTCGTGGAGAACACCTGATATTCTGAGGGCATATAAATAGGACTCAACGGACAGTGACAGAGGCATGGCTTGCTTGTGTAGCTAAATGCTTCTTGGTCTCTGGTCTTTGCTGATCTTCACCTGGTTAAGAGGCACAGCTGAAAACTTTTCCTGGCATTCCTGGTGATCCTGGTTCCTCCTGCTGACTCGTGCCAGTTTACCTGAGGCCTGGCTATTCCTGCTAAGTCGAGCCACCACTGCTGCTATCCCGACACTACTGAACTGGACTGCCGGTATGTCCATGAAGTGTTTGCAAGTGGATCAAACTGCTGCTGCTGACCTGTGAACTGAACCACTCATTTCCTGACAATGCAGACAGGAATTGCTCCAAAGAACCATTTCTAAACAGGTCCACTTCCCCCGTATCCTTTCTTTACCACTACCTCTGGGGGGGGGGGGGATGTAGAAGGGAGGTTAAAGTATTTAAGAACCATCATTAAAAGTAGGTTTTGAGCCAGGCGTAGTGGCACACGCCTTTAATCCCAGCACTTGGGAGGCAGAGACAGGCGGATCTCTGAGTTCGAGGCCAGCCTGGTCTACAAAGTGAGTTCCAGGACAGCCAGGGCTATACAGAGAAACCCTGTCTCGAAAACAAAAAAAAAAAAAGAAGAAAAAAATAGGTTTTGAAAAAAATTAAATTTACACTGGCTTTATGGTTCCTTTTCATCATATAACTGCCATCACGTATTTACTGAAGTCCATGATATTAAATAATACAGCTGTATTTTTATATTACATATAATGTTATGAATAGGCTCCTAAAATACCCCATGCCTATCCACAGTTATTTTGACCTTTCCAGGATACATATCAAAGGTGGATATTTGGATCAGGATAAATATACACTTATTAACATTTCTGACACAGTTTTGTCTCTTACTCAAATAGGATGAGAGTTTGCTTCACCTTGCCAGCAGTGGGTGTTATTATCAAATGTATGTGAGTCTGACACGGTAATAGGTCAGAGCATCTCTCTATTGCTGTAGCTGCCCAAGGGGAACCAGCAACACTGTCTTCCTCTCTAAACACCCGACCCTGGCTTCAAGAGAACACTGCTAATTGCTTTGCCTTCCTCTCTGCTCGCCCTGGACTCTACAGTACTATTCTCTATTGCACTTGTGCCCTGGGGACAAGCCTATCCTGCTGAGACTTCAGACCATCCACAGGATCAGATCGCTTCTAATGCCAAATACAGTCACAGCACAGAGCTGCATACTGAGTTTAGTCGGAGACAGATTTGACATGACTTAAGCCAGAAACCAGAGAGCTTACAAATATCCCAGCTTCCTGATGAAACCCCAGGAGTCGCCCAAGCAGGCTCATGAAGATCCTCTCCTATCTAAACTACAACTTCTGCCTGATCTCCTCATCCACAGTCTCTCGTGACTCACCTATCCCGAGTCTCCCTGTGCCACGCGCTCTGGTCGAGTCAGCTTGACAAGCCGAGAGGCTTGGAAGCTACTCACTGAGGCAGAAGAGTTTCACAGAAACTCACTCCTGGAGTCTGGCGTTCTCTCTAACCCATACATTAATTTTCCATTCCCACGTTAGTCTAGTGTATGGATCCATGTACTCTCTCTTAGTATTACCCTATTATAAGTGCCTTTTAAGATTGAATTCTGACATAACTAAAGCCAGTGTTCCAACAGTCCTAGAACGTCCTTGAGCAAGACCTTGGGTTTGGAATTCAGTACTGCCCCTGGTATTACACTATCACTTTGAGTAAAAGTTAGGTCACTGCCCTTCACAGGAATCTACCATCACCAAGGAAGAAAGAAGTTTCTGACCATAGGAGAAACCAGAATAGATACTTAGAACTATAGCTGAGTTATAGTGTATATGTAAATTCCCATATACAGGAATTTACAATGGTTTAGGAAGTAGATCGGGCTGTGGTTTTAGAGTATTGCATTATTCATGAGATGGTTAGCTAGAACGGAACTCCCTAACTAGAACCATGACTTGGGTGTGAAAGCCCTTGCCCTAGGAGTGTAAAGACCTCACACCTGGCTTCTAAGACTATAGCTGACCTTAGATAGAGCTGACTTTGTCTCAGTTATTTTATTGCCCAGTTCCTGCCAGTCTTTGTGTTTTCATTCCTCTGTTCTGTGTAAGAGTCATTAAGCATCCGGTTACCTCATTTGTACCTTGCGGGTATGTCACCCAACTTCCTTATTGTCTTCTGCATAAAAAGTCTGATGCTCGATTTGAAAAAATACATTCAGATCCAACACAACCTCTCCTGGGTGCATCTGTCTGTCAATTCATCCGACGCTTTGCCCACCTGCGACTAGAGACCCATTCCACGTAGACAAAGGGTCCCAGAGGGTCTGCGGCATCCCTGGATGAATGTCTAGGTAAACATCCCGTTGGGCTAACGAGAAGGCTCAGTAGGTAAAGTGGGGCTGTATAAGCTAAGCATGAGGACCTGAATTTGGATTCCCAGAACCCACGTAAAAGTGGATGTGATTGCATCCATCTGTAATCTCTATGTCCCCATAGTGAGATGGAGGCAGAGACACTAGAACCTCCAGTTACTTGATGGCCAGCTAGCCTGGCATATGCAGTGGTGAACAACAGAATATTCCTTCCTCAAATTAGGTGGTAGATGAGGACGAACATCAGAGGTTGGTCTCTGATCTCCACATCCCTGTACTTGCACCCAAGCACACACCACACACACACATACACACACACACACACACACAGAGAGAGAGAGAGAGAGAGAGGGAGCAGTGGATTTCACTTCTTAGAGCAGAAGTTTACATGTTGAAATTCTGTTCTGTTCTAAGTTTTCCTATGAGATAAATCTGGTGAACACTGTTTTCTGCACACACCCTTTAGGAAAGTCCAAATGTCCCTGGCACCTGGCTCTAAGCCCCCCAGGCAAAGGAACATGTTTAGTTTGTAGAGGGATGCTCTTTATTTTTTTAAATTTTGTTATTGAGGTGTTTTGTTAAGTGTTTCTTATTAGTATATATTAACTTTACATAATTGGTAGGTTGGTTTGTTTGTTTTGAGACAGAATCTCCGTATGTAGCCTTGACTGGCCTGGAACTAGCAGAGAACCACCGATCTCTACCTCCACATGCCATTGTGCTCACAGACATCTTTCTTTGACTGAGCATTTTCCAAATAGGGTGGATCATAATTTTGTTTATCTGAGGACCATACCCTGGGGGCGTGGCAGGCAACATGGGATCAGGTGGCCAGCACTCATTGACCTGACATCTGTCACCTAGTCCCAGTGACAACCTTCTCCACTGTTCCACCTGACCACCTATCTCATACTCATTGCTACTGTCACATGGGACTTCTTTTGGGTCCCCAAACACCCCAGGCATGGCATTCCTGTTCCTGTTCCTGTGTGGCTTCATGGGCCGAGAGTGGCTGTCTGGTCTCATCTATCTAGGACACATCAAAACACTACCTCCTGATTTCCTTTCTTCCTGCATGATGAGCACACCCGTCTTTCCCACCTCTCTCTACCTATGCATTTGCTGTGTCAGCCAAAGAGCACTTAGACCTTGCTCCTTGAGCTGCAGTGGGTGGGAATGGGGGCATCATTTTATGATCTAATCAATGTAATCAGTCCTACCACAGGATTAGAGACTGCCCTGGAGTGGAGACTCTGCAGTGACTCGTTGACTGACCACTGAGGGCCCAAAGGGTACCTCACGTGCCTCCATGACTGGTGCCTACAAAATGCTGAGAAAATCCAGTTTATCTTATTCCCAGGATATGATAGCCCATATGCTTACCTATCCTAAAGAGGCAAAGGAGCACAACGGCCCAATAAGGCCCATGCTTCAACCCCTGATAATAACAAAATAGTTAAATAGAAATCCATAAGCACTTTGTCTGACTGTCGCTAGCCTTTGGACCAGTTCATCTTCTGTTGATGAATTCCACATAAAAGTTAAACATTCCTAGATGCCTTAATGAAAGAAGATGTGGCCACAGCAAGGAGAAAGCAGAGGATGGTGGGCACACCTGTAATCTCTGTTCTTTGGAAGTGAAAGCAGGAGAATATTTGGGAGTTTAAAGTTATTCTCAACTATGTAGCGAGTTCAACTTGTGTATAAAAGACCACTATAGGGCTGGAGAGGATGGCTCAGTGGTCAAGAACACTGACTGCTCTTCCGGAGGTCCTGAGTTCAATTCCCAGCAACCAGATGGTGGCTCACAATCATCTGTAATGGGATCAAATGCCCTCTTCTGGTGTGTCTGAAGAGAGCAACAGTGTACTCATATACATTAAATTAATTAATAATAAATAAATAAAACAGATTATAACTGAGTGGATATAAAAAAGATGCATCGTGTAAATGAAAGAGTCAGGAGGCAGCCTCTTCCACTTTCACACTGAGTAGATGGCAGTTTAGAGAACATCGGCAGAAGTCAGGCCCAGTGGCTTGCACCTGCAGTCCAGTGCTCAGAAAGCTCAAGAGGTTCCACTTTGAGTCTGAGACCAGCCTGGGCTACAGAGTACAAGCTGTCACTAACAAATAACAGCCCAACGTCAACAGTGAACAGTGGAGGCCACAGTCTGTATCCCTAGGAGTTGAGGTGTAGCTCAACAGTAGAGCCCTTGCTTGGCACACAGAGATTCAGTCCCCAGCACAAGAATTCATATTGGTCAAGCAGGGGGACACTGTAGTTCCACAGAACATGCACAACCATTGTAAAGACTGCTTTGTCTTATTCAGAAGTGGTTTAAACTCTTGTGTTGCTTTTGAGAGTCAGTGGGAGTAAGTGTCCTTGAAAGTTCCTACCAGAAATTAAACTCATGTTGTGACCACAGTGAGAGAGAGAGCAGTGGACGAACAGACCAGTTTTGCTCAGACAGACAGACAGACAGACAGACAGACCAGAGGCTGGTGGTGGGATCTCTCTCATCAGGAATGTTACATACTGTTGAATCCAAACCAAATCGGTTTTTACAAATTCTTTGTGGCTGATATAGAATGTCAGTAACAGTTCGTATAAACAGCTAGAGCAGAGAACCATCTCTCTGGCAACAGAGGTGCGCACCACCAGGCTGGACTCCTTCTAGATGGTTAACCTGGAGTGGAAGGAACCAAACAGTCTTCCCACCAACTCTTACCCTTTGCCTCCTGAGTATGCATGAGTATGAGTATACCTCACACCTAGCTGGAGGTCTCCATGAACAGGCTGGCTTAGGGCTCTACTTCACATAGGCAGTTGATGGAAGCCACAAAGCAGTCAAGAACTGGCCTGAAAATGGCAGGGATTCCCCTAACTTGTGCTGTCTGAGAAAGTGTATAAACCCCACCAAGTTGAGGAATTCATTATAGTGGATGTCTGAAGGGTAAAATTATTTGAACTCTATACAGAAAAGGGCCTTGCTGGACAAGGTGGCACACCACTTTAATACCAGGACTTGGAAGACAGCGGTAAGCAGATGTCTGTGAGTTTGAGACCAGTGTAGTTTACATTGTGAATTCTAGGACAGTTAGGGCTACAAAACAAACAAACAAACAAACAAACAAACAAACAAACAACAAAACAGAAAAGGATAGCCATGTTGAAATAGAAATAAAATCAGAATAGCCAAGATGATCCCAAAGCAAAGACAATAAAGAAAAACTAATACATTAATTGGACTTTTAGACCTTACCAAAATTTAAAATATCACCAGATGTGATGGGGTGCGCCTTTAAGAGTGTGAGTTCCAGGTCGCTGTGGGATATGTAGCAAGCTTGAGTCTAGCTTGAGCTATAAAGTTAGACCTTGTCTCAAAAATAAATAAAACACTACTTTTGTGTGCCAAGGGACAATATCAAGAGAATAAAAGGCACACAGACTGAGAATGATGGCTCACACCTGCAACCCCACACTCAAGAAGCAGAGGCAGTGAGTTCTATAATCTCTGCATCCAGTCTAGGCCAGCCTGGGCTACAGAGTGAGACTGTCTCAACAAACAGAGTGGGGGAAACTTGGTTATTTATTTTGGGGAAGTGTAGATTTATTATTTTTATTGCATTTGGGGTGTGTGTGTGTGTGTGTGTGTGTGTGTGTGTGTGTGTGTGTGTGTGTATGTACAATGCACATGTGGTAGTAGTAGGGGAACTGTTGAGGTTGTGTTCCAGTTTCTCCTCCCAGTCCCATGCTCCCAGAAATAAGAGTCAGACTCAAAATATATTTACAAATACCTTGGCCATATAGCTAGCCTCTTCTCTGACAAGATCATAACTGAAACAGCCCATCTGTTTTAACCTACATTCTGCCACGTGGCTAGTGACCTGTGTGTAGGTACCATGTGTCTGTCTTATATCTTCCCAGCTGAATCTCACACCTGGCTCTATCCCAGAATTCTTTCTGCCTCCTGGATGTCCCACCTTCTATTCTACCCTTTCCTATAGTTTTTTTTAAAAATAATAATTTATTTATTTTATGGATATGAGTACACTCTAAGTTATGAGTCACCATGTGGTTGCTGGAAATTGAACTTGGGACCTCTGGAAAACCAGTCAGTGCTCTTAACTGCTAAGCCATCTCTCCAGCTCCGTAGGCCATAGATTTTTAAATTGACAGGTGATGCATCTATACAATACTCAAGATGCTCTCTACACAGGGAACTACTAGTAATTGATTCTCTCCTTCACCACACAGGTACTGAGGCTCAAACCTGATCACTGGGCTTGTATAGCAAGCCCCTTTGCCCACTGAGCAATCTGCAGGCCTCTCTTTTGGTTTTGTATTTGCTTTTTTTAAAAAAACCACTTTATTTTATGTACAATAATACAGTTTACCTATCAAATCTCACTACAATAGAATGCTTTAATATAATTTTTTGTTGTTTTTTTTGTTTTGTTTTTGAGACAGAGGTTCTCTGTATAGCCCTGGCTATCTTGGAACATTCTGTGTAGAACATGCTGGCCACAAACTCACAGAGATCTGCCTGTCAAAAGGTGTGTGCCGGCACTATCCGGCGATTTGATATAATTTTAAACAGAAGAAAAATAGGAAATATTTCAGGGTACAAAACCCCTCCCCTCAAAACAATTTTAAAAAATTTTTTTCTAAGTGGATTAGTGTGACAAATGAATTCAGTGACTGGTGTGTCTAATTCCCATTGCACTAATGGTGCATGAATTAGGAAAAAGGCTCAACCTTCACAGTCATTGCTGCAGAAGGATAACACACACGGGATTCTTTTGGATGCAAAAATGAGCCTGGACACCTCAGTATCCAGACAAGTGAACCTGCGTGTCTACCACGGAAAAAAGAAAAAACTATGATGGAAGTTGATACTTAAAAAAATTAACCTAGTATCATCTTTCATGACTCATGTGCCCTGTTGCTTACATTGCATCCTTCCCCAGCTCTGATTATCACCCCTTCCCTGTCTCCTTTATTCCTTTTTGTTTTTTAGATTTATTTATTTTATAGATATGAGTACACTATAGCTGTCTTCAAACACACCAGAAGAAGGCATTGGATCCCCGTTACAGATGATTGTGAGCCACCATGTGGTTGCTGGAAATTGAATTCAGGACCTCTAGAAGAGCAGTCAGTGCTCTTAAGCACCAAGCCATCCCTCCAGCTCCTCCCCGCTGCTGCCTCCTGTCTAAGTTTTAGACCATAGCCACACTTACACCTGCTTACATGTATGCACACATTATAGGCGGGGATCCCCACGTAAGCAGAGCATGTGTGGTTGTGTTTCCTTTCTGAGGATGGGTCACCTCCCTTCCTATTGCACTGTCAGGTCCATCTATTTCTGCTCAGATTTCATTTTCTTTTACAGCAGAATAATACACAATAAAACAGAATAATAGTGTGTATATACACTACCCTTTCATTATCATTCACCTGTTGATGGATTTCTGGGTCGCGTACTAGTTCTAGTTTTTTGAAGAGCCTCTAAACTGACTTCTGTGTACTAATTGGCACTCACACCAGCAGTGAATAAGGGTTTCTCTTCCCACAATTCTTTACAGCAGTTGTCAGATTTCTTGGTAATAGTCATTTTGACTGGCATGAGGTAGTCTCTCAAAGCAGTTTTACTTTGCATTTTTCTAACGACTAAAGATGTTGATCATTTTTTAGAATAGTTACTGGGCATTTGTATTTCGAGGAGGAAAGTTTATAGATAAGTGTTTATACTTTAAAAACGTTTTAAAAGGCATTTGTGGTGGTGCACACTTTTAAACCAGCACTTGAGAGGCAGAGGTAGGCATATCTCTGTGAGTTCAAGACAAGCCTGGTCTCCTTTTTTGGGTTCTCGAACAGTCGGGGGTTAGCTGGGCGTGGTGGCATATGCCCTTAATCCCAGCACTCGGGAGGCAGAGGCAGAGACAGGTGGATTTCTGAGTTCGAGGCCAGCCTGGTCTACACAGAGAAACCCTGTCTCAGCAAAACAAAACAAAACAAAACAAAACAAAAAACAAAAACAAAACCAGAACCAAAACAAACAAACAAACAAACAAGAACAGTTGGGGCTATGTAAAGAGACTGACTCTCTCTCTCTCTCTCTCTCTCTCTCTCTCTCTCTCTCTCTCTCCCCCTTTCCCTCTCCCTCTCTCTCTTAAAAAACAGAACAAGCCAAAACCAAAGCAAACAAAAACAAACCAAAAAACCTTCAGAGGTCTCCAATACACAGATTATAATAATGTACCTCAGTGCCTTGAGAAAACAAGAAGGGACCCATCCCAACCCAAGTAGACTGCAGGTAAAGATTAGGAAGAAATTATCTAGATTGTAATAAGAGAACAATACACAAGCTCAAAGAGTTGGTTCTTTGAAAAAGTTTGTAAAATCGACAATCTCACAAAAAGAGAGCAGGAGAGGACCCAAGCTAAGAGAATTAGAGATGAAGGGATATTGTTACCACAGACACTAATTAAATCCAGAGCACCCAAAGTAGAGCAAAACCTTTAAAACTTACATTCCCCAAAAGCTGGAATCCTAGAAGAAAGTGATGGGTTTTTCACTGCACAAGACCTACCACAATTAAAGCCAGAAACTATTTTACAAGGTCACACCAGAGTAGGATGATGCGGTGATCACTGAGGTTCCTACGGTCTACTATCAGCCGTCTATCAGCCGTCTACCTCAGCGCCTACTCTCCAGTCAATCTAACGTAACAGGAGCCATCTATGTTCCACCCCTCCGCCCCCCCCCCCCTTCACCTGGAACGCAGAGAGAAAGCTCCTGGTGTTCCATCTTGCTTGTTTTGCCTGGTGGTGTTTTTTAAGACAGGGTCTTATCAGCTTCGAACTTGAAATCCCCCTGCCTCAGTGTCTGGTGGGGTGGGTGGGTGGGAGGCTGTGGGAGTGTGGGGGTATGTGGGTATGTGGGTGGGGGTGGAGAGGTGGGGGTAGAGGGTGGGGAGGTTGGATGGAGATGGGGGTGGGGGGCTGGGATTTCAGGTCTGAAAAGCCAGGCTCTTATCTGTCACCACCTTGCAGGAATGCGGACTAACCTGCTGATTACTAAAGGAAAGGGCGGATTTCTCAGTACTCCCTCTGGACTGGAGCACGGTGTGAACAGTAGTTACTGCTGTAAGGAATGCAGGTTTAGGTACGCTTCCGGTAGGACTGCCTGCCTGTTTTATGTCTTTGCTTGCTTGCTGATTTTTTTTGAAACGGGCTCTTACTATGCAACCAGGGCTGACGTCATACCCATGGTACTCCCCCCTCCTTCGTCCTCCAGAGTGCTAGGATTACGGGCACGTACCTACCACCACTCTCAGCAGAGCATCGATTTTTATCCAGGGTAAAGGGAGCAAAGGACACATGATCCAGAGGGCGGTGTAATTATCAACTATTCCAGAGAACTGTAAGTGACCCCGATGGGAGCCCTCATTCCTAGTGGAAAGACATTCCATCATTTTCCCCCATCTTCAAGTCCTGTGGGAGACATGGTCGACCCATATGCAGGCTGTACAGGCAGGGGGGCGCACCTTTGCTGAACTCACAGGCAAAGGCCCATCATTCCTTCAGCGTGTAGCAAACAAGTTGTGCAGCAGTCACACACTGGGTAACCCAATCTCCTCATTTGCCCATATGATTAATTTGGCATGGGGGTCAGTGGTTGGGGGTGGAGGAGAGTGGTAAGCCTTGATGTTTATCATGATCAGCAAGGAAACGCAGGACCACCCAACGCTCAGATAGACTTTCCCACCAGAGATGAGACTCTGTGAGAAGGTATAAGTCACAAAGACAACTGTGCAATCCAGACAAAACAGCTGAAAACTAAAAATGTCCAGAACAACAAGGGAAACGGCTCTTGTGTCAGAGGCTTGATCCTCCGCTGGTGATGAACGCTACTGAGAGGTGATTGGATCATGAGCATGCTAGCCTCATCAATGGATCCACCCATTGGTCAGATCATTGCTGAATGGGGGTGGGGCCAGGTTAAAGAGACTATTAATAGGTCAACGGGGCAAGTCTCCAGAAGGTGTGTCTTGCCCCTGATGCTCCTGTCTCCTGCTGGGCTAGAGGTTTTTCCCTTGCCTCAGGCCCACAGTGATGAGACCAGCTGACTATGGTGATGAAAACTGGCGAGCTTCCTGGTTAATTAGTAGTACCAACTGTACCAACGCGGCCTTCCTGGTTCTATCTACTTTTGGAAGGTTGGGCTGAACGTTGGCTTTATTCTACATAGGTATTAATGGAATGGAATGTCTATAATATAAATAAATCAGATGGAATGATACAGCAAATGGTTGATCTGAGAGAAGATGTGTAGTCTTTGTGCTACTTCATAGCTTTCTGCAATAAATGGATGAAGAATATACAAACTGAAGAAAGCTGCTATAACTATCTTTATAGATGTATTTACTTTATGTATGAATGCTTCATCTGCATGTATGTATGTGCTCCAGGTGCCTGATCCCCTCAGAGGTCAGAAGGTGTTGTATCCTCTGGAATGGAAATTACAGTTGGTTGTGAACCACTATTACAGGTGCTGGGACTTGAACTTGGTCCTTTGCAAGAGCAACCAGTGTTCTTAACCACTAAGCTGTCTCTGCAGCCCTAGAAAATTTCAAGACAAAACCAATCAATATTGGAGACCAAGAGAAATATTTTATGTCAAAGTTCAATCTGCAAGAGAGATAAAATAATTCCAAGCTTACATTTGCCGATAGCATAGAGTCAAATAACTTAAAGATGCTGAGCAGTGGTGGTGCACATCTTTATCCCAGCACTCGGGAGGCAGAGACAGGCAGATCTCTGAGTTCGAGGCCAGTGTGGTTTACAGAGTGAGTTCTGGGATACCCATGGCTACACAGAGAAATCCTGTCTCAGGGGAAAAAAATAAAATAAAAACCCAAACCTTGAAATCTCCATGCTTAGGAAGTAGAGGCAAAAGGATCTGGAATTCAAACTCATCTTTGGCCAGCCTGGCTACACCATATTCTTTTGTCTCAAAACAAACCTAAAACAAACAAACAGAAACCTTTAATGTTATTGCTATTAGTTCAGCAGTATCTTTAAAAAGTTTCAAAATTATATACAGTGTGCTTTGTTTTGTTTTGTTTTTCAAGACAGGGTTTCTCTGTGTAGCCCTGGCTGTCCTGGAACTCACTTTGTAGACCAGGCTAGCCTCGAACTCAGAAATCCACCTGCCTCTGCCTCACGAGTGCTGGGATTAAAGGCGTGCGCCACCACGCCTGGCTTACAGTGTGCTTTATTATTATTATTATTATTATTATTTGTTTATTTTACAATCAGTATGCCATCTTTTACCATTATGGCTTTAAATTTTCACTCTACCCAACAGGTGTCAAAGAATAGTTTAGTCCATGCCTTAATAAAACAGTTAAAATATTTACAAATGCAAAATAGATGTTTTCATAACTGAAAAGTTCACCTGAGAATTCACTGTAACATCGCCATTTGCTTCTTTTTTTCCAAGTTGTTAACGCGGTTGAGTACCCTCATCCTTGTATCATGTACGTTGAATTCCTAATGTAAAACTGGCTAAGCATCAAGCTACAGTAAACTGTTAGAAATCTTGCAGGTGGACAACCAATGTTATATCCATATTTATTCTGAATATAACAATTTAACAAATTAATTTGATTGTAGCTATAGGATTCAAATAAGGGGCAAAATTTTAAGATGACATTATTGTATTGAGTCAGACATGACAGCTTTAAAAAAAAAAATCACCGGGCCTTGAGAAGGCCAGCTTATACGATAAGGAGCTCTGATTGTGTGACTATGCAAAACACCAACTAAAACCACTGTCCAAGCTCTGCATGAAGGAAAAGGCATACGTTGTACACATATGATCCTCCTATCATTTGTCTTTGGCATCCCCCCCTCAATATTTCCTTGAAACAAATCTTCTTAGAAAAGAAAATGTTTTAGAAGTTCACGTTAAAATAGGCATACATGTGTAATGCTATGCAATATATTTCTATTATTACCCACCTTATGGCCCAAAGACAAAGGTAAAACCTGTCCTGTCCACCTAATACAACTTGAAAGTCACAAAGGTGTGTATGAGGTAGTGTAGTTACTTGTATTACATGCTGGCTGTTAAAAGTAATGCTAAATTTTAAGAAATATTACACTTGGCCAATTACCAGACACCATTAAAATTAACCCTTAATGCTAAACTGTTCATAGAGAGAAATTTAAACCAAGTGTCTTAAAAAAAAAAACCTTTAAACTGAGGAGAGAACTGGGCTTTATCATAAAATGTTAAGTAACTTTCCAAAGGAAATATTTACATTTAAAGCAAAAGATCTGACGTATGTACACACAAGAACCGATGACAGACAGCCGAGTGTACAGTGAGGTAGGAAATCCATTGGCTTGTATAAGATTTTACACTTTGTAAACGAGAGAAGTTTTCATATTATGTTAAGTTGAAGTCTAAACTTACAAATACCAAATAGCTGCGTGGGGACATACACGTATGTATGTATGTATATATACATATACATATAATTTCATATGTGTGTATATATTACATATATACACACACACATACAACTCTTTTGTAACATGGGATGTATTTTCACACAGTGAGCACTCTCTCCCAGGCAAATTGAGTGGACTTCTCAAAATTTTTAAATTTCAAAATAGAAAATAATTCCAATTTAACTTTCTCTTCCAAAGATGAAACACATACCACCCTCCTCCCTCCCTTGCTGCACCCCAAGGAAAAAGGGCAATTATCTGCTAACTATAAAATCATGAAATATTGCTGCTGGTCCCTGTATCTCCTCATGGCAAACATCAGCTTGCCAGTGACCGGATACTACACAGGGTAATGTGCACTCTCTCCCCTTCCTCCCTCCTCCCTCCCCTCCTCCATCCCTCTGTCCCTCTGCCCTTCAGAAGATGCAGCATGCAGTGAAGTGTCTCTTTCAGGGATGAGACCTGCTTTTAAGAAACAGTTATCTACATGTTAAGAATACATGTCACCCAGGAATGATTACTTTAATGGTGAAGGCATTAGAAGGGTTTAATGTCTAATAATGACTCAGACAACAGTTTGACTTAGCTAGCGACAGCTGCATTGTCCAAATAATTTGACAACGTTCAGAAACAAGGTGTGACTTGAGAGTCATTAGGAAAATTGGGCAAAGGCATTAACACCTACAACTGTATCACTTGTCAGGAACTCACACAATGTGTAGTTTTGATCCGTAAAACAATAAAGGGGGATACGGCTGTATACTCAGTGACAGGCTGTCTAACACACAATGGTCCCCCAGTGGTCTCCCAAGTCTGTAGTATACCTGGAAGCAAAGCACATAACTGGAGGTGTGTGTGTGTGTGTGTGTGTGTGTGTGTGTGTGTGTGTGTGTGTGTGTAGGGGGGGGGGGACCCACAAAAAAAAAAAAAGAAAAAAAAAAAGAATAACCCCACAGAGGCTGCACAGAGCTGGCAGGTCAGGCTTTCCTTCTGTCTCTCGGGAACCTCCTTCATCCAGCCGAAAACATGGAAGCTTTTCATCCACAGAGAGGCTTGCCCTCGGAATAGCCTCTGCTCAACACCACGAAAATCCAAATAAAAAGAATGAATGCATTAGAAATGTTGACAGACATTGTGTAATTGCCCTTCACAGTGGCAGTACCATTTCTATACTCTTTCTGGGAATTTTTTTATTTTTAAACAACAGATTAAGTCAATTCACTAAGACAGCTGACTTGAGCATCTGCAATAGTGACACTCACCACTCAAAACTGCTGGAAGCGATCTGTTTAATAGTCTCAAAGGGACTGGGTAACTCAGTGAGCCGCTCATGGATCTCTCGACCCCTTCAGAAGGCATTCCCCGCAGTTATTCTTAGCATCCTGGGAGCTTGGGAATTGGTCCCTTGCTTGCCTGTGATCAAATCACAAGACTTCAGCACGGGGCTGATGAAGGGGATTCGAGTTCCCTGAATCACCACCTGGGGTTCTGAAACTGTCTGTTCTGAAGCTGTGGCTGTGACTTGGCCTCCTGGCCAACCTGTTGACCTGTTCCTGGGCCAGATGGGATAGTCTTGAGTCAGGACAGGAGGGAACAGAGCACCCACATCCCCATCTGAGACTTCGGAATTCACCTTAGTTCTCCACAACCTGTCCCAATCTATACTGCAAAGCTTCTCATTTGTTTTTGTCTTTTCAGACAAGGTCTCAATTTGTAGCTTTAGTTGGCCTCGAACTCACAGAGATCTGTCCTGAGTGCTGGGACAAAAAGCATTTGCCACCATGCTTAGCTCTTTCAATTCGTTTTTAAAGCTCCTTTATTATTTAGATTTATTTGCTATGTATTAGTGTTTGCCTGCATGTATGTATATGTACCATGTGCATGCCTGGTGCTCACAGAGACCAGACGAAGGTGACAGATCTCCTGGAATTGGAGTTGCAGACAATATGAGCTACTGTGTGGGTACTGGGAATTGAACTCAAGGACTCTCGTGTGTTAGGCAAGCACTCTACTATTGAGCTATAGTCAAGCCTATCCAGCAATTTTTAAAAACATCTTTCAGGGGCTAGGGAGATAGCTCAGAGGTTAAGAGCACTGGCTGTTCTTCCAGAGGTCCTGAGTTCAATTCCCAGCAACCATCTGGTGGCTTATAACCATCTATAATGAGATTCAGTGCCTTCTGGCCTGCAGGCATACATGCAGGCGGAATGATGTATACATAAATAAATCTTCTTTAAAGTGCTTTTCAAGTGGGAGTCATCATAAAGGAGATGGCTAGCTAGGTTCATCTAGAGCAATGGCTCTCAACTCACAGGTCAAATGACTGTTTCACGGGGGTCACCTAAGACCATTGGAAAACACATATATTTGCTTAACTATGCATGACAGTTATGAAGCAGCAATTAAAATAATTCTATGCTTGAGGATCACCACAACATGCGGGATAGTATTAAAGGGTCACAGCATTAGGAAGGTTGACTTTTGATAGGAAGACACTGTGGGAGAATGGGAGGATGAGCTCAGGGTTTACCAGGAAGTGGGTGACACGATGGATCATGCCACTGCCACTCGCTAGGGGGAAATTAAGTGGTGCTCTGATACTTGCCTCATCCCACTGCTGCATCCCACAACCCCATCTCCCTCCAGGATGTACCACATGTGAGACCTCAGAGTTAAGTGTCCACTAGCTCAAAAATAGAAAAAATGCAGCGGATATCTTTTCTAGCCACAATAACAAAACTAGAAATCAACAATGCCATTCCCCTTCAGTAACCAGGCAATTTAACGTACAAACTACACAATTAAGTAAAAGCAAATCAATGAAAAAATCGAAGGGAATATTTAAGAAAGTCTTTAAGGGTAATTTAAAGAAAAGGGGCAGGCTGGGAAGATGGCTCAGTGATTAAGAGCAGTGTATGCTCTTCCAGAGGTCCTGGGTTCAATTCCCAGTAACCGCATGGTGGCTCACAACCATCTGTAATAGAATCTGATGCCCTGTTTCTGGTATGCAGATGTACATGCAAAATAGAGCACTCATATATGTAAAATAAATATTTTTTAAAATAATGATTTTAAGCTGGGCATGGTGGTAACTGGCTTTAATCTCAGCACTCAGGAGGCAGAGCAAGAAGTTCTCTGTGAGTTTTAGGTCAGCCTGCTTTACAGAACAGGATAGTCTACAGTTGAATGAATGAATACACACACACACACACACGCGCACACACATATATGTGTGTGTATATGTGTGTGTGTATATATATATATGGAGAGAGAGAGAGACTCTGTCTTTAAAAAGAAAAAGGTTTTATGTAAAGAAAGGGAAGTCAATAAAGACACTGTGTATAAGGACCTTCTGGATACAGCAAAGGCAGTAGTGACAAGGAAAGTTACAGTGATGTATCTGCAACAACAGCAATCACATAGAAACAATGTTACAATTCAAGGAATGTAACAGAAAGAGAAAAACAAACAAGCAAGCAAACAAAAACACCAAAACTTGTAAGGAAGAGCAGAGCAGAAAAGAGACTAAAAAAGAAATGCAAAAGATCCGTAATTGGTTTGAAAAGAAAAACAAGGGCTGAAGAGATAGCTCAGTGGTTAAGAGCACTGACTGCTTTTCCAGAGGTCCTGAGTTCAATTCCCAGCAACCACATGATAGCTTACAACCATCTACAGTGAGATCTGGTGCCCTCTTGTGGCCTGCAGGCATACATTGAGGCAGAATGTATACATAATAAATCTTGAAAAACAAAACAGGAGATTCGAAGACCATTGAGAGTTATTAGGAACGGCTGTGTGGCAACAAATGTGCAGATTTCTGAGCACATACAATCAAACCACAAAGAAACAGACAACCCGAAAAGATCAGGAACAAGTAATGAGAATGAAAACTGAAAACCTAAATCTGGGTAGAGTCACTGCTGAATTTTATCAAATCTTTAAAGATGCCAACTCTTCTCAAATGACTCCAAAGAGTTGAGAAAGAGGAAATCCTTCAAACTCATTCTTTCTTGCTGCTGTTCAGACAAGGACTTATTATATAGTCCTGACTGGCCTTGAACTCTGCCTCTGCCTCCCGAGAGCTGGGCCATGCCACCCAGCCTCCAGTCTCATACTGTGTGTGTGTCCTGCATTATCTTGATATCAAAACCAGAGAAGGAGCCCAGGGAGATGGCTCAGATGGTAATGGTGTTACTGCCAAAGCTGACAAGCTGAGTTCAATCCCTGGAGCTACACAGTGGAGAGGACACACAGCAGCAGGTTGACCTCTGAACTCTACATGTGTGACACACACATACACGAAAATAGATGTTTTTTGGTTTGGTTGGTTGATTTTGGTTTTTCAAAACAGGGTTTCTCTATATAGCTTTGGCTGTCTGGGAACTTGCTCTGTAGACCAGGTTGGCCTTGAACTCACAGAGATCCACCTGCCTCTGCCTCTGCCCCTGCCCCTGCCCCTGCCCCTGCCTCTGCCAGTGCTAGAATTAAAGGCATGTGCCATCACTGCTGGTCAAATAAATTTTAAAAACAAAACAGAAAACCAAAAAAAAAAAAAATGATGACAACATCAACTATAAAACAATATCTCTGATTAACACATTTTCTCAAATAAAATCCAATACCACATACACACGGATTCAACAAAAGCAAATCAACAAACACAGTAAATTATCTGTGAGTAATGGCTCACTCCTGTGAACCCAGCACTCAAGAAGCTGAAACAACAGAGTAAGACATGTTCTCCCCCACATCTCAAAACCAAAACCAAAACCAAAACCAAAACCAAAACCAAAACCAAAACCAAAACCAAAACCAAAACCAAAACCAAAACCAAAACCAAAACCAAAACCAAAACCAAAACCAAAACCAACACACAACTAAGCTTGGCTGGTAAGGCAGTACATTTGCCTTACAGGCTTAAGGACTGGAGCTTAATCTCCAGAGCCCACTTAAAGGTGGAAGAGGAGGCACTGGGCTGTAGTGGCGCCCACCTTTCATCCCAGGAAGCAGAGGCTAGTGGGTCTCTGAGTTCGAGGCCAGCCTGGTCTACAGAACAAGTTCCAGGACAGCCAGGGCTATACAGAGAAACCCTGTCTTGAAAAACAGAACAAACAAGCAAAATGTAGAGAAAGAGGTAAGACTCCACAAGGCTGTCCTCTGACCTCCACGTGCAAGCTCTGTCACATACGTGTTCACATGCAACAATACATAGAAACCGAGTTTTAAAAAACCCACAATACGTCACGTTAGCAAAAGGAAAGAACTGTATAATCACCTGGCATGACGATCAACTTGGGAGGCAGAGGCAGGAGGATCTCTATGAGTTCAAGGCCACCGTGATCTACATAGTGAGTTCCAGGACAGTCAAGGTGCAGGTCCCTGCAAAGAAACTCTGTTCAGCATGGCCTAGCCAGGCTGGTTGAAACTTCTCGAGTCTGACCTTGAGGGACTTATTTTTTAGATATTCAAACACAGTAAAACTGACAATTTTTTTCTCACGTGTTTTTCTCACAACAAAAGCTTAAGACACGGCTACATTGAAATTCCTTTGCAAAGTACATCTCTTTTGTAAAGTACCTATTACCTCTTCCACAAGCATGGGTTCTATTGCCTGAGAAACAGTGTTTAAGATAAGGGTCTAAGGAGGAAGGTTTGTAATAAGCAAAGTGCAGGGGAACTTTCTCATAAGCATAGGTTCTATTGACTGAGAAGCAGTGCTCAGGTAAGGTCGGGGATTCAGTGAGGGCTGGCACCACAGAACAGCAGAGATCACCTGGTTACGAAGCACACACTCTCACCTTCCTGGGGAACAGGCATCGTTTCACCTGCGTTCTCTCATGCTCCCTGTAAGACCCTGTGCCCTCTACAAGCCAAGGCTATTTAGAGAAACCCTGTCTCAGAAGCCTAAATAAATATATAAATAAAATGTAAAATCTTAAAATAAGGTCAAGCAAGATGTGTTGTGGTGTGTGCTTGTAATCCCAGGGCTGCGACAGTAGACTAAGGCTGGTGGCACTGGGGAAAAGCCAGACACACACAGATCTGACACCAGCAACACCATTGCCCCTATTGCCCTTGACCTCTTGCTTCCAACGTCTCCCAGATAAGCATGCGTTACTACCAACACACACACACACACATACATATTCACATACATATACACACACATACACTCACACACATATTTACATATACATACACACACACACATATTTACACATACACATATTCACACACACATACAGACACATATTCACATACTCACACATATTCACACATACATACACACACTCACACACACATACACACAACTCATACACATATTCACACACACATACCCACACATACATTCACACACATACATACATACTCACACACATACATACTCATTCACACAACATATTTACACACATATTCACACACACACACTCTCTCTCACACATTCATACACACACACACACACACACACACACACACACACACACACACACACACGAATTCAAGGTTCAGAAAGGCAGATGTGGAAGTCAGAGCCCGGAGGGCAGGATGGAGGGGAGTGGCCTTAGGCGTCTTGAAATAGGGGAATTGAAATGTTGGGAAGTAGGTTGTGGAACTGGAGGTAGGTGCTAGAGGCGTAGGGGTAGGGGTGGGGCTGGGGAGAAGGTGGTGAAACTCAGAGGAAAGAACATAAATGCTGACCTTAGCAGAAAGGTTGCACGAGGAGAGCCATCAAGAGGAGTTCTCCGGTCTGGGGATCAAGGAGAAGCAGAGGTGCTGATAACGGGGACCATGGGTGCTTTCCAAGTTATGATTCAGCATGCTTCACAGGTTCTCTAAAATTTACTCCTCAGCACATTCTGATGACGTTGGTAGTCTTAGAACTATCGTTTCCAATAAAAAGTTTAAAACAAAAATAAAATTATCAGCCGGGCGGTGGTGGCGCACGCCTTTAATCCCAGCACTTGGGAGGCAGAGGCAGGTGGATTTCTGAGTTCGAGGCCAGCCTGTCTACAGAGTGAGTTCCAGGACAGGTAGAGCTACACAGAGAAACCCTGTCTCGAAAAGCAAAAAACAAAAACAAAAACAAAAACAAATATTATCGTTTAACAGAGGGGAGGCAGCCTTAGAGATCACACTGAGTCCCCAAGCCCCAACAGTCAAGTGTTCGGCTGCCCTCTCCCCTGGGTGCTAGTCTACTTGTGGCCGCCAGGGGGCAGAAAGAGGCCAGAAATTCAGACAGGCCTAGGTGTTCTTGAACTTCCCTGAGCCTTTCTTTGTGGCAAGAGGGTTTGCCGATCAAATGGTTTGACCTACTGTTTTTTTTTTTTTTTTTTTTTTTTTTTTTTTTTTTCATTTTGCCACAGGATAAACTGAGGCCCAGAGAGGAACAGTCACTGGCCCAGGCTACCGGACCAATCACAGGCAGAAATGGGGCCAGCGCCCTCACACGGGCAGCAGCTTCGTCCCCTGCCTGAGCTCAGCATCTCAAGGAAGGCGAGAAGTCACAGGGCTCAAGGATTCTGAGCCCATCCTGTATCTCCACAGACATGGAGGCGCTCCACAGTCCACACTGCCCAGCAGACAGAAAGGGCAGAGCGGCCATTACCTGAGTGAGGCTCATTATAATCAAGTTTCTGAGAACCCGGGACAGGGCCCGTTCTGAGTCACAATGACGAGGACTGAAGCACCAGGCATGGACCTCACAGGATGTGGCTGCTACAGTGCTGCTGCTATCATCAGAAGTGCCACACAGTGCCGTCACTCAGGCAGGTGTCTGTCACGTCGTTCACAACTGCATCGCTGAAGCTGGGGATGGGCAGCCCTGGGCTACACACCTCGCTGGGCGTCTGTGCAGACTGGCCTCTGTGCCTGGCCCTATGATGGCCCTGATGAGTGCCACAGCTGGACCTTCTGATGTAAATGACGGGTGAGTAGAACAAGCAGAAACTAAGGCAGGCCAGGAAAAGGCTACCAGAATCCCCAGATAGGGCCCAGAGCAGTGACCCCGAAGGGCATTCCTGGGAGTATGGCTTGTGGCACTCCTGCCTGATCAGGATTTGTTTATCTTCCATACAAAAGTCCCACAAGACTGGTCAAGGCATGCTCCAGAACGTATCCTGCCTTGGGGGGAGCCTTAGGATTACCTCTCAGTCAGAGCCTACTGCAGGCTTAGCTGGCTCTGCTGGGGAAAAGGCTCCTGCCCATTGGTATTAGCATGGGGTGGGAGAGGCTTAGCACTCCTAAATCTCTCTGAGTGAAGTTGATCTGAGCTGGTAAGGTCAGAGGTCACTTCTGCATTGGCCTCCTTTTGTCCTGCTTTGGGAATATCAGGGTCAGAGGGCAGGAGCCCACATTCATGTTTTAGCATCCTTTATAGACACTGACCCTGTACGAGGCAGTGCAAGATAGATCTGCAACAAAGTCCCAAAGATGAGGATTGAATGGGCCTTGAGGTTCAGCTCCGCCCCTTGCCCTCCTTGGCACAGCTGAGGGTCCTGGAGTGGGCTGCACCCACCTAGAGGAAGTACTTGCTCCTCCTGAGTCCCTGTAGGTAGCTGCCACTATGGCCTCAGCAGCCCCTATGCCTGGACTGAAGTGAGGCTTGATGCCAGCCTAGCCTGGGCTGGGACCAGCCCTATCTGAATAAAAGAGCCCCATTGAGATGGTCTGTTGTCTAGACACAGGCCTTGAGCCCTTGCTAAAGGGGAGGCAGAATCTGGTCCTACACAAGTGGCTCTGTCTCCCCTTTGTGGACCTCCAGGTGCTGGACCACAACTAAGCTAGCTATCCCAGCCTCAGAACCCATGCTGACTTTACAATCAACCACGCCCCCTTGGTCCAGGTTTCCTCTCCCAAACGCCCGCTTTTTGTTGAACCTGAATTTGTGTTTTTCATCATAGACCCAGATCTGTCTAGTCTGCACTTCGGACAACGACTTGTCACGAGGTCGGTGACACTATGAAGCCTGGATACCCTGGAGGAGGGGACAGAAATGGGAAGCTCAGAACCCCCAGAGTCCTCTGGATCTGTGGTAACATTGCCTCTTAAGTACCCAGATACCTACCTTGGGCAGTCAGGGAAGCACCCCAGGCTGGGTATGACCTCAAGGACGATTGACAGCCTCCCTAGGCCGGGTAAGGACCTGACCTAGCCTGCCCTGAGGTCAGGTTCCTCAGCTGAGGGTGGGCAGGGAGAAGAAGGCGGCCAGCTTGGCGGGAGGCCTCCTTTGTAGCAAGTCTTTTCTCAACGGTGGAGCTCGGCTGCCTGCCAGGTGCCAGGGTGCGGCTCTGGCCTCCCGCCCCACAGGCAGTTTTGCCGCCAAGCCCTGTACCTGGCTCGGTAGCAGTTTCCCGCGCTTCCACTGCCAGACCCGGCAAAGTGAGAGGCAGGGTGTGTAAGGAAGACAGAGTAGGCTGGCTCCCAGCTCACCCAGCCCACAACTCTGGCAGGGACTCCAAGTCTAAACAAAAAGACTGACTAAGGTTTTGGCATTTAAAACAGAATTCTCCTAAGGGAATATATATATATATATATATATATATATATATATATATATATATATATATATATATACATATATATATATAATTTTTTAAGAGAGTGTGTCTGTTGTGTGTACTCTTGTTCAATAAAATGGAACCTCAGCCCCACCATGTGTTACCTGCCAGACAGGAACAAATGACTTAACTTCTGGTGCTTCATTTGTGTCTTGTTTGTAACTTAGGTTATCAGGAGGATTGGATAGGTTTGCCCAGACCTCTCTCAGAACCAAGTCTTGGGACATGAAGAGCTGTGGAGGCTCTGGCTGTGACTCTACTGTTGTAGATGTGGAAGTCTGTGGACAACTTGAGGGAGTCAGTCCTCTCCACCATTTGGGATTCTGGCATCAAACAGGCCACCAAGCTTGGTGGCAAGTACCTTTCCCTTCTGAACGAAATCAATAGCTGAAGAGCCAGGGTCTTATAAGTCATTGAGCCTAGTTGGGACACTCCTCTGTCTCTCTGTCTCTCGATATCTCCTGATGGCATTTCCCTGAACTGCCACCGTGTTCTCATGGCTCTTGGCAGATCCTCTGTGTCTCTGAACACATAGCCCAACACAGCTCTGGGTACTCAGGTCAGGTGAGCTGCAGAAACAGAACCTTCAAGAGGTGGGAGCTAAATCTTTAAAAAAAAAAAAAAAAAAAAAAAAAAAAAAAAAGGCTGGAGAGATGGCTCAGTGGTTAAGAGCACTGACTTCTCTTCCAGAGGTCCTGGGTTCAATTCCCAGCAACCACATGGTGTCTCACAGCCATCTGTAATGGGCATCTGATGTTGTCTTCTGGTGTGTCTGAAGACAGCGACCAAGGTAAGTCATCCAGAGCCCTGTCCTTGGAAGGAAACAAAGTAGCTCTCATGGAACCCAGGGTTCTTTGGAGGGAGCACAAACTTCTTGACCCTCGGTCTTCCTGAGATCCTTCCTGAATACTGTATCACTGTGTCCCTTTCCTCCACTGAGCCTCCATCAGAACTAAGCAGAAGCTGCCACCAAATTCCCGAGGCACCAGGAATTTAATTAAACAAGCCTCTTTTCTTTAGAAGTTATTCAACCTCAGGTATTGTGTAACAGTAACACAGAAATGGAGCTAATACAAACTGGCCCCTCTGAATACCTAACAATGGGAGGGAAAACTGTTGAACAGTTTGAGTTATGTATCAAGAACCCACCAACTATGGCCATGAACCCTGGGAAGCAGCCCTGGATGGGCAGGCATCCTGAAGGGATCTACTGCTGTGGCAATCTGGGGTGGTTGACAAGAGACCCGTGCCGTGCCCTGGCACCATCATGGGAATCCCAGCATTTAGCTTGGATGGTTGATGTCACCGCCTCCCTCCAAAGACTGAGACTGCATAGCCCAATGCAGCTCCTTTTATTCATTCCTTCATTCCTACTGTCTGTCTGGTATGAGGAGGACAGAGAGGACCCCGACTGCAGGCTTCTCATTCTCTCAGAAACCCAACTCTTTCATCTCTTGGATTGGCCTCACTGCTCAGTTCCTTCCAAGTTTGGGTCTTTGTTCTTAAGACTGACAGTGTTAAGAACCTGTCCTTGGTCTAACCAGACCTTCAAAATTCCAGCACTGTTGGGAAAAGTGGGCATCTCCAGGCTGTGTGTGATGACATAATTTTGCTGGCTGATGTGGGGACAAAATGGGGCAGATGGCTGGAGAAAGACGTTGGCAGCAAAGAGAGAACAGCAGCACTGGGGTTCCTGCAAAAGGGACAACAGGACTGCTAAGAGGACACAGCTGGTGACTCCTGTGTCGTGTGTTCATGTGCATGTGCGTGTGTGTGTGTGTGTGTGTGTGTGTGTGTGTGTGTGTGTGTGTGCATGTGTGTGTGCATGTGCGGGTGTGTGTGTGTGTGTGTGTGTGCATGTGTGTGTGTGTGTGTGCATGTGCGTGTGTGTGTGTGTGTGTGTGCATGTGTGTGTGTGTGTGTGTGTGCAGATACATGTGCATGTGTGTGTGGCGGCCAGGGGTCAACCTTAGTGTTGAGTCCCTCAGGGCTATCTACCTTGTTGCTGAGACAACCTCTCTTGTCAGCCTAGAATTCCCCCACTAGGCTAGGCTGGCAGGTGAACAAGCTTGAAGGTTTTGCCCGTTTTTACTCTGCAGCACTGGGATTGGGTGTGTTCCACCATGCCTGTAGGTGCTGGGAATTGAACTCAGATCCTCATGTTGGCACTGACAAAGAGTTTACTAACTGAGCCATTTCCCTAGCCCCCGGGGACATCCTTTTTTTTTTCTTTAATGATTTGTTTATTTTTATTTTATCTGCTTTGAAGTTCTGCCTGCATGTGTGTCTGTGTGAAGATATCAGAGTTCTTGGAACTGGAGTTAACAGCGGAGGAGGAGGAGGAGAAATTATCTCAGGTCTAAGGCAAACCCTATAAGAATGGCCGTGTGGATGTTTGGAATTGAACTTCGGGCCTCTGGAAGAGGAGCCAGTGCTTTTAACTACTGAGCCATCTCCCAGGAACATCCTCTGAATGTTGATGTTACACCTGTTCACATCTGTTTCCATCTCAGCTCAGCCAATCTCTTCCAGAGCCAACTCCTCTTCCTGTTCCCAGCCTGAGCTACCCTGTCCTAGCCTCCCTGAGAGTAGGATAAACCGGACACCTCCCAATGGTCTCTTTAGTCCACCAGCTCATGAACTCGACTTCCTTCCAGGCTATCACTTTGGCTACTGAAAATCTCTTTTTCATACAGCCTTGCTGTTACAACTGATTGTATGGATGTCTATATTGAAGCCTAGTTTGGAAGATGAAAACATAGTTTCTTACACACACACACACACACACACACACAGAGTTGCTGTTGTTTCAAAACAGGGTTTCTATGGGTAGCTCTACCTGTCCTGGAACTTGCTCTGTAGACCAGGCTTGGCCTTGAAATTCATAGAGATCCACCTGCCTCTGCCTCCTGAGTGCTGGAATTAAAGGCATGCACCACCACCAGCAAGCTGCTTTTTTTTATATATTTCTTTTTGCTTTTTTGTTGTAAGAACTCCTTTGAAGTAGGATCTGGAGAGATGGCTCAGCAGTTAAGAGCAGCTGTGGATTTTGCAGAGGACTGGAGTTTGGTTCCCAGCACCCACATTATGGCTTACAACCATCTGTAACTTCAGTTCCAGGGGATCCAATGCCCTCTTCTGAACTCTGTGGGCATCAGGCATGTGCATGGTAGCATACATGCATACAAAACACTCATACACATAAATTTAAAAAGAAAACCAACACACACACACACACACACACACACACACACACACACACCATTTTATTTCTGTGTTGCAGATTAAACATAGAGCCTTGGGCATGCCATACAAGCCCTTTCTCGCTGAACTAAATTCCCAGTTCCCCAGTATGGACTTGCAAAGGCAATGTGAATGCCTCTGGCTGACTAGGAGATGGAGGGTTACATATGAGGAAGTATGGAAAAGAAAAGGCACAAATATTAACATTTCAAGATGTTTTCCTCCTACACGCATAGTCAAATGATTGCAAATGCAATGTCCCAGGGCCTCTGGTTAGGGGTGACAGACTTCCCAGAGTTCAAATGCTGTGGAGCAGGAAACAGCCAGCCGGTTCACCTGCCTGCGATGGGAGGGTCAAAGGGAGGTCTGTGCAGAGGCAGCCGTGCGTGCGTGAGGCCTGGAAGACATGGGCAAACATTTCCAGGGAAACACGGGTTTGGAGAAAGCATCCCAGGAGGCATCAGGAGGGCGAAGGAGCATGGAACAAAGCAGGAAGCTCTGCTTAAGTACTCTCCCAAGAGCAATTTAACTGTCACAACCTTTGGGGGCTACATCTCTACCAGGATGAGAAAGTAAAGGCACAGAGAGGTTCAGTTACGGGCCCAAGAACTCCTGTCTGGAGGAGCAAGGGGTAGTGCTGAAACCCCAGCCCGAGGAGTGTGGTTCCAGAAGGCCTGTGATTCATGTGTCCCTGACTGTCAGCTAGTGAGAGCTTCAGCTAAGGGAGTGAGCAGAAGAGCGAGCTCAGAGAGAGAGGCCTGTCAGCAGAAGGAGGGTTGGAAAAAACTCACCATCAATAGGAAGACAAAAGATGTAACTAAGGCTGAGGCTTCTGGCAGGATGCTTACCTATCTATCACATGTGAAACTTTGGCTTCCATGCCTAGCACTCTCCTGCCCCCTCTACACCCCCATCCCCACCTCTCCCACCCCAACCTCCACCCCTCTCACCCCCATCCCACCCCACCTCTCCCATACTCCACCCCACACCACCCCTATCCCATCCCCACAACACCCAGCACCACACCATACCCCATCCCACCCCTCCACCTCTCCCCACACCCCCACCTCCCTCCACTCACCACACCCCACATCCCCACCTCCCCCCACACAAAGAAGATGCAGAATGGAAATGGGTAGGAGAGGCAAGACAAGAGGCAGAGACCAATCAGAATAGACTAATAGGTGCCCCAGCCTGAAGCTCAGGGACAGTGGACCAGAAGGGGTCCAGGAGGTTACTTGGATAGGATGGTGTGAAAGGAGCCTCCAAAGATGCTCTCACAGCCTAATCCTCAGAACCTGTGAGTGTCTTTTTCTGCGGCAGAAGAGATCTACAGGTGTGACTACATTAAGGACCCTGAGATGGAATGACTTTTGGGATTTCTGAGTGGGCCAGAGACAATCATGAGGTTCCAGGGTGGCGAGGGCCAGGGAGGAAGAAGCTGTGTGCCAGAAGAAGCAGGAGCAGCAGTGCAGATACAGGGTAGGTGGCTCCAGGGGTCAGAAAGGACAAAGGACAGATTCCACCCTGAGGCCTCTAAAAAGAACAAGCTCCTGAAGTCTTAGTCTCCTAACTCATTTTGGGTTTATAGTTGCTGTGAATATACAGTAAAAATCTATGTGTATCAAGCTGGCAGGTAGTAGTTACCTTGGCAACAGGAAAGTAATAGAGATGGTGAAGCTCTTGTGGCACAGGGTATCTCACTTATGTACTCCTGGGACTCTCTATGTAGACCAGGCTGGCCTTAAACTCACAGAGCTCTGCCTGGGCTGGATTTCAAGATGCCAACATACCCGGCTTCTCGTGGCCTTGTAGTTAGTTATAAAAGGCTGGAGTCACTGGAGGAGTTAAGAATGATGGCCAAGCTCTTGGTTTGGCTGATGGGACAGGGAATGAGACCATTAGAATCAGGACTGAGGGGCCTGTGATATGGCTCAGTATGCAAAGGTGCTTGATGCTAAGTCTGACACTGAGTTTGATCCCTGGGATCCACATGGTGATAAGAGAGAACCTCTACAGTAGCATTTCTATAGATGTACACACAGGCAAAAACCACACACACACACACACAAATAAGTACATAAATAATACATTGTAACAAATAAGGACTGGGGGCTGGCGAGATGGCTCAGCGGGTAAGAGCACTGACTGCTCTTCAGAAGGTCCTGAGTTCAAATCCCAGCAACTCACAACCACCCATAATGAGATCTGACACCCTCTTCTGGTATGTCTGAAGTCAGCTACAGTGTACTTATGTATAATAATAAATAAATCTTTAAAAACAAACAAACAAACAAACAAACAAGGACTGGGAAGAATGAGTTGGAGAGAATCCATGGGCAGAGAGGACCACCATGTGGTCAGTCTTAGGCTTAGCAATGCTGGAAGCCCATGGACCATCCAGGAGAGCCGGGAACCTAGACAAGGTTTTCTTTTTAGCTCCAGGTCTGTGCCACAGGAACCAGTCTCTCCTAAACATGGCAGCAGAGCTCCTAAGTCCCTGTTCCACCCCCTTACACCTGCCCTCTCACTGACTGTCACCTCCTGTGTCTCCAGTAGTCTCTGACCCTCAAGGGCCTTCAGGGTACCCAGAGGCCAGAGATCAAAGCAGACGAGCTCTGATGAACCGTTCTGGGTTAGCATTATTGGCTCCTGAGGATCACCTGGCCCTTGGTCCATTTCGGGATACTGCTGGTGTTCAGCGTTCGAGGCTGTTACACTCCTGTGAACAGCTCCAGGGTGGGGTGGGGGTGTTCCAACCCTGAATACAAGTGCATGGGGGTAAAGGTCATTTATCATTTATAATAAAGAAGAGCCTGCTCAGCCAGGCAGACGGGTGGAGGGTAAGGCCTGAAAGCAGAGAGCATAGCTTAGGAAGGTGCTGGTCTGTGTACTGGAAGCTATCTGTGGAGATGTCTGGCTCAGCTGGGTGGGAGAGTTCAAGCGAAGGGAAAATGGCATGAACAAGGATGGTGAATTGCCTCCGATGCCTCCACTGGTGCTCTGGTGCCGCCACTGCCCTGGCTGTGCTGAGCGGAGTCAAGCGGAGGGCTGGTGAGCAAGCCAGCAGAGCAGGCGAGCTTCCAGTGATGAAAGCTTCCGGAGAGCGTTCTCTTCCTGGGCAGTGTTACAGTTCTTATGTGACAGATGCTCTCTCAAATGATGGAGTAACTCTCACACACCTTTATTCCTTCTGGATAGGATCTTATATACAGTTTTGGGGTGGGGTAGGATCTGACAGCAGGTGCTTCCTATTGGCTTGGTCTGAGATATTAGGGATGTCTCATCTACATGTGGAGAGGCTTGGGGGTGCTGTCCCTACGTGGCTGATGGCCACAATTCTCTCTATGAGGGGCTGTGGCTACGTGACAGGGACCTGGTGCCAGGAGCAGGAGAAGCTCCTACCGTCCCTTCAGGGTCCCCAGGGTTTCACTCCCTAGCTCAACCTTACCAGGTTTCCTATCACAGTCCACCCACACACACACACGAAGGACCCCCTGACTAAAAGGAGAGGAACCCAGAGACAACTTTGACTGGGTGGACAAGGAAAGGGAAGGGGACCTCTAAGATTTTTATTAACCATCAGGATAACTCAAAGAATGGGTGTTTATTTAATTACTTACTTTGGTGTGTGGAACTCACAATGTAACCTACACCAGCTGAAAACTCAACTGCAGAACTCCTGCCTCAGCCTCCAGAGCAGAGGGACCACTGGTGGGAGCTACCATGCCTGTCAAAGGACGTTTGACGAAGGAGTTCTTTTGTACTTTGTCTTCTGTCAAACACAAGAACGAAAGAGAACATAGGGAATCTGTGTCAGCTCAGTGCTGTGACACATATATGTGAAACCCAGCACTTGGGAAGTGGAGTCAGAGGATCAGGAGTTCAAGTCATCCTCAGCTACCTACCGAGGTTAAGGTGAGCCTGGGCTACCCAGGAAGGTTAAGGTGAGCCTGGGCTACCCGGGAAGGTTAAGGTGAGCCTGGGCCACACAGGACACTGTCTAAGAAACAAAACAACCAAAACAAATAATTTTTTTTAATCCCAGAAAATGCCAAAACCAAAACATCACCTTAGAAAAAAAAGTGTCAATTGTTTATGTAAAACAGCAACAAAACAGATATATGCTAACAATCCAAAAAGCTGAATTAAGCATGCAAATGTGAGACTGGATTCCACCTGGAAAGAGTTTGGATGTCTATGACCAAAGCAACTTGACCATGAACAATCTTAGAAGTAAGCAGGGTTGGGAGAAAGGGGGGCTGGAGAGTTAAGAACACTTACAGAGGACCTGGGTTTGATTCCCAACACCCACATAGAGGCTCACAACTGACTATAACTCCAGTCCCAGGTGAGCCATGCCCTCTTCTGACTTCATCAGGTACCGGGTATACATGTGTTATACATACATACATACATACATACATACATACATACATACATATGAAGCACTCAATTCATACACAAAAACTAACAGTGTAAATAAAGCCAAAAGAAGAAAGGAAGGAAGGAAGGAAGGAAGGAAGGAAGGAAGGAAGGAAGGAAGAAAGAAAGAAAGAAAGAAAGAAAGAGAGAAAGAAAGAAAGAAAGAGAAAGAAAGAAAGAAAGAAAGAAAAGAAAGAGTCGGGCAGTGGTGGCTCTTGCCTTTATTCCCAGCACTTGGGAGGCAGAGGCAGGCAGATTTCTGAGTTCAAGGCCAGCCTGGTCTACAGAGTGAGTTCTAGGACAGCCAGGGCTATACAGAGAAACCCTGTTTCAAAAAACAAAACAAAACAAAACAAAAACAAAAACAAAAACAAGAAAAGAAAAAAGGAAAAGAAAGAAAGAAAAAAGGAAAAGAAAGAAAGAAAGAAAGAAAGAAAGAAAGAAAGAAAGAAAGAAAGAAAGAAAGAAAGAAAGAAAGAAAGAAAGAGGAGAAAGGACTTAAGATAAAAGCAACACACGAATGTAAATTCTCATCAGGAAAACAATGGTCTCAAGGAGTGATGAAATGAATGTAGCCAGGTGTGATGTTAGCATGTTGTAATCTCAGCAACTCAGGAGGTAGAGGCAGGTGGACTTCTGTGAGTCCAGGGCAGCCTGATCTATATAATGAGTTCCTGAACAGCCAGGACTGCATAGTGATACACTACCTCAAAGAAAGGAAGGAAGAAAAGGAGAGAGAGAGAGAGAGAGAGAGAGAGAGAGAGAGAGAGAGAGAGAGAGAGAGAGAGAGAGAGAGAGGAGGAGAGAGAAGGAGGAGGAGGAGGAGGAGGAGGAGGAGGAGGAGGAGGAGGAGGAGGAGGAGGGAGGGAAGGCAGGCAGGCAGGCCAGAAGACTCAGTTACCTTTAAGAAACTGTTAAAGACCTACAAATCTAGAAACAAAGATATGCCGAATTGGCAAGGCTGTGGAAAGCAAGGGTGCTTCTCTCTCTCTCTCTCTCTCTCTCTCTCTCTCTCTCACACACACACACACACACACACACACACACACACACACACACGAGTAGTGGGGGATGCATATAGAAAATATTCACAGGAACATGGGGTGTTTTCTAGAGGACAGAGCTATCTGGGGAACCTGAGGGTGGCGCTAGGCCTCGGGAGCTGCGGGACCCAGAAGACAGCCAACAGGAAGCTCTTTATCTCTCCTCCTTGCCCGGCCCTGCCCGCACAGCTGCTCCTTCCTCCTTCTCTGTGGACCACTCTTCTCTGTTTTGCAAGGCACCCGTTCACACAACAAATATTTATTTTGTGTGTATGCCCAAACACGGCTGTTCTCTTCTGTGTTGAGGTGACCCGACCTGGACTAAGCTGCAATCGCCTTCCTGGGAGCTGTGAAAGTGGCTGAACCTGTTGGTCCTCCGCTGGTCTGAGGAGCTGAGGGGGAGGAGGAGAAGGGGAACACTTATTGTTCCAAGGGAGTTCAGTAACTCTAATCTCTTTTTTTCTGCAGGAAAATCTGTCATCTCTGTGTAGGTTGCCCAGTGTCAGTGTGACACGATAAACTGGGGAGAGGGAGCCCCATAGCACAGAAATAGTCTCTCTCTCTCTCTCTCTCTCTCTCTCTCTCTCTCTCTCTCTCTCTCTCTCTCATTCTTTCTTTCTGCCAGTTTTTCACTCTGTGACCCAGGTTGGCCTGGGACTCAGGTGCCTCAGCCTCTCGAGTTCTGAGCTTATTATACGTGTGAACTATGAGAGATAAATTACTATTAACCCACCCAATCTTCTGTGCTCCAGACCTTGGTCCCAGCTAAAGTATCCTTTTCAACTGCCTTCTCCTCCTTTCCCTCTCCTCCCCTCCCCTCTTCTCTTTCCTTCCTTCCCCCCTCCTCTCTTTCCCTCTCCTCCCTTTTCCTCTCCTCCCTTCTTCTCTCCTCCCCTCCTCTCTTCTTTCCTCCCCTCTCCTTCCTCGGTTTCCCTTTTGGCTTGCTTGCTTGCTTTTTGAGACTCACTATGTAGCCCTGACTGGTCTGAAACCTGCTATATAGACCTAGACCAAGCTAACCTCCAACTCACAGAGACTCACCTGCCTCTGCTCTCCAAACACACATGCCACCACACAATTAAATTGGTTGGTTTGTTGAGGTAGGGTGTCATCTTGTTCAAACTCTCTGCCCTCCTCCTTAGCCTCCCAAGTGCAGGGAATCCAGACAAAGGCCATTAGACCTGGCTCAGACTCATCCTTAACCTGGGAATCAGATACTATCCTTCCACTAGGCAAACAAACAAACAAGCAAACAAACAAACAAGATTCTTGTGCTCCTTCTATTGCAACTGAACTAAAATACAAACTGTTTTCTGCAGCCTACCAGGGTTTTCTTGAATCTACCCAGAGACCCTGAGTTTACCTTTTACAAATGCCAGCATCCACACTGGTCACTGTGCACTCTCCTTCCTTCCTTCCTTCCTTCCTTCCTCCCTCCCTCCCTCCCTCCCTCCCTCCCTCCTTCCTTCCTTTCCTCCCTCCCTCCCTCCCTCCCTCCCTCCTTCCTTCCTTCCTTCCTTCCTTCCTTTGTTAATCTTTATATTATACTTTATTTCATTTATGTACATTGACATTTTGCCCGTGTCTGTGCGAAGGTTTCAGATCCCTTGGAGCTGGAGTTAGAGACAGTGGTGAACTTCCATGTGGGTGCTGGGAAATGAACCCGTTCCTCTGGAAGAGCAGCCAGTATCTTAACTGATGAGCCAGCTCTCCAGCCCCTACTCTCATCTTTCTATTCCTTGACCATACACCAAGATCATTCCCACCGGGACACTGCCATGCCTACAGTTCCCTCTGCTCTGTGCTACTGTGTGGCTGATCCTTTGTTCACCCTGATTAAGGCAATGGCACTTTCTCACAGGGTCTTCCCTGACTGAGCCTTCTGAGGTAAAAACAGCAACGCACCCTGGCAGCCCACTGTCTTCCTGACTTCTCCAGTTTTGCCTCCCAGGACTTACTGAGACTCTCCTGATTGTAGACCTGTATATTCTCCCTCCTTCTCTCCATAAGAAGAAAGCACTGTCTAAGTGGGGACCTACTATGTCTTGCCCTTTGGTGTTTGCCCAGCAGCAGAACTGAGTCTGGCAGCTGGGAGACAGCACAAAACACTCCGATGCCTGCCTGAATAATTTGACCTCAAAGTGAGCGACACAACCCAGCACCTCAGAGCAAGGCTTCCGACCTCCTACCCGTGCAAATCCATGCACGGATAGCTTCTCTGTGTTTCCTTCTCACCATATGCAAGACTGGGAGGACACAGTCCTTACCCTGTGGTGATGCTGTCACAGCTGACCATGTTCTCACTGTAAGCAGGCACTCCAGATCCGTTATTAGTCAAAGTTCATCCCTGGATGCTCTCTCTCTCTCTTTCATTTTTGTTTTTAAGATTTATTCATTTTATTTGTATGAGTACACTGTAGCTGTCTTCAGACACACCAGAAGAGGGCATCAGATCTCATTACAGATGGTTGTAAGCCATCATGCAGGTGCTGGGAGTTGAACTCAGGACCTCTGGAAGATCAGTCATTGCTCTTAACCACTGAGCCATCTCTCCAGGCCCATTTATGGTTTCGTAAACTGCATTTCCCATCATTATCCCCTCCTAACTCTTTGTAGGTCTTGTGTCAGTTTTATGTGTGGGAGAAGACCACATGAGTCCATGCTATTTACCGAGTCTGTCTGCTCTGATCTTTGCATTCATCTGTTTGTCCAGCTGGTCACTGCTTTCATTCTAATCTTTTCTTTTTTTTTTTTTTGTAACCACCTCCATAATTGCCTTCTAATCCTTCTTTATCTCTGATATATCTCGATTTGTTGGTAGTTGCTCCTAGTTTAATAGTATAGCATCTTTTGAACCCCTACTGGAAATCAGTCAGGTGTCGTCTACCCTCTTCTTCTGTGGCAGGAGGGGAGTAGCTTCTTAAAACCTTCAGGGAAGTCACTCATTTTGCAACTCTAAAGAGTTCCTATCTGGTCCATAGCGAGGGTGAGCGGCCATCTTGCTTTGCCCTTTCTGAGGGTTTTCCCAGATTTCAGTCTTAAAACCAGACAGTGCCAGGAAGAAAGGGGGATGAGTTGATGAGTCGGCTTTCACCTACAGCAGTCTCAAACAGTAGCTCGGGCCTTTATATCTCTCACAAAAGGAGGAAACCACATCTGATAGCTGTCACCAATAGCTCCTTCC
The DNA here is from genome assembly GCF_000001635.26 of Mus musculus. NCBI lineage: Eukaryota > Metazoa > Chordata > Mammalia > Rodentia > Muridae > Mus > Mus musculus. The sequence goes on along the minus strand of NC_000070.6, from coordinate 123,068,827 downwards.
AGCTTGCACTTAATCTTGGGGAAGTCTCAGAAACAAAGGAAAAACTTCTTCTGACCCCAAGCTTTCCTCTTCCCTCAGGACTTCAAAGACCGCCACCTCATCTCCTTACTCTCTTCAAGTCACCGAAATGTGGCTTCTGTTTTCTAGCCCTCTCAACTTAGCCCTTCTCTACCCAAGGTTCCCGCTGCTACTGTCCTTGTCACTAAGATCCTTATTACCCTCGGTCTCTCTCCAGCCTCTTCCTTGCTGACTACTTCCCTCCCAGAGCTCTTTGAGATGTTGTCTTTGCTCAAGGTTCCCTCGGACGGTCCCTCCCCTCTCTATGCCCCCTGTTCTAGTGATCTCACCTTCTACAGCTTCAGATACAGTCAATCCTGCTGACTCACAGACAGACAGACATATCTTCAGATCAGAATGAGACTTGGGCTCAACCTGAATTTCCAGTTCCTTCCTTGCTTTTAAAGATTCTTTTTCTTTTTCCTTTCTTTCTTTTGTGCTGGGAATTGAACTCAAGACCTTGGCCCTGTGAGTCACTCGGCTAATGACCTGCTAAGTACCTGAACTACCTACCTATCTTTTGCCTCTGGTGAACCTCTGCCAATTCATTGTCCACAGAGCTTCAAGTTATTTCTCCCATAAACCCACCTGGCAGTTGTAACCGTCTGACAGATGGCTGGAGTACACTCTATGACTGGTTCTTGCAGGTATTTTTCTACCTGGCTTGCTCCCAGTATGTCTTAGATGCCATTTCTTAGAGAAAGTCTTCCCAGACTCCTCTACACAGGTCAGGTAAAGCCACAAGTGTTTCCTGATAGCCTCTCTTTAGCATTTATCACTGATACTCCCCCCAGCCCCCAAATAGCACAAAAGGCTGGAACTCTTTGAAGACAGGAATGGTCTTGTTTTTGGATGTCTAGCACCTAGAATGGTGAACAGCAAGCACTCATTAAGTCGGCTGAATACATAACACATTCCTAATTAAAAAGCTTTTTAATCTGTTTTTTAGGTCAGACTCCCAGAATCCTCTACTCATTTTCATGCTAGTTCAGTACAAATTAAGATGCTATAGAAGAAAAATACAACCACCTTTGTTGGAGGTTTATTCAAAAGATCCAGAGAAGTGACACACCATACAGTATGAAAACACACACACACACACACACACACACACACACACACCCTGAGCCAGCAGGCCAGGGCCCCAGACATCACTGCACTCATATGATTCTGCTGTGTGTCTCATCAACCAGGGAATCTCAAAATGTGTCCCACAGGGAAGGTGACTGAGGCAGAGGGACCCAGGGACCAAGACCTAAGTTCTACATAGAACAGTGGAATTCATCTGTAGTTTTATTAAAGGAAGAGAAATAGGGGGATCTACAGACAAAAGAAGTCTACATCTGGGGCCAGCAAGATGGTTCAATGGGTAGAGGAGCTTGCCACCAACCCTGATGACCCGAGTTTGATTCCCAGAACCTGTGTGGTAGGAGAGAGCCTACTCCAGAAAGCTATCCTCTGACCTTCCCATGCGTGTCAGCACACACTCTCCCTGCCCAAACAAACAAACAAACAAACAAATAAATGTGCTGGGCATGAGTGTGTATGACTTCAATCCCAACACTTGGGAGGCAGAGGCAGGGGGATCTCTGTGAGTTCAGGAGCAGCCTGGTTTATGCAGTGAGTTACAAGACAGCCAGGACCACACAGTAAGACTGTTTCAAGAAAAAGACAACAACAACCAAACCCAAAAAGTTAATGTAAAACGTTTTAAATTTTAAAATGTGTTAAAACAACAACAACGACATGTCTGAAAAGAACTGAACTATATTCTCAGGCTCCTTGACACACTGACATGGAGATACTGCAAGCCGTGAATGACTTGAAGGAGAACAGTTTCTGGTTTTGTTTGGGGTTTTCTTTTTTTTTTTCTTGCTATGCAGCCTCTTCTGTGCTGGGATGAAAGCCACACAGCAGCCTGCCTGCCCCACCTCAGAGAATGCAGTTTCTGAAGTACACTTCTGCTTGCAACCAGGAACGATTGGTCCTGGCTACATGGGAGGCCCTGAGGCAGGAGAATGCCTGAGACCAGAAAATCAGCTGCTAGGACAATGGGGGTGCAGGGGGAGGCACCGACAAGTAAGAAAGGAAAAGACAGAAGGGAGAGGAAAAGGGAGGGGTGAAAGAAGAGGGGAGAGAAGAGAATAATTCTGGTTGTAAAAACTTAGAGAGTGGGCTGGTGCTTGTGTGCCAAAGGGAATCCACCCGTTCCCATCCAACTTCACCTCATACAGTCAAGCAGAACAGACATTTTAATTTTTACTGGGACCGGTGACTGAACCAACCCAGGGCCTCTTTAGGCAAGTTCTCTACTACTGAGCTAAACACTCAGTGTCTTTTCGTTTGTTTGTTTTTAAACTTTGAAATAGGTTCTCACTAAGTTGCCCAAGCTGGCTTTGAATTCATCCTGTAGTCATGGTTGACCTGATCTTCTCCTGCCACAATCTCCCAAGTAGATGAGATCATGGCCTTGTTACCACCAAACCAAACTAGAACAGACATTTCTGAATCTACAAATAACATCCATATGGAAGTTTATGTCCCTTGGATTAAACACTGATGCACAAGCAGAAGACACGGGCTTCAAAAGTCTTCATTATCCCATCTTTGGTGACACAAAGTCTGACCCCAGCTTCATACGCGACTACGTACGTACCCATCCCTGGGGGCCTTGCAGAGATGGAGTAAGCCACAGCAGACAAGCCTGAGCTAATATGTTACCAAATCCAGCATCTGGAATACCTGGGCCTCATACTGTGTCACTGCTGTGGCAACACATCCCATCTCTACCACATTCAGAAAACATTCCCCAGCCCCATTCTCATCAAATACCTTCAGAGGGAGGCAACTCATTCTCCGCTGACGGGCTATCCCATTTGATCCCAGTGGGAATAACAACACACACACCTCTCAGTTTTAACCAGGGATGGTCTTGGGACTCAGAACCATGTCTCTGCAGTGGATGCGAAGCGTGGGAGCTTCGTGGCCATTTGGGCAACACTAGTTTGCATGGAGGAAAGTGCAGCAGGCAAACGGGTGCAGAGCAGAGACAGAACTGGCAGTGTCTGAGTCCTTGGTGGCAGTTGTCCTAAAGCCCAGCTGCATCGGCTGCCCTTGGGGAGGTGGGGGGACTTAGATGCCTGACTCGTCCTTGGATTCCACGAGTCAATAAATCCTCCTTTATACATAAATTTGTTCAAAGTGGCCTTTAGTTCTTCACAAGTGAAATAACGCCGGGCCTGTTAAGTCATTTAAATGCTGACTCCGATTCTTCATTCATACGAAGGGTTTTTGGGGTAAGGGCCTGTGAGGTAGGTTGCTCTGTAGAAACACTGCTAAACCATACATGTATAGGGAGTGATTATTACAGATATCTGATGGAGACATGGCAGAGCCGCCTACATGGAGTTTGAATCAGCTTAGGTCCAGTACTGATGCTAGACAACAAGTCACATGCTCCCAGGTCCGGTACTGCCAGATAACATGCTCACTGCAGGCAGGAACTCAGCGGAGGTACACCATTGTGTCTAGCACCCTCCTCGCTCTTCCAAGCCCACACACTTTCTAGGAACGTCTGCAAATCCATTATATTCATCACGGAACTGCCTCATCTTTTTACAAATCCATCCCAGCCTGGGCCCTCTTCCCTCAATGCCCCCCTCCCAGATATTTTTTAAGTAGCCCAGGCTTTCCTGGAACTTCAGGTTTCCGAGTGATAGGATTATAAATATATACCATCACACCTGGCTCCTTTCTAAGATTTATTTGTACTGGGGGCTGGAGAGATGGCTCAGAGGTTAAGAGCACTGACTATTTCTTCCAGAGGACCCGGGTTTGATTCTCAGCAGCCCCATGGTGGCTCACAACAGCCTGTAACTGCAGTCCCAGGGGATCCTGTGCCTTCTCCTGGCTTTCTTTTTTGTTTGTTTGTTTGTTTTTTGAGACAGGGTTTCTCTGTAGCCCTGGCTGTCCTGGAACTCACTCTGTAGACCAGGCTGGCCTCGAACTCAGAAATCCACCTGCCTCTGCTTCCCAAGTGCTGGGATTAAAGGTGTGCGCCACCACGCCCGGCTTTCTCCTGGCTTTCTTAACCACTGCACAAATGTGGCTCATGTTTGTGCATTCAGACAAAACATTCATATACATAAAATAAAAATCTTTAAAAAGTCTGGGATGGGGGAGGAGTCTTGACGATTATCAATCTCAACTATTTGTAAGGATGATTCAAACCACTAAGCAGGTTGATTTTTGTGCAACTGACATCTAGCACTTTTTGGTAGCACTTTTTGGTCCTGCAAAGCCTGAATCCTATGCAATTCAACAATTCCTATTTGCCCCTCCCCTTGGGCCCTGGTAGCCATCAGGGTCCTTCCTGTTTCTACATTCCAGATACCTAAAGTAGAACTGTCTCCATTTGTCTTATTTCCAGTAGCAGCATGTGATCAAATCACTTATTATGCAGCACATGTCAATACTTCCTCTGTAGGCTAAATATTCCACCATACATATACTCCATGTTTTTTTTTATCCATCTCCCAACCTAAGGGACTCTTGGGTTGCTGTTGCTCCTTGGCTATTGTGAATGCTACAGCTGTTCTATGAAAACAGACATGCAGATATCTCTGAGATCCTGTTTTGAGGTTCTGAAATATGTATTTGGCAGTGGAAGTGCCCGATCATATGACAATTTTAAAATAACATGTGATATTTATGTGTGGTGTATATGCCTAAGTGTACACCTACCCATCTACCAGAGCTGGGGGGAGGGTGTCTTCCTCTATTGCTCTCCACCTTATTGAATCAAGCTCTCTCACTCAATTGACAGATTGTTGTTTTGGTTAAGCTAGCTCCTAAAACCTATTTATCTCTGCCCCCCAACACTGAGTCACAGGCACATGGAGCTATGCCAGTTTTACATGGGTACTGGGGGATTTGAACTCTGGTCCTTATGCTTGTACACACGTGCCTTTACCCAATGGGACATCTCCCCAGTCCACAATTGTTTTTAATTTCTAAAAAGAGATTTATTTGTGTTCATGTGGATAAATGTCTACTTATACACATGCATGCCTGGTGACTATGGAGGCCAGAAAAGAGCGGGCTTCTGGAGTTGAAATTATGGACAGTTGTGAGATGTGGGCGCTGGGAAAGGGACTGGGGACCTTTGTGAGTACAGCAAGGGCTTTGACCACTGAACCATCTCTCTAGCCCCTCTGGTTTTGATTTCTTGCACAGCAGCTGTACCATTTCACACTCCCACCAACAGCGTACAAGCTTCCATTTCTCCACATCCATGCCAACACTCCTTATTGTTGGGACACCAGGAACCCTAACAAACAGCTGTGAGGACTCTCAGTGCCCAGAACTGTTCAGCGGTGAGGCATAGGTTTGTTACTAGCAAACCTGCTTCCACCCAGTAGAAGAAGCCTGTTTGCAGAAAAGGGGTGAGCTGTCGGATGAGGGCAACTCCATAGCCATGAGCTGAGTAGCACAAGTTGTGTCTGAGGATAGTTGTGTCTATGGAAAGTTGTGCTTTCCTGGCCTTGAATTTATTGTAGCAGGGAGAGTCTTGACATGAGTCTCATTCCCTGGGACCCAAGCTGGCCTCAAACTTGTGGCATTCCTCTTGCCTGAGGACCTTGATCACTGGAATTAAAGAATGCACAACACAAGACATTATAGTGGCTCGGTGATAAACTCACCTCTGTACCTGAACTTGAATTGGGGCTTAATTAATTTGTAATCATAAGTCTTTAACATAGTTAGTGCTCTAGGAATTTTTGTCTTTTCTTCTCTTGGTTCCTTCTTAGAAGTAAAGACAGTGCAAATGATTTTTACATTTAAAAAAACCAAAAACCTACAGGAACAGAAGTACAGTGAAGTAGTTAGGACCTGAGTTTGGAATCAGCCCACTCTGGGTTCAAATCCTAGTTCAACAAATATTACTGGACGTTAACTGTCTTAGTCGGGGTTTCTATTCCTGCACAAACATCATGACCAAGAAGCAAGTTGGGGAGGAAAGGGTTTATTCAGCTTACATTTCCACACTGCTGTTCATCACCAAAGGAAGTCAGGACTGGAACTCAAGCAGGTCATGAAGCAGGAGCTGACACAGAGGCCATGGAGTGATGTTACTTACTGGCTTGCTTCCCCTTCCCCTGGCTTGCTCAGCTTGCTTTCTTATAGAACCCAAGACCACCAGCCCAGGGATGGCACCACCCACAAGGGGCCCTCCCTACTTGATCACTAATTGAGAAAATGCCTTACAGCTAGATCTCATGAGGCATTTCCCCAACTGAAGCTTTCTCTGTGATAACTCCAGCCTGTTTCAAGTTGACACACAAAACTACCCAGTACATTAACTAAATGGATTAAGCATTTCATAATATATATCAAACATTGTTATACACCTTAAATATATAGTTTGGCCAATAATACTCAGTGAAGTTAGAAAAATGTAAAGACTGGCTTAAAGCAAAAAGGATTAAACAACAACAACAACAACAACAACAACAAAAATCCAGCTGTGTTGGCAGACACTGACAATCCTAGTCCTTGGGAAGATGAAGCAGGGTGAACATGATGAGTTGACAGCAGAGCTCAGATGCTTGGTGGAGTCCAGCCTGAAGTCACACAATTGCAGAGAGCCTCCAGCAGCATTGCTGTAGGTGCCTCACCCCCTAGAGCTCTTTCTAGTACCCAGCTAGTGCTCTGCCAGCATGCTCTCTCTGCATGCTCATTCCTTTGTATAGTGGGGGCAACATAATGGCTGGTCTGTTCAAGGGAACATTATGAAGTGCACGTGTTTAGCCTACACCACCAGGCACAGTGAGTGCTCAACGAAGGGTAGCTGTGACTATCGAGGCATGCCTTGCAGGATACAGCCTGACTATCTGCTAACTGTCCACTACTGCTCCAGATAAGGATTCACATCCTGGCAGAATTTCCAGTCCAGTGGGAGCAAGACAGCTAGAGATGGAGTGTGTCACAGTAGAACAGACTGGAGCCGCTCACCTGACTTCGGATCCCAGCCTGCCCTTGACTGCTTTCCTCAACTTTCAAGCAGAGCTAATAATAGCAGCACCTCCTGGGCTCCTTAGGGCAGTTGTGAAGATGAGTTAGTTTGTGTAAAGATACTCAGGGTGGTGCCTGGCAGCCAGTGCCATGTTGGTTGCCCCTAGTATGCTGTGTGATGCGTAAGCTGCTAGCCACCACACGGCGAGGGAAGATCATGCCAGAGCCATGGGAGCTTTGCTCTGAAACTATTTTTCTTTTATTTTTGAGTGTGTGTGTGTGTGTGTGTGTGTGTGTGTGTGTGTGTGTGTGTGTGTGTGTGTGTGTATACACATGAGCACATGTGCTTTCAGAAACCAGGGTGTGGGGGATCCCTCTGTATAGGATATATTGGATTTTATAGGCAATTCTGAGCTGCCTGGTGTGGCTGCTGGGAATTGAACCTGGGCTGTCTGCAAGACAGCTCTTAACTGTTGAGCCATCTCCACATCCCAAAGAAATTTCTTCTCTGAGGACAAGATCTTAGCCTTGAAGTGTGTGTAGGTGCTTTCTAGGCAAAGAGTAGGAGACATGGCTTCAAGTGAAATTCAGCCAGAGCCATAAGCTGAGACAGGGAAGAAAACAGACCTATTTGAGCAAGCAACCTAAGACCCTGACAGTCAAACACAGGAGGTAAGATGGTACCATTTTTGGCCTTAAAGTGTTCAGTTGGGTTCTAGAGAATCTGCCCTGATTGGTACTGAGAACTGATATCATTACATATGTCAACATGTTAGCAGGTTTTCTCCATAGAGCAGATAGATTTCATTCATACCTATTACTTGCTGGGCACTGCAGGGACGACTGTCTGTGATATTCACAACAGGGAGGGCCCCACTTAATTCTTGTGGCACCCCTTGGAATGGTGATAATTCCATTGTGTATATGATGAGGCTACTTAACAATTATACAGAGAACAGATTAGGTAAGAGTGTGCTCAGTTACAATGACAAACAGTGGAGCTCCTAGGGTGGTCAAACAATGGCTCAGTGTCCATGTCCCCACCCCCACCTCACATTCCCTTCAGCACCTTGGTGGTTGACTAAGAACTTCACACCCCTGTAATGACTTTATTCTTCTACCAGCCAGAAATGCATCACGCTCAACTTTTTGAGATATTTCAGAGATCAGCTCATGAAACCTGTAATTTGACAAGTAGGAAAGAAAGGAGGGGAGGAGGGAGGAGAGGGGAGGGGAAAGAGGAGAGAGAGGAGAGAGAGGAGAGAGAGGAGAGAGAGAGGGAGAGGGAGAGGGAGAGGGAGAGGGAGAGGGAGAGGGAGAGGGAGAGGGAGAGGGAGAGAGAGAGAGAGAGAGAGAGAGAGAGAGAGACAACTTACTAGACAAGTCTGGAGTTTAGTGTTCTGTGATATGGATTTGGTGAAGACTAAACACCGAAATCTGCACTCCTCAGTTCTTGGCTTAGGACTTGGCTCATTTCTTTAGTGGATAAATGTGGCCATGGGGAAGTTCTTGCCCATGGATAGCAAGGAGCAGACTGGCAGGGGACCCATCTCCTGCCTCCCCTCCCCTTCTCCTTCCTCCAGTCTGGGACCAGTGGTGACTGGCTTCAAGGACACAGATGAGGACAGTGTTCCCGAGGATGCTGAAGCAACATGATACAAGGAAGCCGTGTCCCTGGATGACCACTGGTCCCTGGATGAGCTGCTCCACTGACCTGGCCTGCACTCTTCAGAAAGGCTACCTCAGAACCCAGAGCTGTTACATGAGAAAGAATGAGCATGTTGTTCTGTAAGCCACTGCATTGCCGAGTCTCTGTTACAGCAGCTTAGCCTTTTACCTTAACTAATAAATACAACATGCCCCTTCCTTTGTGAGTATTTAGAATGGCTTTACAAACGCCCAGTGACACTGTAGAAAACAGCCACCGTAACATCCAAGTAGGTAATAATCAAACAATGAAATTCCTGCCTGTAGCAAGCGACCACCTCAAGATTTCCTCAGTTTGTGTAAAGACCATTTAATGGTTGAAACAGACCACTTATGTTAAGGCTCATTTAGTTTCTATGCGACTAACTCAATAAGCATTTGACTGTCTCTCCATGCTGGGGTCATAGTCACTGAATTCACAAAAGGTTTTTTGTTGTGTGTGTGCACGTTTGCCTGTTGTGTTGTTGGCTTTTAATGTGTTGTGAACTTTTGGTTTTGTGCTGTGGATCAAACCTGGGCTTACAAATAATGGACAAGAAATTCCAGTAGCTCACCATACCCCACCCTTGTGTAGTTTGTATGTACTGTGTTTTAAGTGGAAAAATTTTCTTTGTTGTCTATAGAAGACTGTGTATAAATAATTATCGAGCATTACAAAGGTGCAAACCATGTACATATACCCTTGGTCCCAAGGGTATATATACATGGTTCCTATTTAGGTCTCAAAAGAAATAAAATATATCTTTTTTTAACTTACATTTTATTAAGCCAGCAAGTGGTGGTGCATGCCTTTAATCCCAGTACTTGGGAGGCAGAGAGCAACTTGATCTACAAAGTGAATTACAGGATAGCCAGGGTTACACAGGGAAACCATGTCTCTAAAAAACATAAAAACGTTAAGTAAAATAAAATAGAGGCTGGGTAGGGGCTGGTGAGATGGCTCAGCGGGTAAGAGCACCCAACTGCTCTTCCGAAGGTCCTGAGTTCATATCCTAGCAACCACATGGTGGCTCACAACCATCGGTAAGGAGATTGTCTGAAGACATCTGTGTACTTACATATAATAAATAAATAAATCTTTAAAAAAAAAAAAAAAAAAAAAAGGGCTGGTGAGATGGCTCAGTGGGTAAGAGCACCCGACTGCTCTTCCGAAGGTCCAGAGTTCAAATCCCAGCAACCACATGGTGGCTCACAACCATCCGTAACAAGATCTGACTCCCTCTTCTGGTGTGTCTGAAGACAGCTACAGTGTACTTACATATAATAATAAATTAAAAAAAAACAAAACTGTGTTTCTTTAAAAAATAAAAAAATAAAAAAAATAAAATAGAGGCTGTAGGGGACCTGCTGGAGAGTTGGCTCAGTTAAGGCTATGTATTGTTGTTCTTTTTTTTTTTTTTAATATCTTTTTTTTTTTTAAGATTTATTTATTATTATTTGTAAGTACACTGTAGCTGTCTTCAGACACACCAGAAGAGGGAGTTAGATCTTGTTACGGATGGTTATGAGCCACCATGTGGTTGCTGGGATTTGAACTCTGGACCTTCGGAAGAGCAGTCGGGTGCTCTTACCCACTGAGCCATCTCACCAGCCCTGTATTGTTGTTCTTACAGGGGATCCGAGTTTGGTTCCCAACATTCCCATGAGGTGGCTCCTGACCACCTGTAACTCCAACTCCAGAGGTTCTGACAACTCTGGTCTCCCAGGGCACCAGCATCAAAGTGTGCATACACATAATTGAAAAGTACACCTTAATCTCTTCCTCTTCTGCTATGAGGAAGAGGAGTCTAAGTTTCACTGTGTGCAGGAATCCATCACCAAAGGCTCTCAGACAATACTGCTGGTGGCCAACTGAAGCAGCCTGCACCAAAGCACTCTGCTTATCTAGGGATCAGCTAAGGTCAGACAGTGCAGTCCGAGCAAACAGCTCATGGCAGCCTCCATGGTCCTTCCCAGCTAGCCACAGAGATTTGCTACCTGGGTGAAGAGATACCCCAGGTTGTAGGTATATTTATTCACACAGATATTAATCTCCAAAGAAGGGGGAAATGGGAAATGATGTTTTCAAGGGTACATAGATAAGAACTAAATCAATACAGGCCTTTGATCTCAATACTTGGGGAACAATAAGGTTTGAGTTCAAGGCCAGCCTAATCGACAGAGCAAATCTAAATCAGCATGGGCTACACAGAGAAGCCCTGTCTCAATAAATGATAATGACTGTTTTAAATTATCAAAGAAAGATGGTTATAAATTCAATAGTTATGGTGATATGGTACATCCTCTTTGAGAGGTCAAAATAGAACAGACCTAGAGTCGGGGATGGTGGCCCACACCTTTAATCCCAGCACTTGGGAGGCAGAGGCAGTTGGATTTCTGAGTTCGAGGCCAGCCTGGTCTACAAAGTGAGTTCCAGGACAGCCAGGACTATACAGAAAAACAAAGACAAAAACAAACAAACAAAAAGAACAGACCTAGATTTAAAGGGAGGGGGCTGCTGGATTAAATCAGTCAATACTTTTAATACTTCAAACTGCTGGACAAAGAATAAGCGATGTTGGGAGGCCCCTGAGCACAGGCAACCAGCCATGTGGCAGAATGTACACTAGAATAAATGGATATGTTCTACTCAGAGAAGAGCCTAGCTATGTGGCCAACATATCTGTAAATATATTTTGAGTCTGAGTCTTACTTCTGAAAACAAGGGCTGGGAGGAAGAACCAGGGCCTAACTTCTACACCAGGTGTCCCGGCTTTGCCACAGTTTGCTGTGACTCTGGTCCACCCATGTTCTGGTTTCAGCTTCCATCTGTACAAAGACAGATGACTGTCTCATGTCTGATGGAAACGGAAGGGCTGAGACTGTTTCTTCTCTGTCTGCCTTCAGCAGAAGGCTATTCAGAAGGCAGCGCCTGTCTATAGAGTTCAGCCAGTACCAGGGTTTCTTGGTGGTGGTGTAGGAATTCCACCTCTGATCCTATCATTTCTAACATGAGCAGTGGGCTCAACCACATTGCTTGAATTTAGCAGGCACTTGATAAAACCATTAGACACTGATTGTTGGGTAAGGCAGGTAAAAACATTCTCACATTCCAACAGGCAGAGAAGTGAGTTCAGAGAAGTTACTGCTCCTAGTCGGTACTTCAGATGGGAGGATTAAAGGCTTTTTGAGACAGAATTAGTAAAACTTGTTTTTCTTGATTGCTGACATTTTTAAAGCTTTAAAATATATTTAGCAACCTAAATGAAGCATTTCAGAAAACTAAGCTGCCTCCAAACACAGCCAGCTCTACACAGCACTTAACAGCTCCAGTCTGCTGGCCTCATGACCAGCCCAGCCCTGGCCCCTTGGCAGAACTCCTCCTTGGCTAGGAGAAGATAATGGACATAAGTGCTTCGCACTGTTTGACTTACTGCTGTCCAATGCACAGGTAACCACAACCTTTGAAGGGTTTCTTTGCTTCTATTTTGTGTATGCACGTGTGTATCTGTATGTGTGGGGGCAGACCAGAGAAATAACCGTAGGTGTCACTCCTCCTTGGGCACACACACACACTCACACACACACACACACACACACACGGGCATGCATGTAGAACAACTCTCTGCCTTTTAAAAACAATTACCATTGTGTAGGTGTGTATGGTGTATGTATGGTGAGAGTATGCAGACATGGGAGCCAGAGGGCAACTTCTGGGAGTTAGTTCTCTTTCTCCCTTATTGAGCCAAAGGGTATCTTGTTTGTGCATGCTACATACTCCAGGCTAGTTGGTCAGAGGACTTCTGGATGGTTCTCTGGGCTGCTGCTCCCATCTCTCGGGAGTTATGGATGACAGGTGCTCACACTGCACCCACTTTTATATTGGTACTTTTACCTGATGAGCCACCTCACCAGCCCTCTACCTTGATCTTTTTAAAGACAGGGTCTCTCAATGAACCTGGATGTTATGGATTGGCTAGGCTGGCAGGCAAAGAGGTCTAGAGTGCTGCCTTTTGCTGTTCTTCCTTCTCTGCCTCCAAGTGCCAGGGACCAGAAATCAGATCCTTGTCCTTCTAAAGTAAATACTTGACCCAAAGTCTCTGACCCACCACACCCCCACCTCTACTGACAGTGCCTCTCACTTGTCTGCTAGCAGCAAATTATACTAGGCTAGACAAAAGGAGGCACAAGATAATCCTGTTTCTGCCTCCCTAGTAAATGAGATCAGAAGCATATTTTGTGTTAGAGATGGCTCACTGGTTAAGAGCACTTGATGCTCTCTCTTCTAGAGGGTCTGGGTTTGATTCCCAGCACCACACAGCACTTCACAATCACCTGTAACTCAAGCTCCAGATATCAGATGACAGGCAGGCTTGTGGTGTGCAGTGATATCATCATCGGTAGGAACAGCAGCACGTTGCCACCACGCCAGGGTTCTTCTGTGGGTTCTGGGGATCTAACCTGGGTCTCATGCTTATGTGATGTGCAATTTACAGATCCAATTTGTTTGTGTTGTGTGGGGATTGTTTTGGTTTCAATATATAGTCAAGGCTGGCCCTGAATACATGATTCTTCTTACATGACCTTCCAAGGTCTGGGGTTCTAAAAATTAAGTACAACAGAGATACTCTTTTTGTTGCTGTTTTTGAGACAGGGTTTCTCTGTGTCCTGGAACTCAGTCAGTTCTGGAACTCACTCTGTAGACTAGGCTGACCTTGAACTTAGAGATCCATCTATCTCTGTCTCCCGAGACCTGGGATTGAAGGCCTCCCTCGGCATTCCTGTCTACACTGGTTGGTATCAGAGATGGTCCTCCACTCCTCACAGAGTTCTCAAATGGAACTCTGGGGATCTTTGAGGAATGTAAGTGTTTGGTATACAGCTACATCTATGATGAATATGGAGTTTGAGAAAAGCCACCACGAGGCATTAGTGGTGCATGCCTTTGATCCCAGCACTTGGGAGGCAGAGGCAGGCAGATTTCTGAGTTCGAGGCCAGCCTGGTCTACAGAGTGAGTTCCAGGACAGCCAGGGCTACACAGAGAAACCCTGTCTTGAAAAAAAAAAGAAAGAAAGAAAAAGAAAGAGAAAAAGCTACCAAATTGACAATGCAGCATGCTGTATAGAAACTATAGGGCGTTTACAATCTTTTTATTTACATTTCAAAAGAATCTATAGATTTCTGCCCTAGATGAAGAGACAGCCACCATGCACAGGAGCAGCTCAGCAGACTCTGTGTCTTTTAGTCTTCAAGATCCAGGTCACAACCACCTCAGCCTGACCCCCTCTTCTGTAGATTCACAGAGCTGGGAGAGTTTGCTTAATCATCTCTCTGCACTACTCCTTTCTGCCGTTCTCGAGTCCAGAGCTCCTGACTGCGCCTTACAATACTTCAGTCATCTACAAAAGCATCTGGAAACGAGCTATTTTTAGCCAGCGCCAGGGACAAGAACGCTCTTTTAAAGGATGCACTGAATCTTGGTATTCACCACTAAAAAAGATCCTCAAGTAGAAAATGTGCGATCTGTGCCTCGTTCTAAAATAAAACCTTTAAGGTTCAAAGAAAAAAATCCCACTCTGAACTACATCATTACCAGACACAACAGGCACACAAGGAGCTGAAAGGCCTGCTGTTTCCACTGCAGACCACAGCACAGAATGAAAGAAGATGGTGGGGCCTTCTGCCCAGCATTCCTCAGTCCAGGCGTGGGAGAGCGACACTCCCCTCCCTCCTGGGCTTGATCCCCACGTCTCTGCAAAGGCCACTAGGCATGTCTCTCAAACACTGGCCTTCAGCTCTTGATTGTGCTGCCCCGAGGATTCCCCCTCGATGCGTTCCGGGTCACAGTCTGGGGAATTACTTTGACTTCCTGTGGCACTGACAGCGTCTAAGTCCAACCTTCTTCTTTTCTTCAATTGGTGCAAGTGAGATTTGGATTTTAAATGTGCTGAGAAAACAAAGGCCAAATAAACAAAAAGTCATCAGGGTTTTCTAGAATTAATTAAACAAAAATAAACAAACAAGAGCATTTAAATATAACTATTCAGCCTTTTAAACTGTCAATAAATAACAGAGTAGACACACATTTATCGCTATTTAAGACGGTCTTACTAGGTAGCCCACACTGACCTCAGGCTTCTCCTGCCTTCACCTCCCAAGTGCACGGCTCTAGGCCTGTGCTGTACATTGGCTAAGGCTCTGCCAGCAGGTTTGTTACATGAACTCCCTGGTCCTCTCACTTTTACCCAGTGACTAGTTCATATAGGCTCATTTTTACTATCCTGCTCTGCAAAGAAACCTCCTTTGGGAACACCTAGAGGGAGGGATGATCAGACTAATTTTCAAATGTATTTATTTACTATTTGTGTATATACATGGGGGGGGAGACTTGTGAAAGTGGAAGGTGGTTCTCCCTTTACCATGCTGGTTCCAGACATTGAACTCAAGTCACCAGGCTTGGCGACAAGCTCCTTTACCCACTGAGCTAGGCTAAATTCTTCTACACATATTAAAAGCATCACTAAAACAAGGTCTGAAGTGTGAGTGTGGCAGTGTTGAGAAGCTGAGAGACTTTGTGTGGGACGAAGAGTCAGCTTTCTTCTCTAACCAGAGCGTAAGGCAGCCCTGGGCTCTGGGCTCCTCTCCACGGCAGCAGGGGATGGGAGCGCGGACTCGACAGATGGCACTACAGAAGGCTCACACAGCCAAGCTCACAAAGGCTCCCCCCAAAGGACAGTCAACAAATCGAACCACTAAGTTTCCTTTACAAAGCAATCAGACGCCCTCTCTCTCTTCCCCTTTCATCATTATACACCAACAACAATCAGGGCTTCTTCTGCTGCTCGGACGGACACACAGCCGTCCCAGTCTCTGACAATGGGGTGCATTTTGCCAGAGATGCCAGTTAATAGACCTAATCATTGTATGGGGTGATATGGAGAGAAACATCTACTCTGAGAGTCCCAGCGAAGCACACTCTGTGCAGGCTTCCTGCCGCTGGGCAGGCTAGCACAGGCTAGCTCTCACTGCACTTCTTCCCATCTTCTGTCACAGTCTGAGCCATCACCAGTTCAACAAGTTATCTAGAGAGGCTGAAAGACCTCTGGGCCTGAGGAACCCATGATGCCTGCTCCCTTCCAGCTGTGCTTCCGCTCCAAACTAGCTTGCAGGAGTTGCCTAAAATAACTTTATTTCTCTGTCCCACAACTAAGTTCTACACAGGAAAGGCCAACAAACTTCTCTCAATAGAATATTCCTATTCTAGCTGCATCTGGAGGACAACGGTCTTCTGCATGTCAGGCTACAGAGGTAATGCCCTAGTCTGGGAAAGGTTCTCAGGAATCTGTCCTGTTACAAAGCTGATTCCAGCATTCAATTATTAAAGACGAAGTTTTAGAAAGTGTGACACCCCCACCCACCCAAATATATTTCCCATGACCCTCCACACAGCCCCTCATCTGCACTCTACCTGCCCATTCCCGGTCCCCAATGATGATCCGGTCACAGAGGTCACACATGTGGTAACTTCTCTTGTTCTCACTTTCATTGTATGCCATCTTCACTGGCATGGCTGTAGGTTTGTGACCCTAAGAGAAAAACAGGCAGGGGCACTCAATGCAAAGAGATTTGGGGACAAGTCTTTGATGTTAAAGAGAATGGGATTTTCCCAAGATTCCTTTTTCATCCCCCAGAGAGCAGGTGGGCTGTTAACAGATTTTAGCAACAACCTTTCTAAATGTGAAAGCAAAAACAGGCTCCAGAGATGTAACAGCAGTAAGCCCTGCTGCTTTATCCCATTGAAAAGGCATTTGGCTCGCCAAAATAGCTGCAAAAGTGCCAGTAAAAGACAAGACTCTGCAAACCTGATCATAGGCCATGCCTCCTTAATAGTCACCTGGATGAAACTTTGTACTATATTGAGAGCAGGTTCCAGAACAGACTCCTCCCACTTGGAAACATCAGATACTTCTAAGCCATATACCGGGGGGACACTGGGCCCAGGTCCTAATGACGACAAAGAAAAGTTGTGAAAGTCTGGCCTACAAGTTCCAATCTCTTCTGTTTCTAAGACTCTTAAAACCCTCAAGCAGAATGCACGGGGCCAAAGGAGTGACACTCTGACTATGCTATGATTCTACTATAAATATGAGCCACAACCTCAAAGACCCATAGCCTGACTCACAGGCAGGAAACACGAATGACCATGTAAACAGGGACTTAGGTGCAGAGTCTTCGATCCGTAAGGAAATCAAAACGGAGTAACAGCTCTGGTGAGTACTAGGTGGGCTACTGTGATACAAAGACAGTACTTTATAGGAGGAACTAAGCTAAGAGGTTTGAGTAAGTGCCTACTCTATTAGCCTTGGGGCTGATCTAGTTAAATCTCACCCTGCCCTCCATGCTCTTGGGGAGGAGTGTCAGAGAGTCATGTGGCCCAGCCCTGACTATCCTCAAACTCACTATGCACCTGAGTTAGGTCTTAGAGCCCAGACCCTCCTGCCTCTCTACCTTCTAAGTGATGGGATTACAGCCATGTAGTACAACACCAGGTTTCCGAACACCTTTTTTAAGAACCATATATAAAGGATGAAAGCCCACTCTGCGGTAAATACTTCCGAACAGACATGAGACTGGAGGGAGAAGGAAAAGACCCCACGCATCTGAGCACATCAACCGTGCTGTAATACTTTAGCTACAGTTCGCCTCTGCATTCCACAGCCACACTAGACTGCCTTCCACAGCTAGGTGAAGTTAGTTACCTGAAGGCAAGAAGCATTGTCCCATAGACAAAAAAATATCAAAGGCATCAAGATGCCAACGGCTGGCAGGTGCTGGCCTTTTGAGTGTGCCAACCACAAATAAGATTCTCCATAGACCGGACTGGCCTACACCTGCCGCCACATGGAAAGGTGAGACCAGGAGAGCGCAGGCAGCACCCACAGCACACCTGGCCTTAGTCAAGCTCTGCACCTGTTTCTAGGCCACTCTACATTTCCCTTTCTCCTCTAAGTCCTTTGTTGGGCTTCTGTGCCCTGTCTAAGCACCTTTCAACAAGTTCTCGGCTCCCAGCTGCTATTTCTGGCTTGGGTCCAAGGCCAAGCTGGGGTGGGGAAGTCCCTCTGGCTCTCTGCCAGGCCATATCCCAGCAGACTAGTCCTGGCCAATCAAATGTGGCTCCTGACTTACAGGGCAGCTGTGCCTTTCACTCTGGCACCAGGATTGAGCCTGCACAGAATGAGGTGCCATTAACCCCTCCAGCCTCAGAGACCGGAGTTACTATTGCCTTACAACAAGAGGAACTTCTAAATCATTACAAAAAGCTTCTGTTTCAGACTTACTGTCAGACATGGGAAGGGAAGTACTTGAGATCTGTGAACATCAAGTTCAGCTGAAACTAAGATGGGACCCATCTATGTATCAAGACAGGAGGCAAAGGGTAAACTGAAGGAAGTGACACCATACACTAAGGTGTACATGGTCAAAGGCACCAAAGGCCAGGGGCAGAGGCTTCAGCTGGCCTAACCTATAACTGAAAGCAGAACTCTACTGGCAAAAAGTAAACTGGAGATGATTCAGAAGTGTATTTCCAAAGTGTCCACAAGATAAAAGTGGAGTTTCACTACACTTAAATTAATCTCCTTTTAGCTCATAAGCATACCACTGGGGACCTGAGGGCCGATATGAATGCCGGGTAGCCAAGGGCATAGCTTAATGAAACATGAGCCTACACTTAAGAGTCAGGCCTGTGTTTGGGCTCTCTTGCCTACTAGCCAGGGGTGAAGGTCTTCATGTTCTTATCTGTAAAACAATTACCTTCACCTTGAAGCCTCACTTCAACTATATATAGCACTAAATTTAGTGCCAAAGACACAGTATGAGACTTTCCTTCTCTCTCCCTTAAAGCTCTGTCCAAGTCTGGACGTGGTGGCGCACACCTTTAATCCCAGGACTTGGGAGGCAGAGGCAGGTGGATCACTGTGAGTCCAAGGCCAGCCTGGTCTATACATCAAGTTCCAGGACAGCCAGAGATGTTATACAGGGAAACACTGTCTTGAAACCTTCCTCCCCTAAAAACGTTCTATCCCATTAAAGTTTCCTTTGAAGCAAGTCAAGTACCATGTATATGATCACAAAAATAAAGCAAGGAGAAACATTTCATTTTGCTCTTTTTAGTAAAGATCACCAGACCCAGGCCCCACTTTAACTGGGAAAGTTCCCTGCAGCTTTCTGCCTGCTCTTCAGGTACAAAACTGAAGACAGAATCAGATCTGAACACCTAGTCTGCTCACACATTGCTATGCTGCTCTTACAATCTGTTGTAGCCACCACCATCTGTTCCAGGGTGAAGACACATCTTCAATGGAAACTTAAATTGTTTCTCTTTTTCCCCCTGAGACATCATTAGAAAACACCCCCAATAACCATCTATGCAAAAGACCTTGGGGTCCAATTCTTAGGACAGATCAATACTCTGTTAAAAAGGATCCAGAAGATGAGAAGAAAAGTGGGACTTACTGCTCAAAAAGCGGTTTTTAACCCATCGGTTCTGTTTCCGGGCATATCTCTTAGTTACTTGTTTCAGAGCCTCAATACCTGGAAGATACAGCAGACACAATGGCATCTGGGTAAGTACTTCTTTCTGTTAGGAGTCAGCACCCTCCCAGCCCAAGAACAACAAAAGAAATAAGCGCACTATTAGACTCCACAGATAACAATCTCGATTTTTAGCTGAGACTCTTCTAGCCTCAGCTCAGACTATCACCCAAGGATGTCCAAGGCTAGGTTACACACGGAGGAATTCACACCTTTCTTTAGAAGCTGGTTACTAGTCTCTGGTGTGCATTTCCCCTCAGTGGTCAGGTACTCGTGAAATTCCTTGAAGCCAATTGACTGGAAGATACCGTGTTGATAGTCCTGGCTGGGAACAGGAGAGTGTCAGCAGTAAGCCACAGCCTCTGGAAGCCAGTGGGGCCTTGGAGGGTGTCACTGATGAGAGAGTGAGGCCCTAGACAGTTCCTGACTGAGATCCCCCCCACCCCCACCCCCCACGCCAGCACTGGGAATGTCTGAAAGAAAAGCCACTGCCGCGGCAGAGGACCAGTAAGTAGATCCAGAGCCAGTCTTGTCTATAGTCTCGCAACCATAGGCAAGCAAGGGAGGGTCAGTCAGAACAGCAATCAAATCCTCACCTATTTTCTGAAATGTTCTTAAGATTATAACGTCTGTGAAAACCTCTCAGCTCTTCCAAGAGTCCGGCAGCAAGCATGTCATCCACTCTTTTATCCAAGCGCTCATCTAGAACTTGAGTCAGAACAGCCCATGAATGAATAGCACGTGAAGTGCCTACTGCACACTCACATGGCAAATTGACCAGGCTGCCACAAAGAAGGGGTTTCTCTCCGAATGAAAGGATTCCTCTGATATAAAAATTCATATTGTATTTACCTGACCTTTGGACTGTGTACCAAAACAGAGCAGAGCACTCGCCTTCCTGCTATCTGAATGGCACAGCGGGAACAGGGGCAGGCACTTTGCCGTGCACTACACAGCCCCTGCTTTTACAAATGGCTGAGGGTCTCCTGGTTGACTTTTCTTTTCTCTTTGGTTTTCTGAGACAGTGTCTTACTCTGTAGCCCAGGCTGGCCTGGAACTCACAGAGACTCACCTTCCTCTGCCTCCCGAGTGCTGGGACTAAGAGTGCATCACTATGTCCAGTGGTTGACTCTTTCTAAATTTTGTCCTATTTTTTTACTCTAACTTTGTTGTTTTCATCAGGATCCCCTGGTGCCCTCCTGGTGCAGCTTCAGCTACCCAGGTGAGTGGGAGCTCATCACCCCGTGGTACAGCAGCCACACACAGCACTGCCATGAGGCAGCCCAGTAGTTTACACTGAACTGTGTGGTACGGTTGGACTGTACAAACATTTCATTATGGAAAAGTTACATTCTTCCATAAACTTCTGAGAATGACTCAGGAGGAACTCTCGTCACAACTAGGACCGTCTGCCCTATCTGTTCACTGCTGCTGCCTCTCGGCCTCTAATGACCATGGCTCTCTCTTACCTTGCTAAGACTTGTTTACCAAGGACTGGTCAGTAAACCAATGTTTTACTGTTTGAATCTCTGTGAGCACCCTGCTGGGAACTGAACACACATTCTTGTGACTATCAAACAAGTGTTTTACTACTGAGCCACACTCTCAGTCCCACAACTCTGCTTAATATTACTCTATTGAATTCTTAATCAGCACTTTGAGATAAATACTATTACTATCAATTCTATTTTACTGAAGAGTTGGAATACAGAGTGGCAAACTAATTGGCCTTAAGAATTCACAGAGCAGGCAGAGAGCTGGCTCAGCAGTTAAGAGCACTGACTGCTTTTCCAGAGGTCCTGAGTTCAAATCCCAGCAACCACATGGTGGCTCACAACCACCTATAATGGGATCTGATGCCCTCTTCTGGTGTGTCTGAAGACAGCTACAGTGGACTCATAAATAAAATGAACAAATCTTTAAAAAAAAAGAACTAACAAAATTAGGAGACAGTGAGCAAGCATCGTAAGGTAAAACGACGTCTTCAAGACTGGGCCATTCACCACTGGGTGCTCACTGGATGCCTTTCTGGGTGAAACAGTCCCCAGCACAGGGCATCAGGATACTTTAGCAACAAATGCTATCAGGTTAGCTAGCCAGTTGCCACACCCATTTCTCAGGCCTAATGAGAGATCCTACCAGCAGCCAACCATGAGGTCCGACAGGAAACCTCCCTCCCTCTGTCCTTTCAACCTTCTCAGCAGCAGTCTCTCTTTAGTCTGCACATTTCATCCTACCCTACGCTGGTTATCTGAGAACCAGTATTCTCCTTCCCTTCTTTCCTGAATCACTAAGGAAGCACTACATGGGGTCTAAGGCAAGGTGTGGTGGCTGACACAGTAAACTTGGGAGCTCACACTAGTGCTCAGTGTCAGCCACCAGTGGTTCGAAGCACTTGACACATAAAACCCTAGTATTCTCCGTTTTGTCTCAGACAGACTCTGGACCGAAGCATTTACCTGCCTGGTCAGCATGGAGCCAGAGGATGCATGGGTTAGGGAACCTGAGAGGGCCTCCAAGAGGACCACCGCCTTCCTCTGCGTGCTGACGATGAAGGAATTCACTGTGAGAGATTCCTGTTTCTTCAAACACTTGCAAGCTCCTACGTTGTTTAAAAAAGGGGGTGGAGTGGGGAACCCATTAGGAATATTCATTCTCAACTAGAATAAAGAGAAAGACTGTCTCGAAGAAAGCTTCATTTTTCAACTTCATGCATAAATTCCCAAAGCACGAAGCTCCGGCTTTACTCTAATCCCAGAGCTATTCAGAAAGGCACCTAAACTCTGGGTGAGAAATAACACTGTTCTTTTAAAAACACATTCTAGAATTAGTTAAAGGAGTTCAGAAATAACAGGTTTCTTCTGTACAAACAGAAGGAGACTTACTTTCAAGTGAGCAGTACAAGCTTGTTTGGGACACTCTGTACAAGCCAACAAGTCTGGTCTCGCTGGAGTGCCTTTCCCACAGTGCCAAGCATGCTGCACATCCAGCTCGGCCACTTTCTCTTTAGCTATGGCTCGCAGTAATCAAGAACACTGGCTAATCCACTACACTCTCCTGGAACAGAGGCTATCAAAGAGTGAGCCCACACACTCATAATTAAGCTGCTGTCCATGTCTGTGTGCAGTCTGCTGTATTACAGCAGCAGGTAACTGAGCTCCCAAAGCCACAGTCTCACTTGGATGGCTGCAACTTATCAGCTGGAAGGCAACCTTTCCCTTCCTGACCTACTTTTGTTTCCTGAAAACCCAACACTAGAGGGAAACCCCTTTTTGTTCAATAACCATGGTCACTCAAAGAACATCTATAAGAAAAAAAACCTAACAGTACCTCACCTACTTATGGAAAGAAGTCTACAGACTCCACCCAAAAGAGCTATGATAAAAGTTCTCCATCTTTCTGACAGGATAGACCCTAGAGTTCTTGCTTGGAACTTAGTGATTCTTCTTAAGGCACAGTTCTCAAGCAGCATAAAAAATAAAAATATGAACCAGGTGGTGGTGGCGCACGCCTTTAACCCCAGCACTTGAGAGGCAGAGGCAGGTGGATCTGAGTACAAGGCCTGGTTTACAGAATAAGTTCCAGGACAGCCAGAGAAACCCAGTCTCAAAAAACTAAAGAGAAAGAAAGATCTGATCAGGAAAGCAGAGAAAACTAAAGACAGACTCTAAAAATAAATAAATAAATAAATAAATAAATAAATAAATAAATAAATCACAGCATGCAGAACTGTCAATGGAGTGTTCACTACAATGTTCCTGAGCTTAAAAAAAAAAAAAAAGGAAAGGTTTGGATTGAAATAAAATGTGTCGAGTTGGGCATGGAGATAAATGCCAGATTCCAAACACTGCTGATACAGAAAAGAGAAGACTAGGAATTCAGGGCCGCCCTCAGCTAAGGCAGTCAGGACTACATGAGATCTTGACTCAACAACAGGAAAAAAAAAAAAAGTATGCCTAAGTACAAACTGCATTTCCCTAGAACATCCTTCTCACCAGGGTGACAGCACCTTCGTGAGGTGAAGGTCAGAACGTAGCCCTCCAAGGAAACCTCTGTGTGGAAAACCTTTCTCCTTTAATGTAAAGTTTCATTGGAAGAGATCACAGTGGGGTGGGGACACTCTTAAATGGCTCTTCTAAGGTGGAATAATGGAAAAGTATTAAGAAACACTGGTCTTAGCAAATCTTTAGAGAAGAACACTTTCTAAGCCCCGACACCACTGTTACCATAGCAAGTGATGTGTGTAGCTAGCACCCACTAAATCCTTCCTTAGATGGTCTCCTGTGCCAGCCACGGGAGCCACTCCCAACGCTGCAGAGAAACAAAGCAACACAGGAAGCTTCAATTCTGAAACCCTCTGAGAAAGCATGTGAGGAGTTTATTCACCACCTCTCTTCCCTGCTACAAAGTTTCCATGTGCAAAGGTGAGCTGACTTGTAAGACAGCGTATAAACACCACCTCCCACTGGGAAAGCTACTGGGCCACAACCCAGCATTGCACAATCAAATTATGAAACTCAAGTCACAATGTAAAAGGATTGCATGCCAGAAAAATTTTATATGAAAACTGTTATACAAGCAAAGATCAAATAGAAAATGAAGCAAGATTACATAGGCCCCGGGGAAAAACAATATAGTACTATCCTTTAAGAGGTAACAGCAAAGCCGAGTGAGACTGTTTACTGAAGGAGATGGACTGAGGCGGTGCACGTCCACTGAACTAGAACAGCAAATCAGTTTCCACTATTCCCAGCCCCTCTACCACCCAGGTTAGGCACACACTTTACTGTCTCCAAGCTCTATAAAGGGACTCTGGGGCAATGGACCCAGGCTTCCTTACCTGGCCACTTTGCGTTTGTCATGCGGGTGTAGCTTGGCGGCCATTTCTGGGTCCACCTGGCTTAGCCGTTTATGGAGTTCATGACCATCTTCCTTTTCAAGCTCTACTTTCCGATCAACCACTTTCCCAGTGCCCATCTCCTGGGGCTAGGACATCAAAGTTTAGAGTAGATTTAATCTAACATTCAATAAACATCGAGACTATAAATGGGCCAGACATCTTGCTAAGCCTTAGAAATAAAGAACAAAGATAGAGCTGAAGATTGTACCATACAGTGAGAAACAAATCATAAACCAAAATTTTCAATATGCTGGTAAGTAAGGGCGCTTGTCGCTTTGGGAAGTACTTGGCTACTCTGCTTGTTTAACTGGGCTACCACATCTATTTTACATGTTCAGCAATAGAGTGCACACTTCCTAAGGATAACAAAGAGTGGACCAGACCTGCTAGCACACTGCCATTTGCAAAGTCCTGCCCTACACAGTAGCACCTCCACAGGAAAGGTCAGAGCTGGACACCTCTGACATACACACTATGCTGGCAGCCAGGAAATGCTGAGTCAGACAGATGTACTGCTAATTTACAGGGATGCTAATTAACCCACAGAGCCTTTTTTCCCACACACAACCCCTACCCTTAGGCCAGCTTGGAGGAGTATACTTCACATACGGAGGTGGCATTTGTTCAGAATATTAAGTAGGAAAATTACTGCTGCTGACTATAAGAAACAGTTAAGAGTCAGCCTTCCTCCCACTAAAATTATTTGGCAGGAAAAAAGAAAAGGGAAGCCATTTCTCTAGTGAGTTACAAGTGAACTAGACTTACCTTGGTAGTAATAAGAACTTTCCAGAGCAGAGATTCAATGTAATAATTGGTTCCTCCCACCACAATGGGAATTTTGTCTCGAGCAAAAATATCTTCAATGTAAACATTAAGAAAGATATTTAATATCAATAAGTGAATACTGACTCATGTGGGAAGAAGAGTATTAACAAGAACCCCCAAAGGCCAGCATGCGCATGCACACCTCAGGCTGCCACCCACTTATGCTTATGTGCACATGCACATACATGCACACAGACTAACGAGTATCCACACCACATACACAACAACAATGGAAAACAAGAAAGGAAGGGAGGGAGGGAGGGAGGGCGGGAGGGTGGGCAGGCTAGCTGGCTGGTTGGCTGGTTGGCTGACAGAGGGGCTGGAGAGATGGCTCAATGGTTAAGAGTGCTTGCAGTTCTTGCAAAGGACCCAAGTTCAGTTCTTAACACCTACATGGCAGCTTACAACCATCTGTAACACCAGCTCTAAGGGATCCAATGCCCTCGTCTGACCTGTACTAGGCATGCACATGTGCACAGACATACATGTAGGCCAAGCATTTACACATGTAAATATTTTATTTAAAAACAGAAGAAGAAAGAAAAGCAAAGCAAAGCAGACATAAATGCACGGTGACCCCCTGGTTCTAGAAATGTCTAGGTCTTGCTAGTCCTAAGGATGCGCACCAAGGTGACACACAGTGTGTGACCCGGCTTTCTGAGGTAAGACACAGGCTAGTTCTCCCACGCCACAGCTGTGAGTCAGAGTCTGTCACTACTGAGCTGTAGTGCTCAGTTCAGCCACTCGAGACCTCACCAGACTTCAATTCTAATGGCAAGTTACTCAAGCTATCCGAGCTTCAGTTTTCTCATCTATACAACTCCAGAGTGTTTAGGAACATGAACTGTAACTGTGTATAAAGCCTCTACTGTAATGCCTGGAAACCAGAAAGTACTCAATTTCCTGCAGCCACAGATTTCTGCTTCTTGGGATTGATTCTCTTTAGAATTTCTGCTGAGCAGATAATTACTTGCTTTAACTAGGGCTCTGCTTGTTTAAAAAGAAAAGTTGACTTTCAACATGCAGTTCATCATTTACTTGCTCCTCCTTCTTGCCAGCCGACCTGCAGTGTAGAGCTAGATGAGGGATTCCGCCAGAATCCTTCTAATTGGCAGAATAGGAAGGACGATACTACCAACAAAGGATCACAGAGGGCTGGCACCAGGCATAACAGCCTATAATCTTAGCACCCACAATGCTGAGGCAGAAGAATTCTATCAGTTCATGGCTAGCCTGTGCTACATAGCAAAAATACACCCAGCCAGAACTACACAGACCTTATCTCAAAAAACAGACAGGGGCTAGCAGGATGGCTCAGTAGGTACAGGTGCTTGCCACCCAGTCTGCGGACACAAGCAGAGGCTAGCCTTGAATGCCCCATCTTCATGCATGGGATTCTGGAGCTCACTGGGACACTTTCAGTTTGACACTGTGACTTCTATGCTCTTAACCAACCTTCAAATCTAGCCTAGAGCTAGTCTGGTGAAGCTGTCCTCTGCTGCCTCTGTGCCTGGAAAACATCCAACCCTCTCCACGTCATATCATTCTTTAGGAGCAATCTGACTGTCTCAGAGTAAAACCTCATCTTTAGCTGTCAACCTGAAAGGGATTTCATATGTATACTATCTCATCTGACACAACAGCCCTGCAAAGTAGGCAGACTTGAAATTATTATCTACATTTTAATCTACCCATTTGATAGGCAAAGCCACTATCTCATTGTCTGGATTTGAATGCCATGATTAGTAAGGAGGGCAAACCTTTTCCATGCTTATCATCTGTGCTTGCTCCTATGTGAATACCAGCCCTATAAGTACCTTCATATTCACAGGAGAGTCCTTCATTTATTAAGAACATTAGTCACTTGTTCTCTGTGTTATAAACGTTTTCCCCAAGCTTATATATGTCCTGTTTGCTCAAAGCTGGGTTGAACTGCTGTGTAGCCAATGGCCTTACGATCCACTCCTAGGGGCTGGGATTGCAGGCGTATACCACACCAAGCATAGTTTGCTTTTCAACTTTTGTAGTTATAACTGTGGCAAAACCCCACATGTATCTTGCAATTCTCAACATTTATATTGTTTATAAAATTCTTCCATGCTGACTGATGCATCTACAATCTATTCATCTTTACTGTTACAAAGAACCTCTATGAGTAAAACAAATTTTGTACATTCTTTGAGAGTACAAATTTGGGTGTTTACTGCTATTAGGGCAAAATTTTATTGTATACCTAGATCAAACTGCCTGAACTAGAGTGTCCTAGGGCACATGCCTAGGTGTTCTGGTTTGACAAGCCTTTTACTTTACCTTTTGAGACAAGTTTTCTCTCATAGGCTTGCCTAGAACTTCTTTTGCTGCCATGACCTTGAACTTCTGATCTCTTGCTTCTGCCTCCCTAGTGCTGGGATTGCAGGAGCCGCCACCATGCCAAGTTTATACAGTGCTGGCGGTCACACTCCGGGCTTTGTGCACGCTGGGCAAGCACTCCACCTGGATCTGCAGTCCTTGCATGCACCCTTACCGATGCAAAACGAATCTATCTTTCTTTTCTTTTTTGGTTCAGAAACAGGGCTTCTTTGTGTAGCCCTGGCTATCCTGGAACTTGCTATGTAGACCAGGCTGACCTTAAATTCAGAGTAATTTGTCTGACTCTGCCTTCTCAAGTGCTAATATAAAAGGGCACCCAGGGCTTTCATTCATTCTTTACTAGTCTGAAATACATATATATATATATATATATATATATATATATATGTGTGTGTGTGTGTGTGTGTGTGTGTGTGTATGTATGCATACATACACACACACACACATCCATTTCAACGTACACCGAGTTCCCTATTGTGCGTGTAAAAACACACACACACACTTTTGGGAATTAACTTTCTCCTTTTTTACTCTGGGATCTGGTGATCAAACTTGGGCCCTCAGGTTTACATGGCAAGCACTTTTATCCACTGAGCCTTCTCACCGGCCCGTGTTACAAATTCACCTATGTTATAACTGTTACTGCCAATGCACCCTCTAATTAATGAGTCAGGGTTTTTCTTCTGTTACTAGGGATCGAACCCAGGACCTCATTCACTTATACCAGATCAAGTGCTCTGACACTGGACTACATCCTCCAGTAGTTATGGTTTTGAGATAGTCTCACCATTTATCTCAGACTGGAAATGCAAGCATAATCCTCCTGCCTCGGTTTCCACTGGAGCTAAAAATAATAGGTGTAAACACTCTTACCAAGTTCCTTTGTTCTCAAAAATGTCTTAATTTTATCAGAACTATTTTCCTCAATCCTTCCCTACTCAATAACTCCTTTGAGGTTTTCAGTGGCTTCCTTGTCATTATAAATGTATAAATTCATATCCCCACTCTACAGAGCAGAGGACTGAAGCTCCGTGCTGTGGTGGAAACAACATGATCCAAAGAGGCAATTTCACACTTAGAACATAGATTTTCTTCTAAATCAGTATTCCTGCCATAAAGTGTTTTTCCCAAATGTCCCCAGTGTGTAGGATGGGAAAGTGACCCAATGGGTAAAGGAGCTTACCTAGCATGCCTGATGGCCTGATTTTAGACCCCAGGGGACACATAAAAAGCCAGATGTGGAGGGCTAGAGAGATGGCTCAGCAGTTAAGAACATTGGCTTCTTTTCTAGAGGACCCAGGTTTAATTCCCAGCACCCACATGTCAGCTCACAACTGTCCCTAACTCCAGTTCCAGGGAATCTGACATTCTTATGAAACATTCATGCAGGCAAAACACCAATACACATTAAAAAAAAAAACCAACAAATTAAAGTAAATAAAGAAATGGTTGGATATGGTGCACATTAAGAATCCCAGCATCCACACTGACAGGAGACAGAAACTAGAGACTCACTTGGCACCTCATCACAGGTCAGAATGCCTGCCATACACAGGATGGCTGACCTCCACATACAGAGATGACACACATATGTACACACATACAATAAAGATATATAAGCTTTAAAAAGAAAGAACCACACAGGCCTCTTGTTATAGTGCAGACTCTACTCAGTAGTTCTGGAGTGGAGCCCAAGAGCCAGCGTTTCTAATGAGCTCTGAGGGAAGTTCCCTCCTTAGAACAAACCACCACTAGAAACCCTCCAGGTCTGGGTGCTAAGTTTCCTTAAGGATATCAGGGCCGTTGCTTTGTTCCTAAAGTCCACCACGGTGTAGCTGGTCACAAGTGGATCCACAAAGCTGATCATGTGGTGCTGGCACATCTTCTGCTCTTGGGCAGAGACCTTATTGGTGATGATGTCTAGCCCTTCATAGACCTGAGAAAGAACACGAACGAGAGAGTCATCAGCCTCCACAGCATCACACGTGATGAGCAGAAGTGACAGTCGATTTCCCCCTCTGACCCCAAGCCATAGTTGTAGCTTTGGTCTGGAAGCACAGCCAGAGGCACAAAAGCTAAGTCAGAAAAGGCACTGGCTTGCTTGCCACACCGTAGCTGTTGGCCTGACTGAAAAGATTAAGGAGGTATATAAATCCCTGCCAGGAAGAAGGAACTTCACAAGAGTCAAAGATTTCTCCAGGCATTTAAAAACAGCTTATGCTGCTCATCACAGTCTCCAGAAAGGAAAACTTTTTTTTTTTTTTGCATTGTTCATAACCGTGCTCCAAAAAGTTCAGTAGTTCTTAGACTACTTAAGGGGCTCTAAAAGGTTTTGGGATTCCTATCAGATTGGTTCCACTTTATGAAGAAGTGTCAAACCCATGAAGACACAGAGAACACGCAGATCCTCACTCCTGCCCTGCTCTACCAGCGACATCAGGATCTGCCCAGGGACTGCTCAGGTCAGCACTTAAAGGCTAGTACTTACAGGCAATGTGCTGCCTGCAAGCTCTTGATCTGCCAATTCTACTAAAAGTGCAAGAGTTCTTTGTCTGAACGGAAGGTCTCACTCAGATGGGGACCAAACTTGAAAATACTAGTTTGGGAACAGGGATAAATGTCTGGGATGAAATGTTCTCTCTGTAATCAGTGACTCTGTGCGGAACACTGAACCAACAAATAGCAAGTTCCACAGAGCCCCAAGGATGTTAAAGGTGTTTTCTATCTCACATTTGCCTTTACTTACGCTAGTGTCAAGTAAGTAAAGGACAGTGCTATGGTTACAAAGAAGAACCCTGGCACCACGGTCCCTCAGGTAACTACTGGCTCTGCCACTTCCTGGTTTTTATTCTTGGGAGTACAAGGGTACCAACTCCTCTGAACCCAATCCCCATAAGCGCAGCAGAGGTACTAGAGCTAATTATTTAATCCATATACAATGCCCTTTGATTTTACCTGGCATTTGCTAAGCATTGTGGCTCTGTATTACACTACTTTTCCATCAGACACTCAAAGTAAACTTTCATTCTGGGATCTGCCTTTAGAAATATCTTCTAGGGCAGTGGTTCTTTCTAATGCTATGTAAATGTAATTCTGACAGAAGGTAGCCACAGAAGTAGGCTCAAGTTATTACACACACAACTGCTTACCATGTGGTTTATAGTACATACAAATGCCAAGAATATCAGGAAAAATAAAATATTGATAGTTTAACTTGTATTCATGGTGTTAAAGACTATAGTTCATATAAAAATTTAAAAAATCAATTACTAATGAGTTACATACATTAGTAAGGCTATCTTTTGCCTCCTATAGCATTAGATTAATTGGAATAGGACATAAAAATATGGGTGAGCTGAACACGGTAAACTCATTTGCAATCCCAGCACTGGAGAGGCTGAGGCCCGCAAGTCCAAGGCCAGCCTGCACCGTATGGAGAGCTCCCGTCTCAAAGAAACAAAAACAAAAAAGGCATGCAATAAGGACACATGTTACTTGAAATCTGTGTCAGGCGGCTTCTTCATGTATATTTCACAGAATATACTTCTATACTGTACTAGGTTTGCTACAGTGTCACTGGGTCATATAATCACATCCTACAGTGTTCTATGCCAAGTCCCTCGTGGTTGACCTAAACATTATTGTGTAACTATGAGAATGATAATGAAGACCTGCAATACTGCCAGTTTCCAAACTAAAGCTAGAAGACAGACCTCTGTGTGTGTGTATGTGTGTGTGTGTGTGTTTGAGATAGGAGGGTAGAGGTGGAGAACAGGAAACTCAGTGGGTAATGGCACTTGCCACCAAGCCTGGTAACAACCTGAATTGGATCCTTGGGACCCATCCCACTCCCCCCCCACTCCCCACCCCCCCCACCCCCCGCCAATCTTGAATGTAGTATTTGCCTAACATGCACAAATCCTGGTTTGATCACAACAGCACACAGGCAGAGAGAGAGGTGTGGTAGCTCATGCTTGTTGTAATCTTAACATTCTAGAGGTGGAGGCAGGAGGATGAGAAATTCAAGGTCATCTGGCTATACAGAGAGTTCTCAGCCAGCGTAGGCATTAAACTTTATCTCATAATAAATTAAAATCTGAGCAAGAGTCTTACTATGTAGCTCTGGCTGGCCTGGAACTTGCTATGTAGACCATGCTGACCTTAAACTTAGACATCACCTGCCTTCCAAATGCTGAAATCTCTGATCTATGCCACCATGCTCAGCTTAGTATTTGTTTCTTTAAGGTCTCAGGTAAGGCTGGGAATGTGACTTGCCTAGCAAGTGAGACTTGTCCTAGTTTGGATTGTTAGCACCACCAGAAACAAATAAAAGAACACAGAAAACAAATGCTGACAAGGATGTAAAGAATGTGGAATTTGTGGGGCACTAGTGTTTAGAAATTTAAAACAGTGTTTACACTACAGAGCAGGGTGTAGCGCTCCCAGCTGACATCACTTATATCACTATAGCTCTGAGCTGACCTTACCGACCCTCCCTCTGCTGCTACTGCAGCTACTGTTGGTTGGAAACAGAGCGTACTCAGGTCCACTACCATCCAGTGTGTGTGCAAGGGGAGGACAAAGGAAGTGTCTCAGAGAGACACATCCCCAGCAGTCTATCCCTTGAGCACACCATGGAATCTTCCATCTGAACAACAACAAATGTGGTAACCAACTGAATCAGCAAAATAACAGCTGTGCTACTGATGAGCCCACCACACAACCCTTCACCCAATATGTCTAACCAGTTATTCATCTCTCCAGACTCTCCTCCTCACCTCCCAACCAAGCCCTTCTGCACAGTACCTGTCACTCAGACTCTGGACAGTCATTCAGTGGAAGTGACACAGGGAAGGGAGGCCTTCTAAGCAATAAGGAAGACTGAGGTCAAACAGCCTGTACTGGCTAGTTTTGTGTCAACTTGACACAGCTGGAGTTCTCACAGAGAAAGGAGCTTCAGTTGAGGAAATGCCTCCATGAGATCCAACTGTAAGGCATTTTCTCAATTAGTGATCAAGGGGGAAAGGCACCTTGTGGGTGGGAACATCTCTGGGCTGGTAGTCTTGGTTCTATAAGAGAGCAGGCTGAGAAAGCCAGGGGAAGCCAGCCAGTAAAGAACATCCCTCCATGGCCTCTGCATCAGCTCCTGCTTCCTGACCTGCTTGAGTTCCAGTCCTGACTTCCTTGGTGATGAACAGCAGTATGGAAGTGTAAGCTGAATAAACCCTTTCCTCCCCAACGGCTTCTTGGTCTGATGTTTGTGCAGGAATAGAAACGCTGACACAGCCTTTTCTCCATTCAGCACTGGCAGCCCCACACCCAGGTCCACCTGCAGACTGAAGACCATCCTCTCCTTACTGCAAGGACTTATCTACCAGGCCCCAAAGGCTTTCACATCCAAAGGCATCGCCCAGTCTCTCAGCTCTTCCAGTCCAGACCTGGCCACAAAGAACACTTCTGTGACTGTCCCTCAGCCTGTACAGCAACAGCCCCAAATTCCTAGGCAATGACAGTGATGGCAACTAGGAGCTTGTCAGCACCAAACACAAGACCAGACAGCTGCTGGACAGTTTGTCTCAGACACCTGCCTTGTCCTTCTTGGTACTGTCTATGTGCCAAGTAGAAGAAAATACTGATAACAAAAGTTGGAGTCTTTCACATCAAATCTCCATGGGAAAAGTTCTCGTAACAAGTAGTGAGAAATATCTGAGGCCAGGCATTTAGTGCACATCTGTAATCCTAGCATTTAAGAAGTAAAAGAATAAAGATCACAAGTTTAGGTCAGCCTTGACCACATAGAAAGACCCTGACTCAAAACACAAAAATGAGCCAGATGTGGTGGCATATGTCTTTAAACCCAGTAGTAGTAAGCAGACCTCTGTGAATTCAAGACCAGCCTAGTCTATACACTAGTTCCAGGCCAGCCAAAATTACATCATGAGACCCTGTCTCAAAAATTAAATGAAATAAGGAGGAAGAGGGCAAGGAAAGAAACAGCAAGCAACAGTAAAAGGTCCCAGCCTCTGATCTGACCCTGAGAGCCAGGATGAAGCAGCAGCAGCTCTCCTATGCCTAAGCTTTAGGACCCCATAGAGAAGCTGAACTGCCACCAGAGACACGCAACAGGCTCTTAGCCCACTGCCTCCAAGACCATGAAGCTTGGTGGTCCATGTTCTAGCCCACTTTCCTTGGTATCCCTGTATCAAAGTGAAGAACATGCAGGACACACTGCGATTCACCAAGAGGTCAGAGTTCTCTGGCTTTACTTATGACCTCATCCTGTGTAAGCTGACAGAAAACCTACAGGCAACACTAGACCATGCAGGAGCTAAGCAGGACAGGTGCAGGGGCAGCTGTGGTCTGACATTCAGTGGCTTGCCAATGGCTGATCTCTGAGGTATAACAGTCCTTCCTCTCCCTGCTCTGGGGACTAGAAACACAAGTTGCCTGTATGCATGGGGTCTGAGACCTACAGAGGGCGAGGTAAGGGCAAGTTCACTTGCCCAAGCCTCAGCTCTTTCAGTTACAACTCTGCTGGCTGCTGTCTCTCTAGACTCATGTCCAGACATCTACAGCCTCATCTGTCCCGTACTAAAAGGCCTCCTTCGGGGTCTAAAAAAAACTACTTGTTCCTATGAGCCCTTCTCTTTGGGCCTGTTATACTTGCAAAACCATGTTTTTGTAGCTTTGATCATCGGCTTCTACAAATAAAACCTGATAGACAAATAAGACCAGGAAAAATAAAACAAAAATGGTGGAGCCAGGGGATGGAGAGACGGCTCAGCAGTTAAGAGCACTTGCTGCTCTTGCAGAGGATGTGGATTTAGTTCTCAGGAGCCACAGGGGAGCTGTGGTTCTAGTTCTAGGGGATCCAATGCATTCTTTTGACATCCTTGGGCACTAGGCACACACATGGTATATATACATATATTCAGACAAAACAGACATGTTAAAACAAACTTAGAAAAATGTATAATGGTAGAGCTATATAAATAATGTGGAAGTTCTTCAAACACAGCAAATCTCCTTTTGGAAAATACCTAAAATAATAAAAACAGGGTATTAAACATATGGGTGTAACAGGTAAATGAGTATACATCTCTATGATGGGATAGTACACAGTCTTAACAAGTGACAAGAAACTGTGATGTTAAAACAAAGATGAACCTTGAAGACCTGACTGATGAGTGAAACCCACCGGCCCTAGAAGGGCACAAATCTCTGAGGCCCCAAGAACATGACTGCACTTACACAAACAAGGCACCTGCAGTGGGTACGGCCATGGAGACAGAAAGCAGGATTGCTGATTACTGGGCAGAGCTTCAGTTTTGAAAGGCAGGAATGTACTAGAAATGGAAGGTGATGGTGGTCACAGGAAGATGTGACTTTAAGTAATGCTGCTCGGCTGGTAGAAGTAACCACTGAGGATTAGCAGGTAAAGGAAGGCACTTGCCACCAGGCCTGACACCTGAGCTTGACCCTAGAATCCACATTGTGAAAGGAGAAAACTGAACATGCAAGTTGCCCTCCCTCTCTATTCATGCCCTGGCACGTGTAATCATACATACATTCATCCACAAAATAAATGTAAAAACATTTTTTAAATGGCCCTTGAGCTAGATGTGGTGGCAGGAACCTTTACTCCCAGCACTCCAGAGGCTGAGGCAAAGGAGGAGGTAGGTACATCTCTGTGAGTTCAACGCTAGTCAGAAATACACAGTGAGACTCATCTCAGAATAAAAATAAAGGCCCTAAAATAAAATGATAAATTTAGTTATATATTGCCATTTTGTATGTGTGTGTGTGTTTCTGGAGATTAAACCTAGGGTCTACATATATGAAAAAATGTACTCTCCCACTGAGCCATGTATATTTTATCTGAATTTATTACTTTTTATGTTTATTGTTTGAGACACAGTCTCATGTAGCTCAGGCTAGACTCACTTCGTAGCTGAGGCTAACCTTGAACTTCTAATCCTCCTGCCTCTACCTCCCAAGTGCTGGGTTTACAGGTGTATGCTGCACAGCAGCTTTAAAAAGAAAAGCACTGAAGACAGCTGTAGGCAGTGTAAAACCAGAAAATAGCAGCCATGAGATAAAATGTCCAGAATTACTCACAGCACTGATAGTATTCCATCTCTTAAACTTAGTGTCGTTACATGGGCATTATTTTTTCCCCTTTGACAATTTACTGAGCTATATGGACACAAATGATACATTTTCTGGGTATTATTTTTTTGTCCCTTAAAACCAGCTACAGAGCTAAAAAGTAAAAACAGGAGACTGGAGAGATGGCTCAGTGGTCAAGAGCATACAATACGTTTCCAAAAGCCCTGAGTTTAAGTCACAGCATTCATAGGTGGCTCACCAGTGCCTGTAATTCTAGCTCCAGGGGAACCTGACACCGTCTTCTGGCCTCTGTGGGCACTGCACTCATGTAATACACATACTTGCAGGAAGTCATACACGTAAAAATAAATAAATGACCATCTAAACCACAATAACAAGCTACTGTTGATTTGCATTATAGGTAAATATTCAGACACCCCTCTAGGGAGCTGAAGGCGTAGCTCAGTGGGAAGCAAGCACTTGTCTAGCACATCCTGGGTTCAATCAGAGAAAAACAGAAACAAAAATAAAATAATAACAAAACCCAAAAACAAATCATTCTGTAAAATGCTATTTTTGGCCCAGGTTTAGGTGACATCCATATCTCAGATACTTCAGTCATGCTTAGAATTTTATTATTTATTTGCGTCTAGGACCTTTTTTTCACCAAGTCAAGTTAGACTTGTGGCTGAATGCCTTGCATACATCCTTGCACACAACTTCAGATAGTTTCAGTGTGGTTCTACTTAATAAGAACACATAATTAAAAATAAATCTCTGAGTGATTCGTGTGCAGATGAAGATGCTCAGGCCAGGCCCAGTGTCCTATCTGACGTCTTAAGTGGTATCTGAGCAACTGCATGACGTGGAAGTGCGTGTCTGCGTCTGGGAAGGCAGTTCTGCATACAGTAAAAAGGAGCAGGCTGTCAGCTTTAAGTTTTGGCTTCCTTAGCCAGCTGGAGCCTTCACTTGGCAGGTTACGGAGCTAATTTTTATTTCTGCCTTAAGTTTCCTCATCTGTAAAGTGAGGATAATGAATGCATCTACATTCTTCATTGAGTATTCTGATAATGAGTTAATATATGTAAAGTGTTTAGAACAGTGCCAGCAGACAGTAAGTACTACATTAATTGCATGACATTATATTTAATATGTTTAATTACTAGTGATTAAACATGATTTCCCTTGGCTCTTGGAGGTGAGCCCCCTGGCAAGTGTTTGAAAGAAAAGAACCACAATGTACCAGAGCAAAGAGTGTAACTGGCCTCAAAGTGTTGGGGGTCAGAGGGCAACTTCAGAAGTTGGTTTTCTCCTTCTACCATGTGGTTTTCTAGGGGATCAAACTCAGGTCTTCAGGCTTGGTGGCAATTCAAGGGCCTCAGGATGAGGCTATTCTAAAAAGACTCCTGCGCTCTTCCTACTGGCCAAGAGACTCCTGACATCTGATCCCTAAGGAGCTGGAATTTCCCCAGGAACCTCATGCTGGAAAAGGGAATTGTTGAACCCTAGTGCCACCAGATGAGGAACTAAGGAAGACATTTCACAGAGTTCTGACAACTTGTCAGACCACCCAGCAGGAGAGCCCGGAGCTGAGACAGTGGGGCAACTCCACAGCATGAGCAGGATATTGACCTTTTACACACTGTGTACACCTAAACCTCATGTCAAGACCGCAAAGATGAACAGGGTTGGGGTGAGGTGTTACTGAACCCCTTTCTTTATCTGTTCTTCTTACCACTGTGACAACAGTGAAGACATCTGCTTTCCATGCGTTTCTCTATGCTTGTCGGCTTAACTGGCTTATTAAAGATGGGTGGTGGCACATACCTTTAGACAGAGCAACGGGGCTGGAGGCAGGCAGATCTCTGAGTTCAAGGCCAGCCTGATCTATATAGAGTGTTCCAAGCTATACAGTAAGATCCTATCTCAAAAAAATAAATAAAAGACAGGTGGCTAAAGCCAATGACTAGGGCTGCCATGGCCCAGGCTCTATCTGACCCCTAACAGCTCCAACAACAAAAGGGGCTTTAAACACTGAGACAATCTATGACCCTTAAAGCCTAAAATATTTACTAACGCCTCTTAGCAAAATATTGACAGCTGCTGCTCTAACCCCAGTACATTTTCCTAGTCTAACCCAAAGGGGAAGCTGAGGCCCAAAGGAGCCATGACTTGTCCAGTTATACCTACATATAGTATCAGGGCTGAAAGCAAACCCAGTTTTCCAAGTAAACATGTCTACCAGGTAAAAGGAAGACCTTAAAGTAACAACAAACTGTAAATTAAAGATACTGGCTTCTGCCGGGCGGTGGTGGCGCACGTCTTTGATCCCAGCACTTGGGAGGCAGAGGCAGGCGGATTTCCGATTTTGAGGCCAGCCTGGTCTACAGAGTGAGTTCCAGGACAGCCAGGGCTACACAGAGAAAAAAGAAACATGACAGTGATGTATCAAAATGTAATATATGCAACTCAAAAACAAAAAAGACAAACAACCCACTTTAAAAATAAGCAGCCACAGTTGCCTGGGGAGGTTCAGGCTTCTAAGTTTAACAATAGCAAGAATGAAAGGGGCGGATACCTACAACTTTGAGTTAAAAGTTAGTCTAGGCTACATATGAAGACCAAACAAATAAAATGAGGGGCTATAGCTCAGAGGTATACAGCACTTGCCTGGCATGTAGGAGATCATGAGTTCCCCCTCACTGGGGTTTGGGGAAGGGGCTGGGGCTGTGTTCAGCGCTAGAGCACTTTGCTAGTATGGGTTCCAACCCCACAAGTGGGGAAAGAAGGCAACAAAACCATCAATAGTGTTAGAGAACTATAAATCAAAACTAAAGCTAGACACCACTTTCAAAAACACTAGAATAGCCTTTTAAAAATTAACTTTGCCTGCGTAGAGATCAGAAGACAATTTCCTAAGTCAGGGTTCTCCTTTCGACACATGGTTTAGTAGCCGACTGTCCCGCAACTCACTATATAGACCAAGTTGGCATCAAACGCAGAGATATGCCTGTGCCTGCCTCTACCTCTGCCTCCCAAGTGCTGGAATTAAAGGTATGTACCAATACATCCAGCTTTAAAATAAAAATTTTTTAAAGAAAAATAACAAGTATGAGAGACGATATGGAGAAATGGGTATCTCTATACACTACTGGTAGGAATGCGAAATGGTATGGTCATGTGGAAAAGTCGGAAAGTTCCACAAAGTTAAACACATAATTACCACATGGCCTAGCAATGCTAGCTCTATGCCCAAATAACTGGAGTGGGGTGTAATTTCAAAAGGTACTCAAACTCATGTGCTCACTTGTTTATGCTTAACACAAACAGGGAGAGAAAGCCGCCTGGAAGTTCCTGCCTGGAAGCCCCCAGCTGCTGGGGAAGCTGCTTACTAGGGAATGGGATTTTTATATAGGGTGAAAATGTTTTATAACCAGATAAAAGTATTAGTTCATATAACACTATGCATTATACCACAGAGTTGCTCATTTTAGGTTTTTGTTTTTTTGGTTTTACAGGGTTTCTCTGTATAGCCCTGGCTGTCCTGGAACTCACTCTGTAGACCAGGCTGGCCTCGAACCCAGAAATCCACCTGCCTCTGCCTCCCAAGTGCTGGGATTAAAGGCGTGCACCACTACGCCCAGCTGAGTTGCTCATTTAAAAAAGATTAATTGTATGTGGAATTTAAATAACCTCAATTTAAAAAAAAAAAAGAAAAAAAAAAAAAGAAAACCAAGGCAAAAGCGTCCCCCTTAGGTCTGGGGATGCAGCTCAGTGGAGAAGCGCATTCCAGGCACATACACATTCCAGGCACATATGAATCCAAGGTGAGTCCCTGGAGTCACAAACAAAACAACAAAAAGAGAGCACAACAAACACAGAACTGTACACAACAAAAAATACACTTGGATCAGGAAGATGGCTTGGTGGTAAAGGTGCTTGTAGCCAAATCTGACAGCCTGACTTCAATCTCTCAGGATGGAAGGACAGGACAACTCCCACAGCTTGTCCTCGGAATGAACACACCATGTGGAAAGCTGGACACTCCTGCTGTGAGATGCAAAATGGAGACAGGAGAAGCTCACCGGCCAGCTTTCCCGGAGACAATGCAGTTGGGCAGAAACAAAGTGTCTCAGCAAGGAGGCTGAAGGATGAGTGACTCCAGAGAGTTCTTCTCTGACTTCATGGCTGCCATGGCACATGTATTCCCACACACACATTCCCCACACCCCACCGCATCTCCCACGCACACGCACACACACACATAAATACAATTATCTACCAAACACAGGAACTATAGACTGTCACAGTAAATCCATCAATTATGTCGGCCATAACTAAAACAGGATGGGGCCAGGGACTGAATGTGGTGATGCACACCCGTAATAGCAGTATTTGGGGAAGCTGAGGCAGGAGGATGACAGTTCAAGTCCAGCGTATGCACTTGCCAGCATGCCTGCACTCTCACATACACTCTCAGATGTGAGCATAAGAGGCTTATTACTGACTTCTGTGACGAGAAGTACAGCTGCACACAGCACTGCCCTGGCAATTTTGGATCTCAAAGAAGTAATTACTGAGACTATTTTTCATGTGATAAGTCACACTAAAAAATAAATATATTATAAACAATGAGAAGGTGATTTCTGTTTGCTATTATTTTCCCCTTCCCTCCCTCCCTCCCTCCCTTTCTAAAACAGGGTCTCACGTAACCCAGGCTAGCCTCAAACTCACTATGTAGTCAAGACTGGCTTAGAACTCCTATTCTTCTATCTCCACCTCTAGAGGGGTGGGGTTACAGGCATTTGCCTATAGCATCTGGTTTACTGTGGTCCTGGGGATGGAACCCAGAGCTTTGTGTTCATCCTAGACAAGCACTCTACCTGCTAATGCTACATCCTTAGCCAAAATGTTGTTTTCGGTTTTTTTGCTTATTTGGGGGTTTTTGGTATTGCATGTTTGGTGGTTGGTTTGGTTTTGGTTCTTTTTAAAATTTTTTTATTATTATATGAGTATGTGTGATGTGTGGGCCTGAGTGTGGGCACCCGTGTGTGGTCAGAGAAGACAACAAAGAGCGTCTCTCTTGTTTCATGCAGCTTGTCCTAATATCTTACATTACCATGATATGTTGAGAATTAGGAAAGTGTCACAGGTGTGAGCCCGGGTCCTGACCTGTGGATGTGGATTTTACCACTGATGTCACTTTTCAGCTCAGGACCATGTTTAGGATTCTTTATTGTATTGAATGATCATGTGTCCTTGGTCTCGAGGAGGGACAGTTTTCAGTTTTTCTTTATCTTCACGTCCCTGACTCTTCTGAAGGGCACTGGTCAGTTCTTTTCTTGAACGTCCCTCAATTTGAGTTTGGGTTTCTCAGAATTAAACTGATGATACATTCCATCCTCTCAGCCTTTCGTCAGGAATAATCCACAAGAGTCATTACTGAGGGTGTGAACGCTGCTCAGCTAAGGCTGTATTTGATTTGTCATTCTCTTTCCACAGCCTTCCCATTTCAGTAATGACAGCATCTTGTTCAAACTCCTTAAAAATGAGTTGCCAAAACTGTCCCTCACTGAATGGGAGAGGAGTCACAGCCTTACATCCTGCATGGATGGATGTTGGCAGGGTGGCTTGCAGAAAGATGCTAACAACAGGGCAGTGGTATTGGGAATGGTAACACATGCCTGAAATCCCAGCACTCTGGAGACTGAAGCAAGAGCATTGTGAATTTGAGGCTATCCTGGGTGACAGAGTTAGACTCTATCTTAAAAAACAAAACAAAACAGTAGGTAAGAGTGGTTACCACAGAGTCTGATGGTCTGAGTTCAAGTCCTGGAACCTGCAGAAAACCAACTCCAAGTTGTCCACAGACCTCCCAGATGTGTGCTGGGGCATGCTCGTTAACACGCACACAAAATAAAAACAAATTAAAATTCTAGAAAAAAGCATAGAAGGACAAGAAGCCTAAGAGATCAACTTGGAAGTTTGATGTGGTCCCTGCTCGTCCAATAGAAGATGGAAATGCTGAACAGTTTCTATGGGCAAAGGTTAAAGTTGATGGCAAAACTGGAAATCTCAGAAATCAAATCACAGTTGTTTCTGAGAAACGGTTCTAAAAGGCATCTGAAATACCTTACCGAGAAATCTACCAAGTTGTAGAAAGAGTCTTGGCATCTGACAAGGAGATCATGACCTTCGCTACTTCCAGACCAACGGAGATGACACTGCTCAGAGTCTGAGGACCATTTGGCCTTTGTTCTTTAATAAAATGCAAGTATGCTTCATAAACAAACCTAAAAACAGACTTCAGTTTATCAGGAAATCAAAATCATTGTACTCTAAAAAAAAATTCTAGGAAAAAAGAAATGTTTGATTCTTTTAACCATGCAGTGCTGCAGAACCCAGGCTGGCTCCTCTGACCCGCTCTCCACTCAGCTGCCAGAGTCAGTCTCACTTCCCTGATGAAACCCCAAGCCTTCGTGGTGTGGCTTTTAAGGGCCTCCACAATGTGTCCTAGGGTCTGTGTTTTTAGTTTCACCTCCTACGACTGTCCCTCAAGAATCCTTTGTGCCAGATGGTTGCCAGCCATTCCTCAAAGTATGAAAGGACATGTGCTTTTAAGGAGAGAGCAGACAACTCAAAAGCCTTCGCCATGGTATTCTCTTTTTTAAAAATAACTTTTTGGGCTTTTTTATTCTATGTTATGAGTGTTTTGCATGCATGTATGTACGTGCACATGTGTGCTGGTACACAAAGAGGTCAGAAGAGGGCATCGAAGCCTCTGGAACTGGAATTAGAGACTGTGGTGAGCCATCTCTGACACTTAACTGTCACTGAATAGTCAGGGAGTACCTCAGCTCAGCAGCCTCCTCTCCAGCCCCCTCTGTGCTTGCCTGTGGCTTCCTGTTTAGCTAGTAGTCACTTCTGCTTCCTCACATGGAGGGGTCTCCCTGCAGTAGCAAAAAGGGACCATATATGCAGAACCTACACAAAGTAAAACTATATTTAACATGGAAGGAAACCAAGTGAGCTAGAAACCATCACACACACACACACACACACACACACACACACACACACGCGCGCGCGCGCGCGCGCGCGCACACTACATGAGTCAAAAACATCTGAAATTTCCTACTTGGCCTCTTGTCATGGTCAGTCATTTTAAAGATTGTGTCTGCCAGCTGTGATAAAGAGCCTCTGGAGAGTCCTGTCTCTCTCCTGGTTAACACATCTTTGTGCCTTTTATCTGAGTCCTATGAAGCCACCATGAGGCAGCATCCTAGCTCTCCTTTCATATCCTTCCCCTGTGCCTCCCAGATCTCCCTTGAGCACTATCAGACAGACAGTCCTTTAGTACAAAACACTGTTCCTAAATTATGTCCCAAAAGCAGACGAAAAGAACACAGAGTTCCCCATCTCTTAGCTGACACAGAGCCTGCTGCCTAGTCAGTCTGCCAA
Source organism: Mus musculus (assembly GCF_000001635.26). Lineage (NCBI taxonomy): Eukaryota > Metazoa > Chordata > Mammalia > Rodentia > Muridae > Mus > Mus musculus. The sequence continues at coordinate 123,025,811 of NC_000070.6, read as the reverse complement.
AAGTCATTTGCTCCTCTCCTATAGCTTTGAGAAAACACAGCAGGAACTGTGCTCCTAGGTCTGATATTGCTTCTCCCTAGGACTCGAAGAATTAAGGCATCAGAGCTATTTCTCTCTATAAACCCAAACAGAACGCTTTATCTCCTCCTAGCCTACACTTGGCAGTCTCTCTTCTCAGGCAGGCAGACAGTATACATGTTCAGCAACTGCCTTCATGTTTCACAGTCACTGAAGGTGGTGCACTCTGCCTTGGATTTGCATGCCAGGATGACAACCCAGACTGAAAGGAAGACCTCCAGTATCATCTTCCTGCACTGGATCAGACTCTGCAAATGCATTTGAAGATCCAGATCCAATTTCCAGGTGTGCAGGTGTCTTGCAGTATGATCTCCAGGCAGCTCTTTAATCTTTCTGTACCTCAGTTTTTCCATCCTGGAAAGCAGGGATTGTGTTACTACTGGCCTCCCCTTGAATTCTGACTCTCACTGCTGGATGAGAATATTTATGTTTCTATACATTGAGAAACAGTTGGGGTTTGGAAAAACCAGACTATCAGTATAAGAGGTCACTTCTGTCTGAGCCACACAGAAATGCATGAGAACCTAGAAGTAATCCCCAGGACAGGAAGCCTGAAAGGAGCTGCTCTGATGCTCTGATGCTAGACACTCAGGTCATTGTTTATTAGGCTCCCAAGAGAAAAATCCCCACTTCAGACCTGTGCATGTTATTTCACCTCAGTGCTTAAATTTAACACTCACTTCTCTCCCTCCCTCCCTTCCTTTTTCTGCCGAGGTAGCCTCATACTCATGGGAATCCTCCTACCTCAGCTCAAGTGCAAGGATTACAGGCATGAGCGGTGCCATTAAAAGATATTCAATGCTTATCAAAAAAGTATTTCCGGGGCTGGTGAGATGGCTCAGTGGGTAAGAGCACCCGACTGTTCTTCCAAAGGTCAGGAGTTCAAATCCCAGCAACCACATGGTGGCTCACAACCATCCGTAACAAGATCTGACTCCCTCTTCTGGAGTGTCTGAAGACAGCTACAGTGTACTTACATATAATCAATAAATAAAATCTTTAAAAAAAAAAAAAAAAAAAAAAAGTATTTCCTAGAAAAGTTAGTGCCTTGTAAAGGTTGCCATGGAATCACTGTGTCCTAGTTAGGGTTTCTACTGCTGTGATAAAGCACCTGACTAAAAGCAACTTGGAGAGGAGAAGGTTTATTGCAACTTGCAACTTTCATGTCAAACTCTATCACTGAGTGTACTGGCTAGTTTTGTGTCAACTTGACACAGCTGGGGTTATCACAGAGAAAGGAGCTTCAGTTGAGACAATGCCTCCATGAGATCCAACTGTAAGACATTTTCTCAATTAGTGATCAAGGGGGAATGGCCCCTTGTGGGTGGGACCATCTCTGGGCTGGTAGTCTTGGGTTCTATAAGAGAGCAGGCTGAGCAAGCCAGGTGAGGCAAGCTAGTAAGGAACATCCCTCCATGGCCTCTGCATCAGCTCCTGCTTCCTGACCTGCTTGAGTTCCAGTCCTGCATCCTTTGGTGATGAACAGCAGTATGGAAGTGTAAGCCAAATAAACCCTTTCCTCCCCAACTTGCTTCTTGGTCATGATGTTTGTGCAGGGATAGAAACCCTGACTAAGACACTGAGGGAAGTCAAAACAGGAACTTAGAGGCAGAGACTGCTGCAGAGGCCATGGAGGAATGCTGCTTACTAGCTTGCTCCCTGTTGCTTGCTCAGCTTGCTTTCTTATACCACCTAAGACCTAGCCCTCAGACAGCACTGCCCACAGTGAGTTGGGCCCTCTCTCGCCGATCATGAAAATGCATCTCAGGCTAAGCTGGTGGGATTCGTTTTATGAATAGAGGTTCCCTCATCCCAAATGATTCTAGCTTATGTCAAATTGACAAAAATTTACCTAGGATAGACCCTATGGTTAAGTTAGGACAAAGAGTAGCAGAAGAAGTACAACAGGCAAGATAACTGCATGCTGAGCTCAGTCCTTACCACCATTAAGAAAGGAAGGAAGGAATAAACTAAGGAAGGAAAAAAGAAAACATCTAGCTAGGTTTAGTGGCACTGTGATCTCGCACTTCAGACACCCCGCTAGGAGTTCAAGGAAGAAAGATTAAGGGAATAAAGACAGTTTGGGTTATGAGACCCTGTGGAAGGAAAGGGGATAGAAGGAAAGCTGACCTAAGACAACATGTGTGTGTGTGTGTGTGTGTATGTGTGTGTGTGTATAAAATTTATTTTTATTCATATGAGTACACTGTAGCTGACTTCAGACCTACACCATAAGAGTGCATCAGATCTCATTACAGATGGTTGTGAGCCACCATGTGATTGCAAGGAATTGAACTCAGGACCTCTGGAAGAACAAGGGATGGGGAAATGGCTCAGTGATTACAAGTGCTTGCTATGCAATTATGCGGTCCTGAGTTCAGATCCCTGACACCCATGTAAAGGCCAATGGAACAGAACACATCTATAACCCCAACACTGGGTGGGATGGATCAGGTAGGGTCAGCCTAGCAAATATCAGCAAGCTGCAGGTTCACTGAAAACTGTCTTAAAAAAAAAAATAAAAGAGTCCAGAGATTTGGCTTGGTGGTTAAAAACATTTGCTTCTCTTACAGAGAACTTGGGTTTGTTTCCCAGCACCCACAAGGTGGCTCACAACTGTCTGCAACTCCAGTTCTAGGACCCCCTAGAGGGGATGCAGTGCCCTCTTCTGACCTCTACAGGCACTGCATGCTCATGGTACACTTACATATTAAAGAAAGGAAGGAAAGAAGGGAGGAAGGGAGGGAGGGAGGGAGGGAGGGAGGGAGGGAGGGAGGGAGGGAGGGAGGGAGGAAGCGAGCAGCTAGCTGGGTGGTGGCAGCACACCTTTAGTCCCAGCACGGGGAGGCAGAGGCATGAGGATCTCTGAGTTTACAGAGCAAGTTCCAGGATAGCCAGGGCTGTTATATAAAGAAACCCTGTCTCGAAACAAACAAATCCTTACTATAATAATTAATAATTAAGTGGAAGGCACATGCTATTAATTCCAGCACTTAGGAGACAAGAGGCAGGAGGACCTCTGTGAGTTTGAGGTCAGACTAGTCTACAGAGTGAGTTCCACAACATGCACCCCCACACACACACACACACAATAATCTATGCTTATGTGGAACACAATTTTACAATTTGGTTGAGTTACTGGTACATTTCTGAATATAAACATCCAAAGAGCACCTCTAAATGAAGTATTAAAATGTAAACATAAGGGCTGGAGAGATGGCTCAGTGGTTAAGAGCACTGACTGCTCTTCTAGAGGTCCTGAGTTCAAATCCCAGCAACAAAATGGTGGCTCACAACCATCCATAATGAGAGCTGACACCCTCTTCTGGTGAGTCTGAGGACAGCTACAGTGTACTTTATATATAATAATAAATAAGTCTTAAAATGTAAACATAATAGTCAAAGAGTCTAGCTACTTGGGAGGCTGAGGTGAAGGATCGCTTGTGCCCATGAATTTAAAATTAGCCTCGATAATATAACCAGACCCCATCTCAAAATATAAACCAATAAAAATAAATTAACACTCATCTTGAAAACTTGAAAAGCCCTTCTAATTACCACTCTCTACTCATCTCCCTTTCATCTGTGGCTGTTAAGAAGTAAGTCTCCAGTAGTCTGGATTCCTCACAGGCCTGAGCTCCTCTTTTGTCTCAATAAACATCCATCTTGAGTATCAACTTGATGATAAATTCTATTTCTTAGCTATATCAAGTTTTAGCCTCTAATGATACAGCCGGTGGCCACTGGTCTGCTCAAAACTCCATCTGACACACCATGACACCATAAATCTCATTTCTGGTGACTTTTTAAAAACTGTATTTATGGGGGAGGGGAGCTCACATAAGCCACAGAATGTGTACGGAGGTCAGAGGACAAGTTTCAGAAGTCAGGGCCTTCCTACCACCATGCTGGTGCCAGGGATCAAACTCAGGGCCCCAAGCTTGGCGTCAGGCACTGTTACTACTGAACCATCTCAGTGGCCCTGAGCCAGAAGCTCATGTAGCCCTGGCCTCAAACTCACTATATAGCTGGGAATGGCTTGAACTTCTGGTCCTTCTGCCTCTCCCACTGCCCAAGCGTTAATGCAGTTGTATACTGCTTAACCAGGCTTCATCTTTTACATCTTAAAAGGTACATTTTAGATCCTGATCAAAGTGTAGCATATTCCCATGAGGGATGAGTGGAATACAGGCTAAGAAACACTCTCGGTGACAGAATCCTACAGCTCTTGCCTCACCTAAAGAGGAAAATCACTAGACATAAAAGGAGAGAAATAGCCGGGCGTGGTGGCGCACATCTTTAATCCCAGCACTCGGGAGACTGAGGCAGGCAGATTTCTGAGTTCAAGGCCAGACTGGTCTACAAAAGTGAGTTCCAGGACAGCCAGGGCTACACAGAGAAACCCTGTCTCGAAAAAACAAAAAAACAATAAAAGGAGAGAAATATGTTCAATAAGAGATGTACAGATCTTCGGCGTATTTCCTGAACTGTTAAGTACTATCTACTTTATGCAGCTTAGTGTGAAGATTTGAAAGGAGCGTTAGGGACTCAAGGTGGCACATCAGTCACAAGCACTTACTGCCGCTCTAGCAGCTGAGCCCTCAGCCCTCAGCACCCACGTGGCAGGCAGCTCACCACCACCTAGAACTCCAGCGCTGGAGAATCTGAAGCCCCCTCTTGCTTCCTCGGGCATCCCCACACATCAAACACTCATAAACACAATTATTACACATACAATATTTTTTTTATTTAAATAAAGCCTAGGAGCTGAAGCAATGGCTCAGTGGTTAAGAGCACTGGCTATTGCTGCTGAGGACCTGGCCTTGATGCCCAGAGCTTACTTGCTGGCTCATAAACAACTGTTACTTCAGTCCTAAGGGATCCAATCCCCTCTTCTGTTCTCCACAAACAGCAGACTGCAACTGGTGCAAACATGCACGCAGGGTAGTCCTAGCACTCAGGACCGAGAAGCAGGCAGATTTATATGAGTGCAAGGCCAACCTGCTCTATAAAATGAGTTCTAAGACAGCCAGGGCTACACAGAGAAACTGTCTCAAAAAACAAAACAACACAGCAACCACCAAAATAATAATAATCATCATCATCATCAATACATGTAGCCAAAACACTCATATACCCAAAATAATAATAATAATAATTTAATTTTTTTTTAAAAAGTATAAATTTGCTAGGCAGTGGTGGCACACACCTTTAATCCCAGCACTTGAGAGGCAGAGGCAGACATGTCTGAGTCTGAGTCCAACCTGGTCTACAGAGAGAGTTCCAGTACAGCCAGGGCTACACAAGAGAAACACTATCTTGAAAAAAATAAAAATTAAAATTAAATAAGGAGCATAAAGCGAGGTGCGCTAGCACATACCCACAGCCCCAGCGCTTAGGGGGAGAAGGCAAGAAGGTGACAAGTTTGGAGTTCAGTTATATACTGAGTTTGAAAGTAGCCCTGGCCACTTGACATCTTGTCTTCAAAAAGACATCTTGTTTACATATTTAGAAAATATTTTCTGTTAAATCACTGAAAAGTAGTACCTCCAGGGTACAATGTGGCTCAGAGGTGACGAGCACTTTTCTCTAGCAGAAGACCCAAGTTCAGTTCCCAACACATGGTGGCTCACAACCATTTATCATTCCAGTTCCAGGGGATCCAATTCCCTCTTCTGGCCTCTGCAAGGCACTGCATGCTCATGGTGTACATGTATACATGCAAGCAACCACACACAAAATATACATATGTACATACATACATACTTAACATAAAATAAAAATAAATCTTTCTTTTAAAAGTAGAATCTCCATTTGAGAAGCTGCAGCAGGCAAGACTGTGAGTTCAGGGCCAGCCTGGGCTACACAGCAAGGAGACTCTGTTTCAAAAGACAAAATAATAACAATGAAAAGCTTCTCCTCCTCCCACTGGCTAAAAATGAGCTCTAGTTGCAGCAGTGCACAATGGTGAGCAAAGACAGAAATGAAGAACTGGGTGTACCTATGTATTCAGGCAACAGGACATGGATATTTTATTGCACTCAAAAGTTAAAAAAAATATCAAAGATCAAAGATCTCCAATTGAGAGCAAAGGGAAATGTTATAAACATCTAAAATTAAACACAATCTAAAATTAAACACAGTTCAGAAAGTTCAAAAAAATTTTCTATGTTTTTCATATATTAATGATTATCAAGGATAAAAGAAATTTTACCCTCAAATTCTAGTCACAATGTACAATTCTGAATGTGCCTGCATACACCCAAGAACCAGAAGAAGCCATGGTGGAGTGCAGGGACTTGAGAGAGCTATAGAAAAGGACTCAGAGCCTCCCTTCCCCACAAGCGAGAGCCCAGAAAACAGAGGCTGCAGAAACCAACGGCTCCCACTTGCCCCTCCTTTCAAAGTAGCAAACAGAGCCTACTAGAGCCAGAGGGTTCTAAGAACTTCACTTTTCAGCAGGCAGCTGTGCCAGCCAACTCACTCTATAAACTTATGCAGTCCTCAAGCTTGGTCAGAGACCGCTTGTTCCTGCAGTGGGAACCAGTCAATGCAGGGACTTAAGAGGAACTGGTCCAAGAGCTAAGAATAATTGTTAAATGCTGAGCTCTGTACAAGACATCTGTACCAACCCCCACAAGGCTCAGGGAACATAGGGGTCGGGGTGGGGCAGAAAGACAGTTAAGAGCTGAAGGATGGAGCTGAAGAGACATGACATGGCCCAGTGGTTAAGAGCACTGGCTGCTCTTTCAGAGGATCCAGGTTCAATTCCCAGCACCCATGTGGTGGCTCACAGCTATCTCTAACTTCAGTTCCAGGGGATCTGACTCCCTCTTCTAGCTTCCACAGTCACTGCATGCTTGTGGTGTGCCGATATACATGCAGGCACAACATTCATACACATAAAAGTCGAAAGGAAGGGAGGGAGGGAGGGAGGGAGGGAGGGAGGGAGGGAGGGAAGGAGGAACTGAGTATGAAAACGAATGCTTCATGCTGTCTTCTGAACATGACATGGACTCGGTGGACCTGCATCAGATCAGTGCAGTCGAAATTCTGTTGCGGATGGAGGAGAAAGCCTGAGGCTCCAACCCTAGCTGAGGTGAGATCAGCAGCTTCTGGCTGCTGGGGGAGGGGAGTGACGGGTTGTGGCCACCCTCACGCAGGCAGTGCTACTCGGACTCAGTAGATGGGAATGTGGGAGGTCGGTGCTGGGAGAAGCAGATTCTGTCCTTCTCAAAACAGATTGGGATTCTCAGAAACAGACAAAATGGTGAGCTGCACCTAAGTAGTGACACCCAAGGTTGTCCTCTTGCCTCAGCTTCCAAAAAGAGTGAAGATCACAGCGTATGACACTTTGCCCAATTTTAAGCTCTTCTTTTATAATTCATACTGACCTATTTGTTTTTCAATTTGTATTTGTGTGTGTGTGTGTACATACAGACATGTATGTAGAGGCCAGAGAGGTCAGGGTCAGGGTCTCCCCAGCCTAGGCACTTCTTTAGAGACTTTCCATGACATTCATTGATTTCTCCCTTCTCAAGAATTCTACCAAATTTAATAGTCTATCACGAAATCCAGCACTTGTAGTCTCTTCTGATCTTCTGAACCCGCCCACCTGAAAATGCTCTATAAGTAGCTCTGTTCACTTATTAGCTCTGTCTTACTCTATGTTTAGCCAGACTAACATTCCCCAATATAAGGAGTTTGGTCTAATGTACATATACACACACACACACAGTCACCATAGTTTTCACTGTTAACATATTTTTTAAACACTTGTAATAAGTGCTTCACATATATTTCATTTAATGATCACAAGGTTGTTTTTTATATTCTTCCTATTTTAGCAAAGGAACAAAGGTATCTTTGTTCATGTAGCAAAAAGTTGGGGGAAAAAAAATCTGGCTGAGATTCAGTTCAAGCTAAACTCTTTATCTCCCTAAGCTGGCACAAAGCAGGCTGCAAACAACTATTTGTTACATTACCTTACCTTTTAGTATAAGCTGATGATCTTATCATGGAAAAATAAATTATGAGGGTAGAAACAATGTCAGGAGCCTTATGAGGTAAAGTGGGGCAAAGAATTAATTACTAATTTTAGGTTACTAACCATGAGTTCTGCGACTGGTTGTATATGTTCGACACCTTTGAACATGCCTAACAGCTGTTGTAATTCTTCTCACATTCACCCAAAATGTCACCTACTCTCTAGCTCAAATGCTCCTACATCCCCGAAAGTCCTCTCGCAAAGAGGACAAAAGGATTAAAAAACAAAAACAAATAAACAAAAAAGCCCTCAGGTTCAGCCAATATTTACCACAATGTCTGACCTTCGAGCTGGCCTCCCTCTCTCCACTGTAACACTCCAATGTCTCACTTATTAAATACTTTAGCCTTGTGATTGTGGGGCAAATGACATTTCCTCCACTTTACAAATATAATATTCAAGTAAAGGGCACTGTTGATCTGAAGTCACGAAGCCAGTGGCTGCCTCTGACTGCTCTAGTGCCCAAGAAGACACTCACAGGTGGCATCTGACTTACCTTGGGCTAGAATTAGAATTATGGCAAAATTTGGGAATAATTAACTTACTGAAATTCACCGGATGTCAACCTTAAACGTTCCACTATCTCTCCTCCATTTATTTGCAATGTGCCACGCACAAGGTCACTTCACCTCCCCAGCCCCCAACATTTTTATCCATAAATGAAACTGTTGGTACTATCTACGAAAGAGTAATGGCCTGAGAAGTTACTTAGCGATCACAGGACACAATGGACACTGTCTGCCATTGGAATGGGTACCTAGCAGGTGTGGGTTCCTTTCATCTGGATCCCCATACGCCTCGAGGTTCACCCACTACAGCCACGCGACAGGGTGTCCCCTAGTCCAGAGGCCCGCACGCGACCTCCAGGGTTCCCAGGCCCCCGGGCCAAGCACGCTGCCATACCTGCATGGAGTCGGCGCTGACGATCTCGCCGCCGAGCCGCTGGCCTAACTGCAGAGCCAGGGTGGACTTGCCAGTCCCAGTAGCCCCGAGAATCACTACAAGTGGCAGTGTTCGCCGCAGGCCTCGGAATCCAGAGCTCACAGGAACTGCTCGTGCAGCAGCCGCAGCCGCCATCTTGAAGGCATCTGAGCATGCGCCGAAGCAGCTGTCCCCATGGCAACAGTCAGTGCGCCGGCGCGGATCTCCGGCTCAGAACGCGGGGAGGGTGGAAAGGAGGAAACTGTGGGACAAAGGTACCAAGCTTAGGAGGCCCATGACGTAACTGCCTTCGACTAGCTGAGATTAGCCCACCGACTTGCTTTCTCAAAGGAGAGATGGCAGCCCATCTAAAATATTTCTGTCTACATTGCGTCCAGGCACCCAATTCTTTTTCCTCATAGCATTAATTCAAGAATAAAACTGTATAACTGGCCTCTGGTTTATTGTCTGAGTTCTACCACAGGCTGTTAATTTCACAAAGACAAGAAGCACATTCTGACTAGTTCATTGCTGAGTCTCCTGTGCCTAGCACAGGCACCCACCAATGATTAAATGGACAGAGAAACGACTTGCCTACCTTAGCGTTGGATTTAATAAGCTCAGAGAGTGTCCGATTCTCAGTCATTCTTCAAAATCAGATCTGTCCAATTCTCAGTCAAGAGCATGGCTCTAATGTTTGAATTCCACACTCATTTAGACACAATCAGAAAGCAGGACAAAGCTCTGCGTTGGCATAAAGCAGTCAAGAGATAGGCTTAAAAGCAAAAGAACAAGCAAGTGAATGACAACCCAAAAATTAGAAGAGGAAGCAGAAGAAAATCAAAGGGTAAAGCAGATACAAGTGAGGGAAAGAAAAATCAGAATCAAGGATGGCCAGACTTCAAGATTCCACACACCACTTTGAGAAATGGCTTTAAGAATCCAGAGAGATGGTTTAACATGTAAAGTTGCTGGCAGCCAGATCTGATGACCTGAGTTCAATCTCCAGGATCCGCATGTGGAAGGAGAGAGCTGATGCTGACCTCTGTACACACACACACACACACACACACACACACACACACACACACACCACACACACTGAAGTTTAAAATTAAGAAAGAATGGTTATGGAACCCGATGAACCTAGATTCAAATTCCAGCTCTCAGACTTATCAGCTGAGAGCTGATTAATTCTCATCAGAATTAATTCCATTAGCAGCATTTTTTTTTCTCTTTGTCTGAAGACTGAACCCAGGCCCCCCCTGGGTGCTGAATATACACTCTAGCACTGAGCTGAGCACACTTCAGACCCTTACTTCACCTCTTAACCTCAGCAATTTTATCTTTCCATTCTTCCAAGGATTGCCATAAGGAAAAGGTGAAATAATGTCTGGAAAGTGCTTGCTTCAAATGCACTGGCACATAACAACCACCATTTGTTAAACAGTTTGTGTTATTATAATTGTACAATCCCATCTGCCTCCCTAAATAAGTAAGAGCAAAAGCCTAAGGGCAGAGAATCTTTCAATAACGTGTAAAGATGCTTAAATACCCCTTCTGCTAACCTCTAGCTAGTTGGGCAGTTTAAGGGGTCTGAGGATGCAGGTTTAGTGGTAGAGCATTTGCTTAGTCAGCATGAGGCTCTGGGTTCAGTCAGCACTTGGGATGGGGGCGGGGGCATAAGTGCTTTTTCTCTGAGACTGCTTCGGTCTAGCTCCTAGGTAAAGCCACGAGTAGTCTGATATGTTTTGTAATGTGGTGGCATGATGCAGCAGGAGGAGGTGCCTCAGCATGGGGCCGCTGAGACCCCCACCCCCAGGTATCAGCCACCCAATGGGTCTAGTAGGAAATGTTTATTTGAGGGATGAGAAGGGAGTGGAGGCAGAGAAAGAAAGGGGACAGAGAAGGGCAGAAAGAGAGAGGAGGGAGAGAGAAGGGAAGAGGTTGGCTGGGAAAACGTGGGGAGGGGGCAGAGAGAGAGAGAAGAGAGAGAGAGCAAGCCTGAACAGTCAGATAATAAGAGCCAGACTAGTACCTGGCTGTTGCTAGGTAACTGTTGGGCGGGGCCTAGGAGAAAAGCTAACATAGTCCCCCACACATCCAGAAATCCTGAGTATATCACTGGCCTACCTAGAATGACTGCCATTATATTTTTCATCACTTCAATCTCCTTAGGCTAAATGGCCACTCTCCCAGACCTAGGCTAAACCATATAGCTACAAATATTGTTTAGGAGAACTCCCATTCCTAGTCCTTGGTCCCTAAGATCTCCTTCACTCAATCCAGGATATTTTGATGGAAAGCCTTGTTCTCTCTAATTTGTGGTACCCGCCTGGGGCTGAGTTTAAAATGGAGATGTGTGGCCACATATCCGGCAGACACTCTCACATGATGGTTGTTAACTGTAGAGCCTTTGCCTGGAGACTTTCAGAGGGTATGGTTACCATGACAACCACCAGAAAGATGGCAGGCCGGAGGAATGATGTACATAAAGAGAAAGGGGAAGCTGATTTTATGATGACAGTCTCACGATGACAGACTATGTTCACTCACAGATAGGCTTGCACTGTCCAAGTCATGACCAGGTGACTGTTACTAGAGAAAGAGAAACAGGAGGGAGGAATTTACCACCAAGAGACCAGAAGAGGAAGAGGCTCTTGTTACCAAGGCAACTGGAGAGAAAGGAATGAAAAAAAATAGGGCTTCACCACAGCAGCAGAAAATTGCTTCTAGCCAAGCAACACAGGGCTGTTGCTATAGTAACAAGGAGAACAGGGATCCTGTAGACCATAGGGAGAATTATCACTGAAATGCTGAGCAGCAAAGACTCCTAAATCAGAATGGAGCCTGTGGTCCAAAACAAATGAGGAGAAGGAAGAAAAAACATCCCGCCATTTCTATTCATCGCATTTCTACTGGTCCTACCGAAAGAAAATAAGGGCATCTTAAACCGCCCCCTCCTTGATTTGTAGTTCTACTACAGTGGTCTTCTGAACTCTGAATTATACTAAAACAGTTCCTGAAAGATATCCTGTAATTCAAAATTCTAATCAGAAGCATTGTGTTGGAGGGAAAACTAGGGGATGGAAGCATATGACCAGGAGATGATAAGCACTTCTGAAACAGCAACAACAACAACAGAAAGCCTTCTGACAGGAGCATTGCAGGGTAATGAGGAAATAAAAAGACAGCACTGGGGAGCCGGGAGAGCTGTTTGTACTCACTCCCATGCATTGAGCTTGGCATCTCTCTTTCATGAGACCAGGTGGAAAGAAACTCACTCTATTCTGAAAAGATGCTCAAGAGAAAAGAATATGTATTTTACTTAAAGTGTATGTACACAGCCCAGGAAGAAGGCTGTTGCAGAAGCTCACCTCTAAACATACTTCATACATCATGCTCAGAGTATTGCAAACAAAGAAATCCTGGAGGGTTTTTGTTTGTTCGTTTGTTTGTGTGGTGCTGGAGCAAAAACCCGGGGCGGGGGTTGGGCGGCGGGGGGCGGGGGGGTGTCCATGTTTTCTAGGAAGGCGCTCTATTGCCAAATGAAACCCTCTGCCAAGAAATCCTATTTTTGTTTGTTTATTCCTGAAGCAGATTCTCCCTATTTAGCCCAGGATGGTCCTGAATCTAACATCCTCCTAGCAGCTCTGCCTCCCAAACACTGGCATTAGAATGGCATGAGCACCAGGATAGGCTTTCAGGCATTTTAGTTTTAAATTGGGGGTGGCAGATGACTTTAGTCTCAGCATTCAGAAGCCTGAGACAGGAGGACTATCACTAGTTTGAGGCCAGCCTGAACTACATAGGAGGTACCAAGCCAGCCAGGTCTGCATAGAAAGACATGGTCTGAGCACCCTTCCCTATCTTTCCCCTAAAAAAGAAATCTTAGTTTTCAAGGCAAAAATACCAAGATAGGTTGAATTTGGAAGAGTGCATTAAACATATATGAACTAGACCTTAGGACCACCCAGGGCACTTAGAAGGCAGTGATTCCCTCTTATCCTTCTGAAGTTCCAAGGATAGCCACCTGATTTCCATAATGTGTGTGTTTCTTTGTGTACCTTTCTCACCATCTTTAAAAAACAAAGAAGCCGGGCGTGGTGGCTCACGCTTTTAATCCCAGCACTCCGGAGGCAGAGGCAGGCAGATTTCTGAGTTCAAGGCCAGCCTGGCCTACAAAGTGAGTTCCAGGACAGTCAGGGCTATACAGAGAAACCCTGTCTCAAAAAACCAAACCAAACCAAACCAAAACAAAACAAAACAAAACAAAACAAAAACAAAAAACAAAACCAAAAAAAAAAAAAAAAAAAAAAAAAAAAAACAAAGAATAGTACACGGGATGGGGTGGCAAAAATGACAAAAAGAAGGAAAATGGGGTGTAGAAAGAAAATGATGACCCATGAGTGCGAATTACATTATCTCCAGTTCTTTTGTTGTTGTTGTTATTTGTTTGTTTTTGTTTTTGTTTTTCAAGACAGGGTTTCTCTGTGTAGCCCTGGCTGTCCTGGAACTCACCCTATAGACCAGGCTGGCCTCGAACTCAGAAATCTGCCTGTCTCTGCCTCCCAAGTGCTGGGATTAAAGATGTGCGCCACCACTGCCCAGTGTCAGTTCTCTTATAGATTGTGTGTGTGTGTGTGTGTGTGTGTGTGTGTGTTCATGTACACACATGTGTGTACAGGTGTACATGAATATGTGTTGAGACTAGAGATTGATATAAGGTGTCTTTCTTAGTTACCCTCAAACTTTTTTTTTGAAACATAGTCTCTCACTGAACCTGAGGCTCACCAGTTTGGCTAGACTAGCTGGCCATGAACCCCAGGAATCCTCCTGTCTTTGTTGAGATTACAGGCGCATGCCACCATGCCCAGCCTTTTATGTGGATGCTGGGAACCTTAACTGAGGTTTGCATAGCAAACACCTTCCTGACCAAGCCATCTCCCTAGCCCCCAAATAATCTTTTTTTTTTTTTTTTTTTGAGATAGGGTTTCTCTGTATAGCCCTGGCTGTCCTGGAACTCACTTTGTAGACCAGGCTGGCCTCAAACTCAGAAATCCACCTGCCTTTGCCTCTCGAGTGCTGGGATTAAAGGTGTGCGCCACCATGCCCGGTTTATAATCTATCTTTTGTGTGTATGTGTGTGTGTGTGTGTGTGTGTGAGAGAGAGAGAGAGAGAGAGAGAGAGAGAGAGAGAGAGAGATAAAAGAAGGCAAAAGATGAAGCCATTAGAGTAGAGGGTTCGTCTAAAGCAGATCATGTAGAAGATAGACACTTCAGATGAATTCTGAAAGATACTGTGGTGTTCAGAGCAGAAAAATGAGCAGGAAGCCTGAATTTTTGGTCTTCAAGGTTGAGAAAGTGGCTCAAAAGCAAACACACTGAGCATTGTGGCTCATGCTTATAATGTCAGTATTTGGAAGGCAGAATCAGGCAGCTTTGTGAGTTCAATGCCAGCCTGGTTTATAGGGTAAGTTCAGGCTAGCCAGGAATACATAGGAGACTGTCTTAGTTAGGGTTTTCCTGCTGTGAGCAGACACCATAACCAAAGCAACTCTTATAATGACAACATTCAACTGGGGCTGGCTTATAGGTTCAGAGGTCCAGTCCATTATTCAAGGTGGGAGCAGGGCAGTATCCAAGCAGGCATGATGCAGGAAGAGTTGATAGTTCTACATCTTCATCTGAAGGCCAGGATGAAGGATAAGATTAGGATAAGAGTGGCTCCCATGTGGTTAGGAGGAGGGTCTCATTGCCCAGCGCCACAGTGACACACTTCCTCCAGCAAGGCTACACCTCCTAACAGTACCACTCCCTGAGCCAAGCATATTCAAACCAGAGAACTCTGTCTCAAAAGGCTGGGGGGAGGGGGGCGACGGGACACATTACCTTTTTAGTACAATCTAAGATACCCTTCAGCTTAATTCAATCTTACATATCCCAAAGAAAAAGCATTTCCTGTGGGGAATATTTTATAATCAACTTAGTGCCTAAATTTACATTTAATTTCTAGAGCTCCCATAACAAATTACCATAAACTGGGTGGCTTAAAATGAGAGAAATTAATTTTCTTATGGTTCTAGAGGCCAAAAACCTAAAGTCAAGCTGTGAAAGGCTCTGCCCCTGTTTTCTCTATGGGGAAGGATATATAGTTTGCCTCTTTTTGCTTTAGGTAGTTGCCAGCAGCCCTCATGTTCCGATCCTTGGTTTATTGCTATATAACCCCAATCTCTGTCTCTTTCACATGGCCTGTGTCCCCTCTTTGTATCTGTCTGGATTGCCTTCTCCTTAAGGCAGAAGTCAGGCAGAGTCATCCCAATTCGGTTCTGTCAGAGTCTTAACCTGAGAATACCTGCGAAGACTGTTTCTAAAGAAGGTAGCACTCGCTCACAGCTTCTGTCTGGTCCAGGTGGGTGGAGTAACCACATTTGTTACCTTGTTTTCTGAGCCATTGTTTGCACTAGGGACAGACGGGCCTGTTGAACTTTGGGACATCATAATTTGCTCAAAATAAGTGAAAGGAAGGAGAGAGTAGAACTCCCTTTGTTCTTGCGTTTGTGTCCCTACCAAGTGGTGTCACAGAGTTTACTCCAGAGCAAACCAGAATATTCCCTAAGCTCATAGGTGTGTTCAAAGTTCAAACTCTCTCTCTCTCTCTCTCTCTCTCTCTCTCTCCTTATCACTCCTCTTTCTGTCACCCTTCCTCTGTCTCTTGTATGACATTCTGGGCCACACACATCTTTATGTTTTTGTGAGTTTCAAACTTGAAATTCTTTAAAATTTTGTATTATGCCTTATATTTTCATTGTATATGCTATGGTGTGTGTGAGAAATGCAGCGGACAGCTTTCAGGAAAAGTTGGTTATCTTCTTCCATGTAGGTCCAAGGGACTGAACTCGGTCCTTAAGTCTGGCAGCAAGTGCCTTTAGCAGCTGAGCCACTTCACCATTGAACTCTCTCTCTCTCTCTCTCTCTCTCTCTCTCTCTCTCTCTCTCTCTCTCTCTCTCTCAGTTTACCTTTTGAGACTTGGTCTTTCTATTTAGCCCTGGTTGGTCTCAAACTCATGGCAACCTGACTCAGCTGGCAACCTAACTGACTCGGCCTGGTAAATAGTAAGTCAAACCCCTCCAAAAATTGTACTTTCAGCTTTCTGCTGGCAGCTTCATTTTGGGTGACTCGATCATCTCTGTCTTACTGTGCTCCAAACTGCATTCAGTTTTCAGTTTTTTCCTTTGACTTCTCTCTCTCTCTCTCTCTCTCTCTCTCTCTCTCTCTCTCTCTCTCTCTCTGTGTGTGTGTGTGTGTGTGTGTGTGTGTGTGTGTGTGTGTGTGTGTGTGTGTGTGTGCTTGTTTATATATATCTGGCTTAGGCCAGAGCTCAGAGCTCAGCGTGTATATATGCATTTCTCTCTCTCTCATTCTCTCTCATTCTCTCTCTCTCTCTCTCTCTCTCTCTCTCTCTCTCTCTCTCTCTCTGCCTCGCCCCCCTGACCCCCATGTGTATGTGTGTGCACTGCTTAGGACAGAGCTGAGAACTTGATGCTCATTAGGCAAACGTTCCTATTGAGCTACATCCCCAGCTTTGACTTCCTTTTCAAAGACTTTCAAGTGGATGTTTGCCTCCAACAGGATCCCCTCAGAGACCTAATGCAACTCTAATTTGTCAAAATGAGAGTGCTGAGCTGGTAAATGGTACCAGGTTGCTCTCCTCAACCTAGATTAGTACAAACTTCCCAACTGCTTCTTGATCCTCCCTGATCCAAGAACATGTTCCTCTCCAAGTACATTAAACTACACTACCTGTGCAAGGACTTTATTGGTGGGATAACCACTGAAATTCTTTCCTCCTTCTGAGTCTGCAGGCCTTGTTTGTAACCCTGCGAATAGGCTCTTGAACAGTGTTGCTGGCTAGTTTTGACATCTGAGAGGAAGGAACCTCAATTGAGAAAATGCCCCTGTAAGTCTGGGCTATAGGCATGCATGTAGAACATTTTCTTTCTTCCTTTCTTCCTTTCTTTCTTCCTTTCTTTCTTTCTTTCTTTCTTTCTTTCTTTCTTTCTTCTTCTTCTTCTTCTTCTTCTTCTTCTTCTTCTTCTTCTTCTTCTTCTTCTTCTTCTTCTTCCTCTTCTTCTTCTTCTTCTTTCTTTTTCTTTTTCTTTTTCTTTTTCTTTTTCTTTTTCTTTTTCTTTTTCTTTTTCTTTCTGAGACAGGGTTTCTCTGTGTGTCATCCTGGCTGTCCTGGAACTCACTCTGTAGACCAGGCTGGCCTTGAACTCAGAAATTCACCTGCCTCTGTCTCCCAAGTGCTAGGATTATAAGTGTGCTCCACCACTGCCCGGCATAGAACATTTTATTTAGTGATTAAGGAGGAAGGGCCCAGCCCACTGTGAGTGGGGCCACTGCTGGGCTGCTGGTCTTGGGTTCTATAAGAAAACAGGCTGAGTAAACCATGAGGAGCAAGCCAGTAAGCAGCACTCCTCTGTGGTCTCTGCAACAGCTTCTGCCTCCAGGCTGCAGCTAGGTTTGAGTTCCTGCCCTGGCTTCCCTCCATGGACTGTGACTCAGGATATGTAAGCCAAATTAACCCTTTCCTCCCACCCGAAGGTGCTTTTGGTCTTGGTGTTTCAACAGAGCTAATAGTAACCCTAACTAAGACAAACTTCCAGAAAGGAGAAAACAGAGCTGCTGCGGGTCCTGCTGCACACATTGCTATTATCACATGGCAGATGAGCGCCTAAGTACCTGAACCAATGCTCTTGTATGTATCACCTCCACTAGCTTGCTTGCCTATTAGCTTTACAAATTCAGGATCTGACCCTATCCTTCTGTGATAGGCTTGGGGGTGGGGAGACACACAGAGGTTTTTGAGAACCAGTTTTTGTTTTTTGTTTTTTGTTTTCAGCCAGGCCTGATGAGGCAGGCCTGGAACCCCAGCTTCACAGAAGGCCAAAGCAGGGGAAGGGCAGATTTGAGACCTGCCTGGACAATTTGGATGGCCCTATCTCAAAATAAAAGTTTGAAAGCATTGGCTAGGTGGTGATGACACACTCCTTTAATCCCAGCACTCAGAAGCAGAGGCAGGCAGACCTTTCTGAGTTTGAGGCCAACCTGGTCTACAGAGAGAAGTTACAGGAAACACTGTATCAAAAAAAAAAAAAAAAAAAAAAATGACACCAGGCATGGTTGAGCACCCAACTATAATCCTAGCACCTTGGGAGGCTGATACAGGAGGATCTCTGCAAATTCTAAGACAATTTGATCTAATGGTAAGTTCCAGGCTAGCCCAGGTTACTGAGTGAGATCTTGCCTCAAACGTATTAAGAATCTAGATAGAATAAACGAATGAAATCAGTTTGCTATGTGTGTCTAAGGCACCACATGCCCTATGAGGCACAATGGAGGGTGAAAAACAGGCTTATAGATGCAGAGCTTCTGCCTACCACAGGCCCTGGATGCAGGGGGCCAGTCAGAGGCTCAGGCCTTTGCTCTCACCTTCTTTCTCAGCCTCTCTCACTCACACTCACGTTGGTGCCCCTTGACTGATGATTCACCACTGTGGGAGCACACTTGTGTGAGCAAACTCATTCAGGAAATTTTCAGGCTTGAGGAGGTTGGGGTGCGGTGTTTGTGTGTGTGAGTGTGGTACATTAGAGACTGTGTAGAGGCCAGAGGTCAGTTTCCCTCAGTCACCATCTACCGGGGCTCTCCCTGGGACCTGGGTCTTGATGATTAGGCCAGGCTGTCTGGCCATGCCCCTGTCTCCACCTCCCCCACCATTGCCCACTGGGATTACAACAAGCAGGTGGCCCCGCGAATGGGTTCTAAATATTGAGACTGAGATCCCCATACTTGAGTGATACCTGCTCTGCCCACTGAGCTATCTTCCCATCCCTTGCTGGAAAGATTTCTCATTTTACCAAGTCCTCTGCCCATTGTCTTTCATCTATGACTAACCTGACCCAACGATGGTGGCAGAAGTTTTTCATCCTAGCCCTCAGGAGGCAGAGGCAGGTGGATCTCTGAGTTTCAGACCAGCCTGGTCTACAGAGTGAGTTCCAGAATAGCTATATAGAAAGACCCTGATTCAAGGTGCTGGGGGGGGGGGGGGGAGAGACTAATTTGTTATCTAAGTATGGCCTGATTTTTTTTTTTTCTTTTTCGAGACAGGGTTTCTCTGTATAGCCCTGGCTGTCCTGGAATTCACTTTGTAGACCAGGCTGGCCTCGAACTCAGAAATCCACCCGCCTCTGCCTCCAAAGTGCTGGGATTAAAAGGCGTGCGCCACCATGCCCGGCTCTGATTTTTTTTAAATAAAATCTTAGTGTGTGTGTGTGTGTGTGTGTGTGTGTTTTGCTTGTATTTATGTCTGTGCACGATGTGCATGCATGCCTGATGCCTGTGGAGATCAGGAGAGTCCCCTGGAACTGGAGTTATAGACACTTGTGAACTGTTGTGTGGTGCTGGAAATACAATCCTGGTTCTCTGGAAAAGCAGCCAGTGCTCTTTACCTCTTGAGCCATCTCTCCAGTCCACTAAATTAGCTCGTTTTAAATGGCTTCAACAATACCAACCATTTACTGAATAGCTACGTTGTTCACAACAACTTAATTAGAGAGATGCTATTATTTTTACCATTTCCAAATTTTAATAGTTAGGAAAATTGGAGCCAGGCAACGTTAGTAACTTGCCAAAAGTCATGCAGCTAGAAAAATGCAGAGCCAAGGTTTGGAATTGAGGTCTATAGGAACTGAGTGGCCTCTTAACTATACTTTTTTTCCCTCAAGTTTGTATTTGCCAGGCTCCTACTAGACCCCTGGCCCTGCGCCTAATCATTTAATAGCACACCTGATTAAAGACTTTAAGAACATATTTACATTTCCTTGCCAAGAGAATGGTAACATTAATATAGTTGATCCCTTTGGCAGAGTAGTTCTAAATAAACAGACGTTAACAAAAGGCCGCCCACGGGGTTTGCAGTAGCAAGGTCCATGGTAAGGGAACGTTAAACTGACACACTTAGATACTTTGCTCCCGCCGACCTAGTCACCCAGTCCTCAGTAGTTTCTGGCTAGTAGGAAACATCTCCAGCACTCCTGATTCCTTTCCTCTTCTATCGGGAACTTTCTGGAACATGGGGCTCTCAGGAGCATGTTTGGCCAATTCAGATCAAATAAGACAGTCTATCACATCTCAGTCCCCCTACCCCTACCCCCATCACTGCCAGTTGGAGTAGGGGTTAAGCACTCCCCTGTAGCCTGGTACAGCAGTCTAAAGAGGATGACCCACTTCCTATGTTGAATGTAGCTTTTCCACGGCCCCTTGATGTGTGCATACCAAGACGGGTATCCCGCTCAGAGGCAAACCTGATTTGTAGGAACCACTCTCTGAAATCTAGGAATAAACTCTTGGTTATTTTCAGACAAAGACAGAGGTAGGAGTTTGTAGAAATGAGCTAGGAAGGAGCTTAAAATACTTCACATTCCAGAAACTCCCTCCCTTCCCCCTCCCCCCACGGAGGAGGCTTTATTCCCACTCCTTTCTCAGCCAGCTTGACTCAGAGCTAGCAGCTGGTACTGTGTGTGAGTTTAGATAATGACTTTGCTGCCTCAGAACTCTCCACTTATCTGGGAAAAGGGACAGCCACTGCCCCCTGCTCTCCAGGTTAAGGTAAAGAGGCGATCTGCAAAGAAGCTAGCTTCCGACGACTTTCTCCTGGGTCCTTATCATTCTAGCAATGTCAAGGTGTGGTGGCGTCGATGTCCTCCTACAAATCAGTTTCTTGGCAAATGGCCTCAGAATAGCATCTAACTCAAAGGTGTCAGGTCTTGATCCTAGCACTATCAAATACACCAAACTAAAGAAAGAAGTCATTGGGAGTTTTAATTTTATCTTTTCTTGTGTGCATTGGTTGCTTTGCCTGCATGCACAGCTGAGAGGATGTCAGGTCCCCTGGAACTGGGCAGCTGTGAGTTGCCATATTGGGAACTGAACCCAGGTCATCTGGAAGAGGACCATCTGAGCCATCTCTCCAGTCCCAGAGTTTTAAGAAAAGCAGTCTTTGCCAAGTGTGAGGGCCTATGACTGTAACCTCAGCACTCTTGAGAGGTGGAGGGGGTGGGTGTCAGGAGTCATACTTAACTACACAGTGAATCCAAAACCAACGTAGGTTATAGAGATCCTGTTTCAAAACAACAACAGCAACAACAACAAACAACAACAACAACTGTACAGGAAAGAAAGAAAAGACAAAAAGGAAGGAAATGTTCTAGCAATCCAGTCTGTCTCATAAAAACTGTCTTGGGTCTGGAGAGACGGTTCAATAGTTAAGAGCACTGGCTGCTCTTTTTCCAGAGGACCCACAATCAGTTCCCAATATCACATGGCTGCTCACAGCTATCTATGACTCCAGTTCCAGGGTGTCTGAAGCTGTCCGTGGCTTCTGTGGGCCCAGACACATGTGTGGTACAGACCATACATGCAGGTAAAATATTCATACATATAAAATAAAAATAATAAATACATCCTGAAAAATTAAAAAGGATGAAAAGTTTTCTGGAATATCTTAAGTGCTTAGGTGTATGGCATGGAGGCAGTCGGTCCACAGAGAGGCAGCCAGAAGGAAAGTTTACTTGATCAAAGGTCAGGCTTGTGGAAATGATGTTAGTATGACTTTGGGCAAGAAAATATACTGAGCGCTTCCCCGTGCCCCCACCCCACCCGCAGTACAATATGGCGGCTACTGCTCACTCACCAGGCTGTGGTAAAGATCACCTTGGCAAGCCAAGGAGTTAAGAGCTTTTCTGTTTGATTTTGATGCTGCCTGGTATTGAACTCAGAGATTTGCACGTTCCCGCCAAGTGCTCCACTACTGGGCTATATCTCAAGCCCCAAGAGAAGCTTCCAGACCCTATTCAGGCTCTGCAGGCATCTAGGCATCAGGCAGGCAATAAGACCTCATGTATAAGGGAGACCCAAGCAGCTTTCTCTAACCATGATGCTTGTGGCCTTTTGAACAGCAATTCTGTCCTTTCCCCAGAGGGCGTGTTTGGAGTAAAACTATCCAACCCAGTCCACAGATGTTGCAGTGTGGTAGGCTAGTCATGGAACATTTGTTCCACTTTTCCTCAGAAAGGGCCAGGCTGCTTCATAACTGTAACTTTGCTACTGTTATGAGTCGTAATGTAGATACCCGATATGCAAGATATCTGACATGTCACCCCTGTGAAAGGATCCTTTGACCCCCAAAGGGGTCACAACCTTGCCATCTTTATTTGTAGCCCTGGCAAAGTGGGGTTGGCTTAATTCACTGTGAGGCAATGAGCAATGTATGCTCCATGAGGAAGAGTCGTTGACAAATCCTCTCACCTTGCATTGACACCAAATGAATCGGAGAACCTTGGGGAGCCTGATTTTCCTTTCATTAATTGAAGGAGGAAAAAAATACAACCCCAAATCATTACACTGAAAATCCTCAAAGAATCATCCTACAAATGGTCTTAAGAGGCTAGGTAGCCTTAAGAGGCTAGGTGGAGCTCTTTAGTCTTAGTTCTAAAGGCAGAAGCAGTCAGACTCTGAGTTCAAGACCAGCCTGGTCCATACAGGGCCAACCAAGGCTATCTAATAAAACTTTGTCTCAAAAGATTAAAAACAAGTTGGATCATGCCTTTAATCTCAGCACATGGGAAGGAGGATCTCTGTGAGTTTGAGGCTAGTTTGGTCTATGAGTTCCAGTACAGGCTATGTAGGGAGACCCTGTCTCAACCCCTCCCACCCCACCCCCCCCCACACACACAAAAGACCCAAACCACACAAAAACAAGAACTTCGTAAGAACAGCCCTCATATTAAGGAGCTGTATGTTTTAGAAAGCAATTCAAGGTCTACAACTTTACTTGAAACCTGAAACAAACACACACACAAACAAAACACCGCCCAAAACCCCAGTGAAATAGTTACCCTCACCTCACAGATAAAGCATGGAGGACTCAGAAAGGCAAAGAGAAAAGGTCACAGAAGAGGTAGAGCTGGGATTTCAAGCCTTGTAACTTACAATTCAGCACTCTGCAATTCACTAGAGAATTGTGTTCTCACAGAGTACTGAGCCGACAGGACATTGTTTAGACATGTCTGAAAGGGCATTCAGGGACCCAGAGTGGAATGACCAGGTTAGCAACATGGTAGAAAAATGCAGCCACCCAGATTGCTTGTGGCTACTCCAAAATAAGTTTTCTCTGGTTCAGGAAGACTCAGATGGCGTATGCTACCCCCACTCTGACATTTTTTTGAGAAATCTTTTTATTAGAAGATGTCCCAGAAGGCAACAGTTTAAAATCAAGCAATTAATGATTACAACTAAATACAAAATTTCAGGTAAATGCACCTTTCAAAATAAACCAGACCCTTGCAACAGGAGGGTTTTTGTTTTTTGTTTTTCTTATACAAAAACAGTTAACACCACTTTGCAAAAAAGCATACAAAAATACAGTATTAAAAAAAAAAGCAAAAACAAAAACAAAAGACGCCCACAGCATACAACCCCGCAGCAGCTTATAAAACACAAGCCATTCAGATGAGACTTTAGCCTGTTCACCACTTGTCCTCCCAAGATAGTTCCAGGAGTCCCTTGGTGCCTAGAAGTCCTGCCCCAACAGGTACAACAGCAACTTCCGAAGCTTCCTCTAGGACTTGAGGCCAGGAAGTAATTGGAGGCCATCACAGTTGGGAGCCAATTTGGAAGTGGTAGCTGGTTTTTGAGAGCCACATGTTGTTACTTACTGTCTGTCCCCCACACTGTACCCCTACTTCCAAGCCCAGGGCCAGCAGGAACAGATCTGCTTTCCTGGGTAGAGTTCTGGAAAGGCTGGCTCTTCTTTCAGGCAAAGCTTAGGATCTCCTGAAAGATGCTCACGTGACGGCTGCTAGCTTGGTGACTTTCCCAGGATAGAGGGCTGTACTTTGATTCCACAGGGAGTTGCAGAACACAGCTGGAGCAAACTCTCCTTGTTGGCTGAGTAGCGTTCCTAGAGGTACACTGACAACCCACCAGGAAGTAAGTTTACCTTCTGGGGGCATCAGGTGAATGCAAGCGGTGCCCCTCTGAATCTCTCTGTAAGGCCCAGATTCCAGGGGAAAGGATGTGACTCAGGCCGGCAGAGAATCAGGATGGTGGCTGCAGAGCCAGCAAAGTTGCTCGAGAAGGACAGGTTTGCACTGTTCCAGCAGATTGTAGACAGAGTCAAGATCTGACAGAGAGGCAGGTGGGAAAGAGGAAGCGATAGGGCTTGTCCTTCAGAGGCACCTTGTAACTATCTGCCTCGAGAAAAGGTTCCAAGCTGGGCCTCAAATAGCCCTGCAGAAAACCTGGGCAAGGACCGTTGGTCATGAGTGGGGATGCCAAGGCTTCCCCAGGTCCTGGGCTGTGACCCATTTCCCTATGTCCTGGGGAAATATTTCTGGTCGGTGTGAAAGGGTGCTGTGGTGGCCATTGCATAACAAAGGCAGGAAGAAACAAAAAGGTCCCTTGTGAGGATAGAAAGGTCCCTCTCTGAGAAGGCCCAGAGAACTCTGAGACAAAGACTCTACATAGAGGCCAAGCCCTTTCTCAAAGTCATAGCATTGAGCGTGCAGGGAAGGGTGTGGCCTACCATCCAAATCTATCTTAAAGGTTTCCACTCCACAGCTACTGTAAAGTGTCTGACGGTGAGGTAATGCTCCATGCTGATCAAGTCTGCGAGCTTGTCTTCGCCCGGGACAGCTCGCTTGCCTCCTGGAAAACGGAGCCTGGGGGACAGTATCCAGGCCCAGCTGTCCTCAGATCATCCCCAGAGACAGCAGTGAGAGCAGCATCCTTTCCTAGCCTGAAGCCCCAGCACAGTGTGAGATTTCACGTAGGCTGCAGCCCCAACAACGTCCACCACCTGTTGCATAGCATCTGTCAGCCTTTCGTCAGGAGCTAGTGAGCTAAGCAGACCCCAAATCTCCTCAGTAGCTGCCTGCTGAGAAGCCAAAGGCGCCAGAGAAGGACAGCATTCCCATGAGTCGGTCGGGGAAGAGGGAGAATTGGGTTTCGAGGTTACCAAGAATGCAAGCCCTTATTGTGTGCGCACACCGGCTGCAATGCATTCTGGGATCTACTGTCCAGACTGCCCCCCCCGCTGTAACCAAAATGTGCAAATTACTAAAAGGGAGAGAGAGGTTAAACAATAAGCTTGTGTCTGTGAGACCAAGAAGTCAGGCGTTCTGGTCGGTTAGTAGCCACTGAGGTACGCGATTCTCTTTTGCAGTTGCTGTTGCCGACACCGGAGCTGCCTTTTCTCTGTAGCCATTTTCTTTTCAGCCCCCACCAAAGCCTGCAAGTATTCTAACGCCTTGCTGAGGATCACGACTTTGGGGGCCTTAGAGCAGCTGGCCAGGGTGGGAACCTGGTCCCGCAGGGCTAGGAACCGGGAGCGGAGGTCATTCCTCCTTTTTCGTTCCAAGAAGTTATGGTTCTTCCTCTTGGTCACGTCCTCAGTGTCAGAACTGACAGGTTTGGGGTGGCAGGACTGGGGAGCCTCACTTCCGACAGGTGGGGGGCTCACAATCTCTTCTTCCTCCTCTTCCTCTTCCTCCTCCTCTTTCTCCTTGGGAGCTTCTATCTCCGGAGCCTCTTCCTGGGGACCTGGCTCAGGATCCCCCTCTTGAGAGCAACTTTCTGGAGGAAAACGGGCAGCATAGTTATGCTGCTGTTGGTGGATAGAGATATGGAAGTGCTTCATGCAGGGGTCCAGGGGGTCTGCTCGCACCGTGATGGTGACTGGCTTTCGGATGTCCAGAGATCGCCTCTTCTCCACGGTCACCACGTCAATCTCTTCACCTTCTGTTCAAGAGGAGATATGGAAAGAACAAATACACCCCATGAGGAACACATACATACACACACACTACAGCCCCAGTTCTCAATGTCTCGGCCTGTGAGAGTAGATGACACATTCATGTTGCAGAGATCGCCAAACTGAAGTGAGGAGAGGGACTACCAAATCATTTAGACCAGAGAAACACCATAGCGGAGGGGAAATAAACAAGGAAAATAGTCTCCAGTTTCCTTCTGCACAACAAGGCTTGGATAAGAACAAAAGGTAGACCCAAGCCAACAGCCCCCAGTCTGCACAGGCTCTCTCCTCCCCCACTGAGGGGGATGGAGAGAAAGAGCTACCGGCCTGGGACAAAGTTTAGCTATAAAGATCTTCCCCATTCGGGCTCTTTCATGCCCCATCAGAATTGTAAATGAGGGGTCTGTGGGCAGAGTTGCCCTTTGTTCCTGCCCAGCACAGCCTGCGCTAGGGGATTGTTACTTTTCACAAGTTGTAAATCCTATTATTCCCCCACCTCTCTATTCTGCCATCCTTTCAGCTGAAGATGCAGAGAAGGGAGGGCTACAACCGGTTCTCTTCAGCCACAGAGGGGAGGGGAAGGGTTTCCCTCAGGAGCATTTTGTTCCTGGGTTCAATGGGTTTCTAAAGCCATCCATCATTTATAGGTCATCTGCCCCACCCCCACCCCTGGACCAGAAGAGGGTCGTATTTATAATCACAGGTCACGAGAGCCTCAGGAACTTTGCAAATGTACAAGCGACCGTTTCCCAATGAGCTGCACCAGAGGCGGAGAAATAACGGTAGAGTGACCCAGATACAAAGGCCAACATGCCAAGGACTCGAATAGACCAAGTAGTGTCCCTACCATTCCCTAGCTGGAAGGTCTGTGGGATGAAGCCAATCTGATCAGGCAATTAGGGAAAGACCCTCTTGCTCCCCACATCTTGTAGTCCTCAACACAGAAGGCCACCCTTAAAGCAATCTGGCCGGCAACAGAAGAGCTCCGTCCTCCGCCTCTTTTGCATATCAGGAGGCTTGAGCCCCTTTGTCAGGAAGGTTTCCATTGTGTGGACAATCGCATTATTTCTCCATTAATAAAACCTGACCATTCAGCCCCCTGGCCTCAAAGCCTGTGATTGGCTGCCTAAGCTGTGTTTGGAATGCTGTTTTCCCCAGCCCCTAATCCCTATTGGCTGAGCTGTGCCGTCAGTCACCCTCCCCACCCCACCCCCTCATTGTTTGCAATCTGTTGCATTTTGTTCTAGGCCATGTGGCCAGAGAGTGAACCAGGAGCCCACAAACAGGTTCAGGTTAAAGGGCAGGTCAGGAAATGATTCAAGTTTCTGTACATCCCAAACCTTTAATTTTCATTGTTAAATCTCACAGCACAGAAGGCTGTATCTAAGGAAGGTATCATTTAGGACACCATTCTCCTTTGCAGAAAGTAGTATCAGATTCTACAAGATAAGGGATGTCCTCAGCAGGACAACCAAGTTCATTCCTCCTCATTTTCAAAAGGAGAAACGGAGGCCCAGGTCAGCCTCAGTCCCTGTTATTTTTATGATGGTCTGGATTGCTAATAAAGATCTCCAAACTTCCAAAACGGTCTCTCTAACAGCCCTTGCGGAGCTGGCTCTTCTCTAGGTTCTTGATCTCAAGCTTCCTATCTAAGTCATCCGACAAAACATAAATTCCTGTTGCAGGTTAAAAATGACCTTAACACAAATGCATCGAAGAAAAAGAGACTTTTTAATTCTGTTCTCATTTCCCTCCATAGCTGTACAACTTCCACATCCAATTCCCCAGTTCCCTCTCAAAAGCCCATGATTCTTGATTGCTGCAGTGACTTTTCTCTGTCGGAAATGAATGTGCCCAAAGCCTCCTGCTGCACCTGCAATAGCATCCTTTCCCGTGTACTTCTACTGAGTGGGGGGGGGGGGGGGCTCAGAGGCTAGGGGAAGAGCAAGGTGGTCTGAGCTCAGTGAAGACTGCTCTTCATCAGTATGGAGGGAGGCCTGGGGCGCTACGACCATTATCTCAATACCAGAGATGGGACCGAGCAGGAATGTTGAATGTAGAAGAGCAGCCGAAGCCCACAGATGTATTGGGCGGGAGATTGGATACCTTCCTAAGGCCAAATCAACAGGCATCGTGTAGCTCTTCTCAAACAAGCTATGAGGAAGACCCTCTAAACACCAAGAAAGACAGGGAAAGGAGTTGGGAAAAGAAGCGACTAGACAGCAGGAGGCTGGGGCTCACTTGACTGATTTCCTGTCTCTAATCCTCAGTTTTCCCATCTGTTAAGAGGAGCGTTTACTCTCCCTCCACCTGTCTCACTAGTCACTAGTGATGGGAAGTAGTAAGGACTGGGACTGGGGTAAGAGAAGAGAATTAGCAATTTAAAGTGCAGCAGGCGGGAGATGGAGGTTTTCGAGTGGAGGAAGGCTTTTGGTTCTGCTCAAAAGGTATCTCAGTCTTTTCTCCCTTAGGGAAGTGTGAGTTTCCCAGGGAAAGAGGCAGCAACAAAAAAGCTTCAAGCTTGGAGTGACTCTTAAGGGAACCCTTTCAACCTCCCAAGGACAGAAATCCCCTACAGTCCAACCCGAGTATTGTCCTCTCTAAGCGCCAACCCTCACCAAGTCGCCCTGGTCCCCTGGGGCTCCAATCACCATCAGAGGGACGCTGGCTCCCTCCCCACTTCTCCAAACTGTTTACCAACACACCCACGTGCCAGACAGACACAGCTGGGGGCTACACCGACAGCTTCAGTCAGAAAATGGGGAGGTGATGGGAAGGTTTAAGATCTAATGCCTGATTTCAAACAGCGGTAGATAGAGCTCTGGCCACCCAAGGGGTGCCTCCCTCTTAGCTAGCCCCCGGGTGGTCCTTACCAGAATCGCTGGGGCTCTCGGACCCGGAGCAGGCCTGAGTCTTGGGCTCGCCCAGCTGACATTGGGTGGCGGGCGCCGGGTTACTGGCTTCCAGACTAGGAGTGCCGTCCGGGGTAGCGGGCGCTTTGGGCGGGTTCCCCCGGGGCGCGCCTGGGGCCAGCCTGTCGCTCACCACTCTCTCCAGCCGTTCTCGGGCGGAGAAGCCGCTCCACATGCAGTCACGGCGAATGATGGAAGCATAATTCCTGCCCCAGGCTTTCGAATGGCCCCGAGATTCCGCCTCGTCCCCGGCACCCCCTCCAGGCCACGGCTCCCCGGGATTAATCCCAGAGGCTGGGTCCACGGCGCCGGGACCGGAGCCCCAGGGCGGCGACGTGGGGGGCGACGGCACCAGCTCGAATTTCTTCCAGATGTCCTCGCTGGGCGCCGTGGAGCGGTAGAAATCCTCTCCGCAGTCATAGTCGTAGAAATAGTGCTGATACGAGTCGAAGTCCATGTCCGCTCCCTGCGGGAGGGAAGGGGGAGACGAGCTGACTGCGGTGCCCGCCGAGGGAAGAGGCGGCTCCGAGTCCCTCGCTGCAGCTGGCTGCGGGGCTCTGGTCTCTCCCCAGGCCCACCAGCTTGCAGCCCGCGCCCTGGTCCCTGCTCCTGGGAAGCCTGGCCTGGGGTCAGCTCGCTCAGGGCAGCTCGCAACGGGCCGACCAGGCTGAGGGGAGCGAGTTCAAAGCAAACTTTGCCAGCACCGCCCGGAGCTCAGCTCCGGGGGCACAGCAGGGCCGGGCGGGGGCGCGCTGTCTCGAAGGCAGTCTGCAGCCTTGCAGCCCGCCAGTCCCCTGGGGACCCCTGCCCGGGCCACCCGCAGCCTCACCTCGCTCCCGCCGCCCGCCACCTGGAGCGGAGCGGCTCCCCGCCGGCTCGGGGAAGCCCGGCAGCCCGCACACACACACATGCGCGCCACCGAGCGCGCGGCCCCGCACTCACGAGCGCGCCCCCCGTGCGCGCGCCCCCCGCCTCGCTCGCACACGGCAGCCAGGACGCTCCCGGGATCGACGCGGGAGCGCGATCTGCAGGCGCATTGTTTCCCGACTGCTTTATATCTCGTCGCGTGCCCGGGGCTTGGGGACCAGGAGGGGGGGTGGTCCCTAGGAGACAAGCCCCTCCCCCTCCCGCCCCTCTCTCCGCTGGCGACAGGTGGGGCCGGCCCCACCTCCTGGCTGAACTGGTCGTTTCTATTCTATCCCTTGAAGCTCCCTAATAAATTGTACGCTGGGGAGCGCAGAGCAGAAGAGCTGATGCAGCCCCGCAGTCTCCTGGTGGAGGCGTGACTGTTCGAGAGGCTCCCGCGGTCCAAGCGACTTAACTAAAGCGGCGCTCCGCGCCTACTCAGAGCCAAGGACTAGAGCTGCTCCCTGCCCCACCCTGCTAGTCTACTTCCCGGGGCGCGCCCCACCAGGTTCAGGTGCGTCCCACCCATGACAGAGGAGGTGGTGGTGGTGATGGTGGGGCACACACTGCACCTCCACCGCGCCACCTGGTGGCCCTCGGCCCTGAACCCAGGCTTCTTCAACCCATTGCTTCAGTAACCATTAGCCCATTCTTTAGCTCAGTGGCTTAAACCTTGAATAGCAGTGAAGATTCCGAGCTAGAAAGCCTGCAGTATATATAATCCCTCGGAGCCCCAATTTTACTTGTGAAATGAAGGAATGGTAATGACTTCACAGGATCGCCGGGCTGAATTTGTTTACTAAAAAGATAGAGCACCTTAGGAAAGGACATGAGAGAATTCGAACAACAGCAGCTTTATCCCTGGGGAGGGTAGTGAGACCTCTGTCATCCCCCAGGTCATAGCTGACACTTGACCCTTCCTTCACAGCCCTGCCTCCCAGAATTCATCCTCCACACAAAACTCTCCTAACGGCTGTTTTAGAGATAGGAGTGTAGGGGTGTGGAAACTTCATTCAGGCCCCTGTTTTGTGCTTCCTAGCTGTGGGATCAAAGTGTTTGAAGTTTTGCATGACATCCCTGGCCGAGACGATGGAGATATATATATATTTCCTTTGTGTTATCATAAACAGGCTACCTTCTGAGAAAGGAAAAGACTAACTAATTTAGGTCCAAGGAAGGTAACTTAGGATAGCAGCCAATTCATCTAGAATCCTACACCTGGCATCAAGGTCTGGTGTCTGGTTGTCTGCCATCCTTCTCTTCCTCCTACTCTTTTTGTCTAACTACTCAGAACTACAGGCTGTTGCCATCCTAACAGACTGAAGCCAGAAGGATAAACACGTCCCGTTGTTTTGGGCCAGGGAGGTGTGAGATGACCCACGAGTTGGGTGAGAAGACAGGGGGTGTGTGTGACTCTCCATTTTCCATTTGTTGTGTCTAAGGTGTGTGTAGGACATCCTTGAAAGCAGGAATTGGCTCGCTTTGTAGTCCCTGCACCTAGAATGACTTCTGGCAATATTTACGCACTGGCTTCCTGAGTGACCTAGCCAACCAGATTTTATTGAGACGGCCTGTATGCCCTGCTCTGTGCTGTACTGGGAGGCCCAGAAAAGGCTCCTGATTTGGTTGCAGCCTTGGTGCAGAGGGATTAGACTCCCTTTCAGGGTCTTGTTGTCAGGCATGCAGATGTCTGTGGTGGTTGCTGCACTTTCCGGGGTCTTGGTCACAATAACAGAAACCAATGTAAGCAGGAAAATAACTTTTAAGGGAGATATTGTTGCATAGAATTCACAGGAGGCTTGGAATCTATATTTGGAAAATAGGCCTACCTGAGTTGTTCATTTTGTTCTTTTTTTTTTTTTTTTGAAACAGATTCTCACTCTGTTGCCCAGACTGACCTCACTAAGGCCAGGTATGATGGCTCATGCCTGTATTCCCAATACAATCTTCTTCTTCTTCTCCTTCTTCTTCTTCTTTTTAAAGATTTATTTATTATTATATATGAGTACACTGTAGCTGTCTTCAGACACACCAGAAGAGGGTATCAGATCTCATTGCAGATGGTTGTGAGCCACCATGTGGTTGCTGGGATTTGAACTCGGGACCTTTGGAAGAGCAGTCAGTGCTCTTAACCGCTGAGCCATCTCTCCAGCCCCAATACAACCTTCTAATGCTATAATACAAGGGTGTTCCAATTCCCCACTGGAGACCATCTAGACTATTCCCTGATTAAATATTCTAATGTAGTAAGGACACAATGGCATACACCTGTAATTGTAGCTACTTGGGATGCAAACTACAGGAGGATCATTTGAGCACTGGCCAACTTGTTGCAACCCCGTCTCAAGACTAAAATGACGGCAGGGCAGTGGTGGCACACGCCTTTAATCCCAGCACTCGGGAGGCAGAGGCAGGCAGATTTCTGAGTTCGAGGCCAGCCTGGTCTACAGAGTGAGTTCCAGGACAGCCAGGGCTACACAGATCACCCCTGTCTTGAAAAACAAAACCAAACAAAGCAAAAACCCAACAAAAACAAACAAACAAACCCAAAAAACCAAAACCAAAAACCAAACAACCCCCTCCCCCAGAAGCCAAAAATAAAACCAAACCAAACCAAACAAAAAGACTAAAACGATTTTTCTTCAGGGGTGGAAATTGAACCTAGAGTCTGATATAGGCTTGGGCAAAGGCTCTACCCCTGAGCCATATCCCCAGACCAAAAGTATTAATATAACTAAGAAAGTATTGGCATTAGGCCAAAGGTGTGGGCCTCAGAGAAAGGCAGAAATTATGGAGAGCTGCCATGGTAATCACCAGCAGTGAACACTATCAAGATCTCGCTGGGTGCAAAAAGCTGATCCGGAGACAGGGAAGATGGAGGCATCATTCCTTGAAGCCAGCCAGTTCATCCCCCACCTTACCTACACTGGCTCGCTCAGCAGTTCTCTGAAAGCCGTTTTGCATCCCATGTAACCCCACCTACAGAGAGAGAATGCACTCAGCAACAGAGAAATCCAACGTGCTCCAAAACCTCACTTCCCCTTGTAAATTAATGAATTGGCATCTGATTTGAAATAGCGGTCTCATGAGCCTGGTTAAT
The DNA here is from genome assembly GCF_000001635.26 of Mus musculus. Classification (NCBI taxonomy): domain Eukaryota; kingdom Metazoa; phylum Chordata; class Mammalia; order Rodentia; family Muridae; genus Mus; species Mus musculus. The sequence continues at coordinate 122,992,973 of NC_000070.6, read as the reverse complement.
GTGTGTCTGTCTGTTCCGAGGAGACACTGTAGCTTTTAGGACTGACAACTGTGGTTTCTGAGTTAATGTCTGGACCCAGAATGGTGATAAATTGACCAAGGTAACAAATGCTACTCTAGAGACATCTAAATTATCTGCAGTTTTGTTGTTGTTATGTTCTAATTCATACACACACACACATACATATATATCCATACATTCACTATATATACACATTATATATATATTATACATACATATACGTACATAGTATATATATGTATGTATGTATGTGTATATATATATATATATATACACACACACACAGATACACACATAGTGTGTGTGTGTCTGTATGTGTGTCTGTATGTGTGCTGAGGGTATGTGGAGATCAGAAGACAACTTGTAGGAGACAGTACTCTTCTTTCACCGTGTGGGTTCTGAGAATTGAACTCTGGTCACCAGGTTTTGCAGTAGGAGTTTTTACCCACTGAGCCATCTCACTGGCTCTGGTGTTTTGTTTTTATGTCTTTGAGACAGAGACTCATCTATCACAGGGTGTCCTTTGAACCCACTATGTAATTAAATCTGCCTTGAACTCCTGATCCTTTTGTCTCCGCCTCCCAAGTGCTGGCATTAACTGCATTTAAAAAAATGTTATTTATTTGCCTAGGTGGGTGTTTTGTTTGTTTTTAAAACGGGGTCTTATTTAACCCAAGCTGACCTTGAACTTCTGTCAGTCCTTCTGTTCCAACCTCCCAAGTACTGAAATTATCTATCATTCACTAATTTTGTTGTTGTTTTGCTTTAAGACAGGGTCTCACTCTATAGTTCAGGCTAGCTTTGAACCCATGGCAATCCTAAGAGAAGTGTGTGTGTGTGTGACAGAGCGGGGGGGGGGGGGGGGGAGGGGGGGAGGGGAGAGGGAGAGAGGTGACATATGCATTTACTTATAGTATAAGCATATAGTTAAAGTAGCATAGATATTGACTATTTGTTTACTCTAAGAACTGAGGACTGGCAGGTAACTCAGAGGGTAAAAGCATTTGCCTTCAAGCCTGACAACCTGAGGATAACATTTGATTTAATTTTATCATTGCCTATATGTGTGTGTATGTGTGTGTGTGTGTGTGTGTGTAGTGCTGGCGTGCTTGTCACTACCTGTGAGTGTGCAGGTCAGAGGACAATTTTTGGGAGTCAGTTTTCTTCTTCCACTGTGGACTCCTGGGTATCAAGTTTAGGTGGTCAGGTTTGCATGGTGAGTGTTGTTACCTAATGAATTATCTTGTCCACTTGGCTCAGCTGTGTGCTTATGCTTGTGTGTGTGTTACCAGTCCAACAGGTGGTTCCCAACCACTCCTTTCTTAAACAGATTTCAGTTGGCTTGCTCTGCTTTTCCTTTGTTTCTATGTAGCGTAGCTGTAAAGCATTGGAACACACTCCTCCAATTCACACCAGCTACAAAGGCTGCTTCAGTTAGTCCATCATACCAGCTTATCACTCTGTCAGTTACATTTCTCTTTTCTTAAAATGATTGTCTGGTGACCGTTTGTCTTCCTATTGAAATCTGGACTTAGTGGTTTCTTGGCAGGTTTCACTAGTCTCTGATCCTGGAAATTCCCCCTGCTTCTCTCATGTGTTGATGGCCTGTCATCTAGAGTTCATTTCTTCCTCTTTCTTGATTTACTTCCTCACTCTGGTGGAGCACATCCTCCAACATCTGCCTGAGAAAGTGTACTTGGAAAGAAAAGATTCTGAGATCCAACATTTCTAGAGTGAAGTTTATTTATACCCTGGGCTTTGGTTGATAGTTTGGCTTGGTATAAAATTTTAGCTTTCCCCGGAGAATTGTAAAGGTGTTGCTTTCTTGTTTCCTAGCAACTGGGGGTGTACTGAGAAGACTGACATCCTTTGTTCTCTGATCCTCTGTGTATCACCTGTTTTTCTTAACTTTTTGAGGTTGTACTCTATTTCTAGCATTCTGAAGTCAATAATGTGCTGTTTTGTGGCTCTATTGTAATAAAGAATTTGACTGCCCTTTGTCCCTCATCCTTGGGAGGCAGGAAGAGAGTTTAGGAATTCCCCAAGTACCAGGAATATCTTCCTTATTCATGGTGGCCTTAATAGTTTGTACTAATAAGGTGATTCATGGTGGACCCTTTACATAGTTTAAGATGACTCATGACAGAGAGAATAACCATGTTTAAAAATTGGTGCTTTGAGCCATCTGGTATCTCTGGGGGAGATGATTAGAGCCAGAATTGAGTTCAGTTTCGTTGTTTTGATAATGACTCCAGTAATGATACCTACCACATCATGAACACCCCCCCCATTCAGACTATGGGCTGATTTTTTTTTTTTTACTATTTTATTTTAAATTTTATTTCCTAACTCGTTTTCTTTATTCCCTAGATGCCTCCTTCCATCCTTTCTCTTCCACTTCCTCTTTTCTGTTATTTTTTTCAAACAGTATTCAACTTTATAATCCTAATTCACATCAAATTTACAATGTAGCCCAGGTTGTTTTTAAACTTGTGATCTCCTACATGCTGGGATTGCAGGTGTGGAACATAATGCTAAATGTTATTTTTTGTAGCTTCCTGTTCTTTTTTTCTCTTGTACAGTTGTTCTCAGTCCCCCCCCCAGGGGGGGGCTTCTAATGAGTTTTATATTAATTATAAAGTTTAACATTTTCCTTTTCCCATCCCTTTCAATTCTTCAGTCTTTGCTATGCTCTGTAGGTTTTTTTGTTTGTTTGTTGTAAGACTTCCTCAAATGCATGGTAAGCTTAGTTGCCTGATTAAAAAAAAAAATTAAAAAATTAAGCTGAGTTGGGCAACAGTGAGAATTCCAGGACAGCAAGGGCTCTACAGAAAAATCCCGTCTAAAAAAATTTATTTTATGGTTTTGTGGGTTTTTTTTTTTTTTTCGAGATAGTCAGTCAGTGCTGTTAACCACCTACTGAGCCATCTCTTCAGCCCCTTTTCTTACCTTTTTACTCCCCCTTTGTTTGTTTGTTTCAAATTAATTTTCATTCTTTCTTTTTCCTATTATTTTATTCTCTCTTCCCACTCCCCTTCTTTATTTTAAATTTATTTTCAGGGGCTGGAGAGATGATCTCAGAGGATTGATTGACTGCTCTGCCAGAGGTCCTGAGTTCAATTCCCAGCAACCACATGGTGGCTCACAACCATCTGTCATGGGATCTGATGCCCTCTTCTGGTGTGTCTGAAAACAGCTACAGTGTATATGTGTGTGTGTGTGTGTATATATATATATATATATATATATATATATATATATATGTGTGTGTGTGTGTGTGTGTGTGTGTGTGTGTGTGTGTATGTGTGTGTGTGTGTGTGTGTATGAATATGTGTATGTATGTATTATAAATCTTTAAATTTATTTTCATTTAGTGACAGGCTGAACTTGGTCTTGAACTCCTAATTCTCCTGTCTCCAACTCCCAAGTTCCAGGATTACAGGAGCCACCACTGCACCCTGCCTTTGTTCATCTTTTAAAAACAAGAAAAATTATATATGCATATAAGAATTGCTTTTAAAATATTTTTTTTCTGATTTGTCTGTCAATGTTTGATTTTTATACCTATCTTACAGACTTACATACCCAGAGTTGTGTAGAAATTTTTCTGGTGAAGTCAGATGTAATGGCATATACCCTTAATCCCAGCACTCAGAAGGCAAAGACTGGCCAGCCTGGGCTACATAGTGAGCTCCAGGCTAGCCATTGAGAATGTCTCTCAAAACAAGAACTCAGATAAAAGGGGTTGAGGATGGAAAGAGTTTAAGGGGCCTCAGTACAAATGTTTTTAATGTCTCTCTGTAGCCCAGGCTAGCCAGCAATGCCCATCTAACCCAGGCTGATTATAAACTCAACATCTTTCTTCGTCAGCCTTCAGAGTGCTGGGATTACAAGTGTGAGCTATAATGCCTGCCTGATTTTTTAATGTTGATAAGGTCTTTGAAGAATAGAGTTCTAGTTCTTCTATTTAGATTGAGACCTTTGTGTACATGCATTGTGTGCTGCATGTATGTGTGGTATGTGCACATGTGTATACACAGGTGTGCACAGTAGCCAAAGGAAGGCATTAGGTGTCCTCCTCTACCACCTCCCACCTTTCCTTTTCTTCATTTTATCCTTTTGAGACAAGGATTCTCTATGTAACGCTAGCTGTCTTGGAATTCGCTTTGCAGACCACTGGGCTCAAACTCACACCTGCCTCTGCCTCAAAGGTGTGCACCACTACTGTCTGCCTCCTCACCACCTCCTTTTTTTTTTTTTTTTTTTTTTTGCAAGGTCCCTCACTGAAATTGGAACTTGTGTTTTTGCATAGGCTGGCAGCCAACAAGCCCTCAGCACTCATTTTGTGTCAGCCCCTTTCAGTGCTGGAGTTACAAGTTTGTGTGAGACTGCACCTGGCTACTGGCTGGGATCTGACCTCCAGTCCGTGTGCTTGTGAGCAAGTGCTTTTGAACACACACAGAGCCATCTCTCTAGCCCTTATATATGAATCCATTTGAATTTTCTTCCTCTCTTCTCTCCTTCCACCTTTTTTTTTTTTTTTTTTTTTTTTTTTTTCCGTGATAGGGTTTCTCTGTGTAGCCCTGGCTGTCCTGGAACTCACTCTGTAGACCAGGCTGGCTTCGAACTCAGAAATCTTCCTGCCTCTGGTATCCAACTTACTTTCTTGTTTTTAAAGATTGATTTTATTTATTTCATGTACACTGTTGCTGTCTTCAGAAACACCAGAAGAGGGCATTGGATCCCATTACAGATGTTTATGAGCCACCATGTGGTGGTTGCTGGGAATTGAACCCAGGACCACTGGAAGAGCAGTCAGTACTCTTAACCGCTGAGCCATCTCTCCAGCCCCATGTATCCAACTTTTAAAAATGTCTCTTTCATTTTGCCCTTGTGTGTTGTGAGAAACATCTTTTCCTAAACCTAAAGCATCATGAAACTGGTGGTGTGAGTGGGGATGACACCACGTGTGTTCCACCCTCACTCAGCGGGAAACCTGTTCTTCCTTTCACAGGACAGCACTTCTTACTTTCATCATCAGATTGGGCCAGGCAGTGTGGAGGGCTTTCAGGAGGAAGGAAATTCAATCTGAGCCTTGAGGATGTCTAGGATTCCGGGGGCTGGGGATGCAGCATGGGCAAGGCTCTGAGTCTGACGCCCAGCACTGCAAAAACCAAGTTTCCCAGTAGAAATGAAGGGACACAGCAGAGGACGAGAAAGGAACATCTGAAGCCTTTAACCAGATCAAGGGCTCATTTTTCATTCCATATCAGTGGTTCTGTTATCTCTGCTTGGGTTTCACTGCAAAGCCACACTTCCCTTGGAACCCTCTAAGGAATGCGGCCTTGCCCCTAAGCGCTGTGGGAAAAGGGTTCTTGGTGACTTTGTGCTCAGCTCTGCAGACAAGCCTGAGGAAGTGGCCAGGCCCAGAAGGGCAACAGCAGCTTTCACAAAGAGAAGCAGGTTGTGCAGAAGCTGTCTCTTAACACTTAAAGGCTGAACCAAACTAGATCAGCTGGTACCAATCCTCAATTTCCCCATCTGTAAGGTGGTTATCTCCACTAGGCAATGC